>NW_026068146.1:254647-258690 GCF_014885135.2 Alexandromys fortis | reverse complement strand
GGGGACAAAGGAGCTAGCACCCTCCCGTTTGCCCTGCCGATTCGGATTCGGTCCTAGAGCCTGAACAGGCTGTGTTGGGAGATGTTATGTGGTCCCTCTTTAGGGAAGGGAGTCAGACGGAGCGGGGGAGGGTTGTGGATGCAAGCTGGGTGGGATAGGAAGAGAGAGGAGGTATCGGGCAGAGTAGCCCCTGAGGATGACCAGGAAGTGTAGGAGGGGTGCCTGAGTTCCCTGTCCCAGGCTGCTGCCGCGGTCAGAAACTCACTCACCCCAGTGATGTCTCTCCTGGTGCCTGGACCGGATCTCCTTGCTGCTTGGGTGGCTCGTAAACAAAGGCCCTGAGAGGGTTTGTAAAGGAATTCTAGACATTAAAAAAAAAAAACCCACAGAGTTTAACATAGCTTTTTGCTGTTTGCTGGTGGTGTGCCGAAGAGAGATTTTCCTGATTCAGTTGTAGCAGGAAAAAATAAAGCCATGCAGTTTTAAAATGCCAGCTTTCTGGGCTATGCTCGTAGCACAACCTCTGTCTCTTGCGGGAGACAGAGAATTTGGATGGGGTTTTGTGAGTAAGGTGCTATGGCTTGCTTGATGACAATGTGGACTGCTGTGTGCCTGGAACTGTGCTTGGCTCAGAGGCACCAAATGGCTCTGAGGCACAAGCAGCTCTGCAGTGCTGAACTGTGCTGACCTCAGGCAGGAACTATCGTAATTGTCATAATAATAGCATAGTTAAGGTTTAGAAGGGGCAGGAAACAGGCGGTACCATATTACCCCTACAAGGCACAAGCCAAAAATTTTAAGAACTGCTTAGCATTTTAAGAAGTGCTCCTGGATAGCAAAGAATTACAGATTCACAATAGGACAGATTCAGACATAAAAGACCTCTAAGTGGGTCACACTATTGGAAGGGCTGTACATAGGCTTGGGAGAGAGAAGAAAAAGAGTATAGAGAATCACAAAATAAAGTTAATGCCCTAAAAAGGGGGGGTAAAGTCTTTAAAAAGACAGAGTACAGATAGTCATAGATTAAAAGAAATAAAGAGAAATAAGCCACATAAAAATGGAAAATTCACAGAGTCTGGATTATGTACATTGTGTTTTCTTTAAATTTTTTGACTGTGAAGGAGCTAAGTACAGAGAGACATCTCATTATATGGGCTGCCAAGCTAAACCAGCACATATATTATAAAGGTATCTTGACTTCAGAATTTGGGTCTAAGGATATGATGCTTTGGAAAAGAGGGTCTTCTTTGGTTTTCACAGAGGTTGAGACCTTGTGGATTGCTTCTAGACCAATATGGTATGATAGACCATGCCCTCCTGAAAGATTGCAGTAAATACCCTCAAAAACTTACTTTTCTCAACTGCTGACCGAGATGAACCGAGCATACAGGATATACCATGAAAGACCTGATTAACAGCACCCTCATACAGCAGGAAGCAGTTTGGAGAGAAAAAAAATGCCCATATTCCCAAATTGTTTATAAATGTTCTTTTACACTTAAAGGGGGAAATGATATAGATATAATTAATTTGCATTGGTATGAATCTTGGTTTGTTGATATAACTTTAAGGTCAATTTTGTTATATGTATATGTATTTCTGATCTTGATTAAGGTATTGTGATTGTGTAGTTCATTTAAAAAATGTAATGTATAATTAGGAAATATAGGTTGTTAACAGATAATCATCGATAATAAAACTTGAAGTCATGTTAGTTAGATTTTCTAGATATATAGAGATATATTTCAGTTTGATAGGCATTCTTCATATCTTTCAAAGACTACAGAATATGGCATTTAAGATGTTTTAATAATTTAGGGCTTTTCATAACAATGAGACAAGTCTGCTCCTGGTAGCACCAATCTACTTCAGAAGAAGATGGGCATCGAAGAGGCTCCTTATGGAGTTTGATAGCCATTTGGGCAAGAAACTGCTCTTTCCTGGACTGTTGCATAAACTGGACATGCAGAACTCACAGAGAGAGGACTGCTGAACTTGCCTAAAGGTGATATGGTCTTTCAGGGTTCCTGCTTCATGAAAAAGTCTGCAAGACAATCTGCAGGATACAGAAGAAAGTGACTGAACTGTCTTTGAATTTTCCTGCTTCATGGACACAGGCAGACACCGTGGTTCTCCTGCCTTAGACGAACACTGGTTAGACTCCTGCCAGTAAGCCACAATCGAGTGGCGATACACATTAATGGAGATGGGTTAATCAAGATGTGAGAGTTAGCCAATAAGAGGCTAGAACTAATGGGCCAGGCAGTGTTTTAATCAATACAATTTCTGTGTGGTTATTTCAGGTGTACGCTAGCCGGGCGGGACGGAACAAGGTGCCAGGCTCCTCGAACAACATTTATATTAGAATCCCAATTTGGTTTGAGGTTATATACATATCTCCTCTTACAATAGTGCACTTGGCAGCTGTGTTCCTTTCCTGCATTAGCACACACACATACATATACATGTACACAAATACACACATACACACACCCACATAGGCACACAGACATGCTCAAAATAACCCTAACACTTCAGAACCCCTTTAACCCGTCCCCTAGCTTACATTAAGTCATATGTATTTCCATCTGTAAATCATAATGTTTTTTCAGCCTTAGTAACAATCACTTTACTGTTCCTATTCAAGTATATTCCCAGTGTTTGGGGTATAAGAATTAGAAGGGCCAAGCCAGCCTGAACTGGTTTGGGGTGCTGGCACAGGTAAGGAAAAACCCGAGAATCTCATATTTACTATCTTATGCCTGTGCATATAATTTTAAACCAGATGCATTACAGGAAGGGACATGAGCAGTAGAGACATGATTATGTAACCTATCAATTAAAATACAGAATCACCCATACTAGTAACCTGCCCCTCCTATCTTTGGACCTCTTGAAATCAGAGACCCATGCTGTAGACTGAGGTCCTCGGTACTCTCACTCATGTGGTCTGCTGGATCTCTGTAAGTTGCACTATAGCTTTGCTCCAAAATAAAACTGTTTGGCTTGAGACGAGCGACGCAGGCGCCTGCAGAAGAGCGACGCAGGCGCCCGCAGAAGAGCTACGCAGGCGGGCAATGCAGGCCACAGGCTGCGGCCAGGACCAGCGGGGACTGGACCAGCGGCAGAGGACGCAGGTGGCAGGGACCAGCGCGCAACACCGAGAGCAGATCGCCCCACTACAATTAAATCAAAGAGGTAGGCCTTTGGTTGGCAAGGTTCCTGGCAAACGGGGAGCTGGGTCCTGTTCCTGAAGACCCTTCTGAGGGGTGAGAGGGATATTGGCCCCTGGCAGGAGCCAGGAAACAGAGCAAGAGCAATTTGGAAGAGAAGCTTCTGGCCAGCAGAGAAACCTGATCCGATTTTTAAAAGACTGATTAGATAGCATCGATAGGAGGAGATGGGTAGGCGCCAACGCAGAATTTCACCCAATAATCTGAAAAACAACATGAAAACACCAGAACCCAATGATCTTACAACAGAAGGACTTGAACACCCTAACACAGAAGAAGTGGAAAAAAATGACTTTATGAAAGCAATAGAGTCCCTTAAACAGCATGTAAAAAACACCCTTCTAGAAATGGATGAGAAGTATAACAAAAAGTTTGAAGAAATGAGTAAATACGTACATGAGATGCTGGGAAACCAGGAAAAAAACGATCATACAGGTAATGGAAACAGTTCAAGAAGTGAAAACTGAAATGGAAGAAAGGAAAAAAACACAAATTGAGGAACAGCTGGATATGGAAAATCTAGGCCAACGAGCAGAGGCTACAGAAACAAGCATAATCAATAAACTACAAGAGATAGAAGAAAGAATCTCAGATTCTGAGGACACCATAGAGAAAATAAATGCACTGATCAAAGAGAACAGCAAAGCCAACAAATTCTCATCACAAAACATTCAGGAAATATGGGACACAATAAAAAGACCAAACCTAAGAATAATAGGAATAGAAGAAGGAGAAGAATCACAGCTCAAAGGCCCAGAAAATATTTTTAACAAAATTATGGAAGAAAACTTTCCCAACATAAAGAAA
>NW_026068146.1:125396-249931 GCF_014885135.2 Alexandromys fortis | reverse complement strand
GGGGGGGGGGGGGGGGGGGGGGGGGGGGGGGGGGGGGGGGGGGAGGGAAAGGGGAGGCGGTGATGGGGAAGAGGCAGAAATCCTTAATAAATTAAAAAAACTGTTTGACTTTTGCAAATTTGCATGAGCCATATTTCCAATTCTTTGGGTAAGAGGCCAAGAAACACCCAGCTCAGACCACACCCACTGACAGCTCTGCTAAAAGTGGGAAGTTTTAAATGAACATTTTAGACAATCAGTCACATTGCAGTGTGAGGAAGTAGATTAGAAATGGCTGTCTGTCACTCCATATCCAGGAAATCCAACACCCTCACAAAACCACCAATACACATAAATCAAACGAAGAAAAGACAAAACTTACTCTAGGCAATTAGTTAGGTATTTAGAATGAATCAGTAGAAGTGATGCAGACCTGATTTGAGGTCATAGCTATGGGACTAGAAAGGATTTAAAGGATGTGGCACAGGAGAGACCTCAGGAGTAAACAGCCTACTAGAGGCAGTGACTGAGAGTTTGGGTGAATGAAAGGCCGGTTCCTGATTTCTGACTTCACTCTGGCTGGTGACAAACCGAAGTACGGCATTGGGGTTGTCTGTTATCTGTGTGTCCTCCAACTGGTCCGAAAGATCTCCTTCAGGGATCTTTCCTTTCGGTCATTATCAGCGTTCAAAGAGGAGCAATTAAAATTAATACGTTCAAAATACTAAGCAGCAACTCTGAGCCAATGAGAGCTATGGCCAATCTCAGAAAGCCTACAGACACAATTTCTTGTTTGTTTATTATTTTAGTTTTGGTTTTACCTCCAGTAACAAGAAAAGCAGTTAGACCAAATAGCGCTACTCCCAACTTCCTTTCGCTCCATTGTACAACTAGGAAGCTGACAATAAAGTTTATTTGAGCGTCGACGTGCCCCGACGTGGCCCCGCCTCCCCAGCAGCAGCGCTGATTGGCGAGAGCTTGCAGGCCTCAGGCGTTCCTAAGCCGCGATTGGCGCCAGCTGCCGTCCGTCCGGAGCGTCGGGCGCCGCCCCGCCCTCTCGCCGCGTCGCCGGTACCTGCGCCGCCCGCCTCACTCCCTTGTGTCCCGGCAGAGGCCCGGGCGGCCAGCACGAGCACCGGCGACCATGTTCCGACGCAAGCTCACGGCCCTGGACTACCACAACCCTGCAGGCTTCAACTGCAAAGGTGGGTGCTAGCCGCGGGGCCCGGAGACGGTGCCTTCCCAGCCCGCCCGGATCCGGCGGCCGCTACCCCGCCGACCGCGGCACGCTTCCCGGCCCGACGGCTGCTCGCCGGGCACCTTATGGGGCAGCAGGGCAGCGCCGGGGGCCAGGGAGACCTATGGGGCGTGCAGAAAGTTAGTGGCCGGCTGCCAGGGGGTGGAATGGTCCAGAAAAAGACACTTGGTTTTAAAGTCCTGCCGGCCAGTGGGAGACGAGTGTGGCGGGGACCAGGGCCTTATTTCGCTGTACTGGACGCACAGGTAGAAGGCAGTTTCTAAGCCGGGTCAACGTTTGGTCTCTGGAAGCGTATCAGGGTCTATTCTGGTTTTGTACTTGGATTTTGACGCAAAGCTTAATGGGCTGTGTGGTGATAGGTCCGAAATTGGGGTTTGAATCTCAGCTCTCTGACATGTGAAGTGAGAATCTTTCCTGAGTATGTTAGGGAAAATCTAAGGAAGCAAAGGCATCCTAGAAATAGTATACTGTCTCCTAGCTTTCAGTTTTTAAATATTTGTGTTCGGGGTGCTCTAATGTTTATTTCTTGTTTACTCTGTTGACTTGCTTCTAACTTTTTACCTGTCTAGTGCCCCTCATACTCTGAAGGAACTAAGGTACACTGTTTCATGCATGTTTAGTTCATTTAATACTAAAAACAGCCCCATGCAATAAGCCCCATTACTATCCTCATCTTTTATCTGAACAATCTGAAACTTAGAAAGTGTACCCAGTTTTCTGAGGTACACCCAGAATTTGAGTGTATTGCAGTGAATCTGTGGCTCCAGAGTCTGAACTTTGAACACTTGCTTACTTCTATTGGGGGTAGGGGATGGGGTGGAGTGGGATGGGTCAGGTCAGTTGACTTAGTGTTTGCAGGTGGGAAAGTTATAGAGGATCGTTAGGACTCGTGACTTAATATGTGATGTTTTTGTTGCAGATGAAACAGAATTTAGAAACTTCATTGTTTGGCTTGAAGACCAGAAAATTAGACACTACAAGATTGAAGACAGAGGTAACCTGAGAAATATCCACAGCAGTGACTGGCCCAAGTTCTTCGAAAAGGTAATGAACCAGGAAGAAAAAGAGGGCATGAAGTTGAGTTGAAAATTCTTATATTCTTTCAAGATATGATAGTGATCAGTATCAGTAAAGCGAATTTCATGGATTTCAAATTTTGCTCTTTTGATTTTTAAAGCAAATTATATTATCTCCCTCCATGTTTAACCTAAGTACTAAACTTGGTGGGAAGATAATCCTTAACAGGGCTACCTACTCTAATTTTTATGTATATGTATGTGTTTGTTGGGTATCCACAGAAACCAGAAGAGTGCATCAGATCTCCTGGAGCTGGAGTTATATTAGACACAAAAATGCAGGAATGTACTTTTTTTTTTTTTTTTTTTTTTTGGCTTCTTTCTAGCTTTAGAGCCTGCTCTGGAACTAGCTCTTGTAGACCAGGCTGGCCTTGAACTCACAGAGATCCACCTGCCTCTGCCTTCCAAGTGCTGGGATTAAAGGCAAGTGCCCCCACCACCGCCTGGCGATAGGCATGTACTTTTGAGAACTTGTCTGAGTTACTTTTCTGTTACTATGAAGAGACACCATGACTGAGGCAACTTATAAAATAAAGCATTTATTTGGGGACTTGCCTGCAGTTTTGGAGAATGGGAAACATGCTAGCAGGCGGTCAGCCATGACACTGGAGCAGTAACTGAGAACTCATCTCCTGAGCTACCTGGGAATTGTGGGGTAGAGTAGCTTTTGAGACCTCAAAGCCCACCCCCAGTGGCATAACTCCTCCAACAAGGTGTGGCCTAATAAATCCTTCCCAAACCAGTTCCATCACCTGTGGAGCAAGCATTCAAATATATGACTGCCACAGTACTCCTATTAAAAGATGTAACTGACATACCTGAACACTTGAAACTGTCATGCTTATTAGTTAGTATATAGAAGTCCCCGTATTTGATAGAAGGGGTTCTAAAAAGCTCTGTATGGACGTTTTTGTTACTAGAATTAGATTTTCTATTGATTTAATTTTAGTAATATTTTTGCAGAAAAAATTGTTTTGAAAACTCAGTAAAAAAAATCACCTCATTCTATTGCCAGCAAATGGGAGTGGCAGTGGCACCCGCCTCCTTGTGTTGTTCATGAGCAGTGTACCTGACAGGCCTGTCCCCACACGTGCTCACCTTAGCAGGGCCCACACGCATTGTCACTGCCACTGCTTCTGGTGGTTTGTTTTTGTTTAACATTAAACTTTTTTTTTTTCAATTTTTTAAAAAGATTTTAAAATATAATACTAGTGTTTTCTGTTTGTTCACTTGTCCTATGCACCTGTTCCTTCATGTAAAAGGTACAAATGATGGAAAGTATGCAGAGATTAAAGATAATTGCTTATATAAAAGACCCAGACTCATAGTAAGATAAAGATAAATCATTATTCACTGAAAGACTATCAGGAACCTCATTGTTTAAGACATATTTGAAAACATCTATTGGGTGGTTAACCTCTAGATTTTAAGTTGCAACTTGTATTTTTAAAATATTTTAGTACTGACAAGTTTGTTTTATTTTTATTTTGGTTTTTAAGACAGGGTTTCTCTGTGTAATAGCCTTAGCTGTTCTGAAACTCTCTTTTTACACCAGGCTGGCCTCAACTCAGAGAGATCTGCCTGCCGCTAGTGCTGGGATTAAAGGTGTGCACTACCTCGCCCAACTCTAACAAGTGTTTTTTGATCTTGGTCAAATCTTGTGAATGAGAGTTAGTTGGTTTATTAAAGAAATAAAATCTTTGGTTAGAAAATGAGTTGTGACTAAAAAGTATCAATTCATAAATTATCCCTGAAGTTTTGACTGAAAACTTTGTTGCTAGGATGCATTTTCAGCTTCTAAGAGTCTGAAGGGTCCTCTCATTTGCCTAGCAAATACTTGGCTATAGCCAACACACATGTTCCATAACTTGCTCTGTTAAGCATTTGTTATGATGTTCATGTATGAAAGTTAAAGTTCTAATAAGTGACTGAATTGTCTGTCCTTTTAAAGGATTTTATCATTTTATCTAATTGCCCTGTGCACTGGGCCTGGAATCAAAGCTAAGGCTTTGGCCTTATATCTAAGTTGTATAGCCACTGTTGAGTATCAGATTTTTCTAGACTGCTGGTTTCTTATCTAAATGATGTTATTCTTGAATCCAGCTGTCCTTCCTGGGATCTCCCAATACAAACTTTTTTTTTAAAGGGAGTATTTCATTGTTTCACTTAAAATGATACTCTTCAATGTTTTCTTCTGAGCTGTGTAATCACATCAGAGGTTTAATAGTAATAGAAGTGGGGATGCACACTGTAACCCTAGTACCTGAGAGGTGGAGAGAATCAGGAGTCCCAAGCTGGTCATGTGTATCTGGACTCCAAGGCCAGTCTGGGCTGCATAAGGCACTATCTCAAAAAATTAATGATATAGATGTTATAAGAAATTCCTAAAGATCCATATTGAGGCCTGTGTCAAATCTGCTATTCTTTAGTTCTGTGGCTATATGATAATGAAATCCATTTTTTTTTCCCTTCCCTTCACAGTATCTCAGAGATGTTAACTGTCCTTTCAAGATTCAGGAGCGACAGGAAGCAATTGACTGGCTTCTTGGTTTAGCTGTTAGACTTGAATATGGAGATAATGGTATGTTTTGTGGGGAATGTGAGTGTGGGTGTGGGCTTGTGAGACTTTTAAAAAGATTTTTATTTTTAGTTGTATATGTATCCTATGCATTCCTGGTGTCTGTGAAGGCCAGAAGTGGACATCAGGACTCTTGGAATTAGAGCTGAAAGCAGCTGTGAGCTGCCATGTGGGTGCTGGGAATCAAACCCAGGTCCTTAGCCAGTGCTCCTCTCCAGCCCATTTTAGCTTGTTGCTGTGTGCATGGCTTAGCCTTTGATGCTGCTGCCAGCCTCAGGACCCATGGGGTTTGGAGTATTGGCTGCAGCTGCTATTTCACAGGAGCAAAGACATAATAGTGTGTCTAATGCCAGTGCACATTAAGACAGTGTGGGCTAATGTGTATATATTATGTTAGTCCTTCTATTATCGGAAACTTTAAACAAAATTTTTCTTGTTTTTATTGAGCTATACATTTTTCTCTGCTCCCTCCCTTCCTCCCCCTCCCCATCTGCTCTCTTCTGTGACTCCCATGCTCCCAATCTTGCCTTTTTCTCCTTCCTAGATTTTTTTATGTCTGTTTTAGGGTCCTCTTTGTTGTCTAGGTTCTCTGGAGTTGTGACTGTAGGCTGGTTTTTCTTTGCTTTATATCTAAAAGCCACTACGCGTGTATTGGACACTTTTGAGTATTAGGCCCAGGGGTAAAACACAACTCTTCATTACGTTTGTTGCCTTTCATTAGCCATCTCGCTCTTACCATTCATTTCTGTCTTCTTTTCTGTGTGTTGTGTCAGCCATCGCCCCTGTTCCTGCTGCTGTCACTTGCTTCAGCTTCTTGTCACATTCTCCTGATTTTGATCTTTTGAACTAGTGTTAAAGCCACATGGTCTGTTGACTAATTTCTGAAATGGGCTTTAGAATGCAGCTTCTATCTAACGACCAGCTCTAGTCACACTTCTCAAGCATTGTCAGTTTCCCTTCCTGGGACTAGAAACCATGCAACCTCAATCTTGCTAATGTTTAGGGTCTTTAGAGTGTTTTCTGTTTCCTTCTCTGGGTTGGTAGCAACTGTGTGGGAGGTCATTAGCTATAGATTATCCTGGGATCTTAGACCTTATTAAAGCTGATCTTTGGCTGCTCCCACGTGGATTCTTATTCATTCGCCTTGCCTTTTCTCATTGCGTTTGTTCCATTTATACTTGCCTTCAGTGTTGGTGGCTTGTGCTGTATTCCCATAGTTGATTAGCATATGCATTCCTTTCTCAAATAAAAGCTTATGTATGAACTATGATAGTTTTATATTGCAAAAAGGAAAGAGTTGAAAGACAAATAGTATCAAAAGTGTATTAAACATCTAAACTACACAACAGGCTGTTTAATTTCCAGTTTTCAGCATTGCAGGAGCAGGGACTCCAAGCTAACTAAGGCAGCAATACTGGCCTTCATCAGCAGGAGGCATTGGTGTTCTTGACTTAGGACTTAAATCTGTTGATCATTGCCATTTTTTGTGTGCCTTGCCATTACTAAAAACCCTTGCAATCACATGCCAAAGAGATTAAAATCTTTTCAATTTCACTACTTTTTAAAGTTTAGATTCATGGGAAAATTATAACAGTACAGAGAGTTTTCTTATATGAAGATCTGAGAAGCCATTTTTGGCATTAAGTTTATTCATTATTTCTTTTAAATATTTTGAAGTGAAAACAAAATGCCTTTAGAATTTTTAATTTCCATGAGACGTTTTAAATTTGTGTATGATACTACACTTTACATGGTTTTGAGTTGAAAGCAGTATTTCAGTTTTGAAAAGATTTGGGGGAAAATTTTACTTTCCACCTAATGTTCTTTTTTAAAGCTTGGGACAGATTTTGGCCAAGTTGCCCATAGTATCACTGCATTTGATATGTAGTTCAGGCAGTCCTACAACCTGTGACTCTCCTGCTTGACCCCTGTGACTGGGGCCACAGGTATATTGCCACCTTGTCCTGCTTCTGTTTAATTTTAGGTAATTCATGTGGATGTGTGTCCCCGTCCATTCTTCTGTCCTAACTTTAACAGCAAGGTATAAAAGACTTTATTTCCTAAATGTTAGATGTTGAAATATATTTCGCAAAGCTTATGCCTATAATCCAAGCGTTTGAGAGGGTCAGGGTTCAGGGCCAGCTTTAGCTCAGAAACTTGTATCAAGTAAACAAGTATTTTAGGTGAATCAAAAAGTTACTTCTCTTTCTTTAGTTTTTGTATATAAAGTATAATTTTGAGTGGATGTCACAATGGTTCAGCTAAATTCAGTAAACAATAGTTATTTTAACCTTAAGTTACCTGTTTTTTATAGCTGAAAAATACAAGGACTTAGTACCCGATAACAGGAAAAATACTGACGACACAGCTAAAAATGCAGAGCCATTGATCAACCTGGACGGTGAGTGTGTGATGCCCACAGGCGACAGTCTTGGTTCTGTAAATGCTTTCTACTTCTAGGATGAAGACTGGATGGCACTGTGTTCTTTCCTGTATTTTGTTGTCAGTCCCAGTATGCTTTTTTCTCCCCCAACCCCCTCACCATTGAATATTTGAATATTAAAATGCAGATGGTTTTTGCTCCAAATAATTTGGATTTTGATTTCTTATTCATTGTGCCAGTTATTGGTCACTTTCCTGACTGTATAATTTATTTTTTTTAATCCAGTGACAAATGATAAAATGTTTCATTATTTCAAGTCCCAAGTGCACTTTTAGTAATTCCCTTTTAAGGTGTTACATTTAAAAAATTCCCTAGAGTGTGGTGTGTTGACTATGCTTTCATTGACTGATTGACTGTGACTGTGACCCGCGATATAAGTTATTCTTGAGAGTGAACGAGCTTCTTACACACTCCAGAGCCACCGTACACAGAAAAGCATTGGGAAAACTACCCATTGAAGCATCTACTTTTGTTTTTATTTGTTTTTTGAGACAGAGTTTCTCTATAGCTTTGGAGCCTGTCCTGAAACTAACCCTTGTAGACCAGGCTGGCCCCTAACTCAGAGATCCGCCGGCCACTGCCTCCCGAGTGCTGGGATTAAAGGTGTGAGCCGCCACCACCTGGCTGAAGGCATCTATATTAAAATTAATAGCTTTGGGAAGAAACATTAATTAAAAGTGCCTGTAAATGGGTCTTGCAGACCACTCCAGGGCAGGCTTAGTGTTAAATTGGCCATGTGTGAACTTAGCTTGATCAGGCTAGTGCGGTTGGTAAGGAGACCTTGCACCCTTGTTCTCACTGTTGGCGTGGTGGCGTGGTGCACTGCTTTGTGGCTTTCCTTGAAAGCAGCAAAAAGACTGGGGATGAGTCTGTCCCAGAAAGTTGGTATTTTTGTAAGCTCATATGTTCAGATAAGTAATTATTATGTTTGCAGAGGTGTAAGGTTTATGTTTATTCATTTTTAATCTTTTATAGTAAATAATCCTGATTTTAAGGCTGGTGTCATGGCTCTGGCTAACCTCCTTCAGATTCAACGTCATGATGATTACTTGGTAATGCTTAAGGTAAGGTGCCCATGTTATTCTTGACAGAAACTACATATGTAGAAGAATCTTCACTTTTCTGAAAGCTGTCTGTTTTTACCTAAGTTTATGATGGGCTGATAAATAGAAATTCAAAAGAATGTGGGACCGAGAGCACACATCATTATTTTATCTGTTTCACATTGTCTGGTAGGAAGCTGGTATCCCAGCATTAGATGTATGCACACCAATGTGTTTTGTCTTTGCAGAAATAAAATTTCACTCAGTCCTAGTAACAATCTTGCTGAGAAATACTTAAAAAAAAAAAAAAAAAAACCAAGAAAACAAAAAGCAGTTAGAGTTGGCTCGGCCGGTAGAGTGCTTACCACGGAAGTCTAAGGACTGATTTTGGAACTCAATACACACATTAATAAACAAGCACAAAATCTCTGCTGGGAAGGCAGAGACAGGTGGATCCCTGGGGCATGCTGGCCAGCCATTTGAGCCATATCAGTGTGAGCCATCTCACACTGGTCATTGCCCTACTTTTACTTTTGACAGATATATAAAAGCAATTTAGTAGAGAAAGGCTAGTCTGAAAAAAGGGTGAGAACAACTGGAAGACACCCAGCACCAGCCTTTAATCTCCACACGTGATGTTCACCCATATGTACAAGTACACATGAATGTGTACACACATATACCTCACAGCAAAAGAAAACAAAGCTTATTAAAAAAGTAAGACCTCTGGACAGTGGTGGCACATGCCTTTAATCCCAGCACTTGGGAAACAGAGGCAGGTGGATCTCTGTGAGTTCAAGGCCAGCTTGGTCTACAGAGCTAGTTCTAGTACAGGCATCAAAGCTACAGAGAAACCCTGTCTCGAAAAAGAAAAAAAGGAGCTAAGACCTAGAAGAAGATAACAAACATCCAAGACATAGACAGTTGTAGGGCCATCTTTGTTTAGTCGGGTGAGAGTGTGTGTTGTTGAGGAAGGGGGAAATGCCAAATCACTAATGGTGAACTTAGCCACACAACAAGACCTCTTTGGGAAACAATGCTCTCGTCTTCAGCATCTTCCACTTCTAGATAAACTATGCAATTTCTACTCCTCCATCAAGAAACACAGCTCCCTGAAAGAGCGTTATTTTTGAGAAAGGAAAAGCATTCTGTAAAGTTACTGCTGTAAACATGGAGTGGAGTGGGGCAGGAGGATGCAAATGGTGATCAGATACTGTTGGATAACTGCTGATGTAGGAGATGGAAAGCTTTGAGAGTGAAGGTCACTATAAATCACTTTGTAGTAAGTTGAATAGACTTCCCTCTATGCAGAAGGGATTATTATTTATCCTACTTATTAGAATTATATGGGTTACGTAGACAGTTTCCACAAAGAAATTAGTATTCTTAGCTTATTAGAATATTCATGTTGTATCTGAATGGATTTTCTCAGACCAGCTTAGATGCCAAAGACATCAAGTTGTTGCTAGTTAAATTTAGCTGTTTCAAAGTTTTATTTGCTTAGTCGAGTATGCAAATTTCATTGGGGCAGTCCTACAGTGGTCACATCAGCTTTAGTCATAAACTAAGGGAGAGGAGAAGCAGATGTATTTGGGTACTTTTGCCAAACTTTGAAAATCCAGGAGTATGTGGCTATAACAAAGTTTTGTGAAGTCCTAGGTCTAGATACATATTTATCTTGTTAGGCATTCACATAGTTGTGATACTATAGAAGTTTTCTTAGATTTACCGGGCACAAAAGTCAGCATATTAAGGGCTGATGTAGTTCAGTGGTAGAGTGCTTGCTTGGTATGCATTAGAGCGTGGATCCAATCCCAGCATTGGGGCAGGGGTGAGCATTTGTGTATTCGTGGTCTGGTAAAATAGTAAGCAAAGTGTTTTTGGGCTTTCTAGGCAATTCGCATTTTGGTTCAGGAGCGTCTAACACAGGATGCAGTTGCTAAAGCAAATCAAACGAAAGAGGTATGTGTGTTTCTAAGATACTAAGCCATCTAATGGAAATTCCTTCAGGTATTGCGGTGCATTCACACTTAGTGTTTTCTTAAGATAACTGGGCCGGGTATGATAGCACTCACCTTTAATCCTAGCATGCAGGAGGCAGAGGCAAGCAGATCTCTGAGTTTGAGGCCAGCCTGGTCTATAGAGTAAGTTCCAGGACAGCCAGAGCTACATAGAGAAACCCTATCTTGAAAAACCAAAAGAAAAAGATACTCATTCTGTTGGAACAGGAGAAAGAGTAGCTTATGTGTGAATTGAATTTGATTCTTAAGCAAATTCAGTGTATTCAGTGACTGAGGTTCAGACAGATGGGTGAGCAGAGAATTTCTGTTCACATTTCACATTTAGAGAATCTCAGTCATCCATTCAGTCTGCAAACTGAGACCTGTGCCCACTAGAAATGTGCCTTGTGAAATGGATTGGATTGTTTGGATGTGTGGTAAGAAAGGCAGGACACTACTGTCCTGTCAAGTCTAGATCCCATCCTCACACTTGTGAGTCTTGGTCATTTAACTCGCTTTGTTCAGCATGCCATGACAACCTCCCCTTGAAGAATGCTACTGGAATATTTTTTAACCATGCTGCCAATTCAGAAATCCCTGATAATGCCAGAGGTGTAGGTGTAAGCATTTAACCCTAGCACTAGGGAGACAGGAGATCTCTGTGTCTCAGGGCCAGCCTCGACTACATAGTAAGACCCTCTCTCAAAAAAAGAAAAAAAAAAAAAAAAAGGAAATCTCTCCAAAGTGACAATGCAGAGAATGTTCTTGGCTAAGGGATAGGCACTGCAGTTGCCAATAATGGTCCTTTCTTACTACACAGATGTTGAAATGAATGCTCTGTGCCTGCCCCCACCCCCATTCCCTCTCTCAAGTCCTGCAATGCCCTTTGTCCTCTGACCCCTTTAGCAAGTGCAGCAGTAATGAAGGGCTGCTGATCCCGGGCAGTGCAGTGTAGGTGCCTCTGCAAGACACGCACTTCCTACTAAAGGTTCTTACTAGTTTAACTATGTATAAATTGGCCACTGTAAATTGGATCAAAGACCAGCCTATTTCACCCACACTATAGAACAAGCAGCAAATTGTTCTGGCATAATAGTCATTCATTCACCAAAATGATGGCAGTGCGAAACAGTGCTGAGCCTCAATTCTGCTTCTGTTGCAGAGTAGAATCTAGCTTCATCTTGAGTGCTACAGTTTGTAACTCTAATATTTGAGGGCTGTAGTTAATGTCAAGGGTAGCTGTCCCTTGATAGTCTGTTGGTGTAGGTAAAGAATGCCAGTCTGTGGTACCAGGTGATAACACAGCCAATCAGGACAAGTCTACTCCTACATTCATTATATAAGTTATTAGCCCTGTTACTGGATGCAGGTGCTAATGAGTTGGAAAATTAAGCTGTTTGACTAAGATCATATCAAAGTAACTTCTTGTAATAAAACATTAAATATATAATCTATTAAACAAGTTGACTGAAGAAAACTATGTTTTATATATGTTTGTATATTTTGTAGTATCATTTGTAATCTAATTTGTGTAGTACTTGCTTAGCTCTTGGTCCTCCTTCCTGAGTAGCATCAAGTGCCTTTTGCAGTTAAGGACCCTTACAGGCCTGGCTTAAAAAGTTTAAAAAGTTGGGTGGACTTTAGTGTCTCTGGTACATTTGAAGAGCACTCTTTCCTGGGTGGTTGTAACACGGAAAGCTAGTTCTTCACAGGGTAACTTGTAACAATCCCTGAATAGCAAGCAACTCTTTAATTTCAAATGAGAAAAGTGACTCTTAACTAGTCTTTTTTTGTCATTATTTTTTAAAAGGGCTTACCTGTTGCTTTAGACAAACATATTCTTGGCTTTGACACAGGAGGTAAGTTATTTTGCTTTAAGTCAAGCTATATTGAGGGACTTGTTCTGAGGTGTATGGGGGTGGCTGGAAGCACAGAAACCACATACACACACACACACACACATACACACAGAGATGCAGTGTTCTTGTCTTATAACAGATGCAGTTCTGAATGAAGCTGCTCAGATCTTGCGATTGCTGCACATAGAAGAGCTCAGAGAGCTACAGACGAAAATTAATGAAGCCATAGTCGCTGTTCAGGCGATCATTGCTGACCCAAAGACAGACCACAGACTGGGGAAAGTCGGAAGATGAGCACCCCAGGATCTCAGCTTCTCGCCTGCCTAGTGTGCTGGGAACCATGTGCATCGGCATGTGTTTGGAAATCAAATGTCACATTTTCGAGGGAGGAATCCCAGGAAATTGGCCATGTTCTAGAGATTTACCACCATTGCTTTTTTTTTTTTCTTTAATAAAGTTGGGGAAAGTAACTTTTTGTTTTGCTTTGAAATAATGTACCCTGTTTCTGTAATTCTCGTGCATCCTCCTTTATGGTTAGAGATTCATCCCAACCATGACTTCGTCCTGGAGACAGTATCGATCTTTAGACCATTAGAAATCTTTAAAATATTTTATTGGATTTATATAGAAAATTTAAGAACTGCTACATCTTTGGTGTTTTACATGGAATACTTTGAGGAATGCTTCTGTAGAGGCACTTAGGGGATCAGTTAGCACCTTTAATATAAATAAAGTGAGGACTTCTGCTGGGAAGTATGAGCAGCCTGGGTCATCCTGGTGATCATCATAGTCTGTTACAGGGCTCTCAGATGACTTTAGGAATACATTTTCATATGTGTTTTTACTTTTCTTGGGTAGGTAGAATCCATGGCAAAAATCAGATTTAGTGTCTTAAGCTCTTGCTAGGTCTTTGTTGAATAAATTTGGTCTTTTAAATAAGTGTTTACAAAAAGTTGCTTTAATAAGCAATGACTAAAATTCTTTAAACTTCTGATAACCTTTGTTTTTAAAAAATACAGTAGTGATGATTGAGGTATACACTTCACAAAACAGACTTAGTCTCGCTGCACTAAAAATGCTCATCTCGTGTGCCCAGAGCTCATGACGACCACTTCCTTTTCCATTGCCTTTGCCTTTGCAGTGTCTTGTAAACTTGAAATCCTCCTATACAGTTGTGTTCATTTTCTTCCTGTGAGGGAGTGGACAGCAGTGAATGTTTGGTTAGTTGAGCAGCACAGCAAGGCAGTGCTGGCAGAGTTACTGTTGCCCTCTCCCATCCCTTCTCCACCCACTGAACGAAGGACATCATGATGTACCCTGATGACCTTACCTGTTGGACAGTAGGGGTAGACTGCAGTGATCCCATAGAGGTGAGACCGCTGCTCGGGGAGATACTCATCGGTAAATTGACCACTGTCTTTATTCACGGATATGACACCATCCCTGGTAAGAGGAGAGGCAGTCAGGGCCAGTCACAAGATAATCTTTTAGTAGGCAACAATTTGCCTACTAAAAGCAAACAATTCAGCTAAATGAGTTTTGGTTCAGTTTGTCTAAAACCAGTGACTCCGGACATAGCTCCTACACCAATATCCTGGGAACTTCCATGAAATGCAAATGTTGTTTATCCTCCTGGCCCTTCTAAGGCAAAACCCTGGGACAGCATGCAGAATGTATTTTTTAACATTTTGTAGCCATAAGAGCTGATGGCTACGTCCCAGAGGTCTAAAGTACAGCACTTAAATCTCCCGTGAAATAGTAGGGAGTTGGGGAAAAGTACTCAGACATGCAACTTTGTTTTCTTTTTAAGGTCTTCTAAGCTCAGAGCCAAACAGTATTTCTCGGTCTTTAAGGTAGACAGTTGATGTTATTTTTCTTATTTTTTGTTTTTTTCAAGACACGGTTTCCTGTGTAGCCTTTACTGTCCTGTAGACCAGGCTAGCCAGAGATTCACCTGTCTCAGCTTCCTGGTGTTAGGATTAAAGGCATATACCACCACGCCCATCTCGTTAATGTAATTTTTTAAAAGGAAAACTTAAACTTTATACCATTTAAAAGTATTCATTCTCTAAGAACAGATTTAAATAAATGCTTCTTTTTAAGTAGTATATTACAAAATATCTTAGACTTATATGCTCCCTGCAAGCATCACTAGTAAACTTCAGGACGATGTGGAAGGATGACTTCAAAAATAGGTGTCTATTTTGAAGGACAGACAGCTCAACAGGACTTCCCAACTAGAGTTGCTGACTGGTAAAACAGCATGCTCTGCTCTCCAGAGTGGGGCTCACCTCCGCCAGTCTGTATGGTAAAAGTGATCTGCATAGCTGACGATGCTGAAGGGGTAATTGAGATGATTTTGGATGACACGCCGTCCTGTTCCATCAGGTAGTGTACATTCCAGTTTCTTGGTTCCTTTTAAGATATCCAAGGGGGAAAATGAGATGCCAGATAGAGTCTTCAAGGAGAACAGAGGCAGAATTTAAAAATGGGGCATTTTACTCCCACTACAGTCCACGTTTGCAACTGTAAATTCATGTCCACTCGGTGCAGCAGAACTGTAGTTCTGAGTAGAGTTTCAAACCTAAATCCTTTTATGGAAGAAACAATGCAATCTATTGAAATCATCCAGTTTCTTCCCAAGAAGAAGGGGGGGGGGCATAAACCTACATTTATAGGTTGAAACATAACATCCAGTTTGACCAAAATCCTTACATATTTATAAATTCTACATAAGAAAATGAAAATAGTAGTGGGTAGTTTTATATGGAAACGAGTTCAGTGGAAAAAAATGAATTTTCATGTTCCAGATTTCTTATTAAGAAGTCTAAATTCCATATACGTTTTTAAAAAACGCAATGTTTAGACAGCTGGATTGTAAAACACCCAGCTGCATATTCAGCAAATTCAAGAACTTTTATTTTCTTTAGTAGAATGAGATATGGTATCTTTGAGATTTTTTTTTTTAGTAATGCACAGTATGCCACAAAATAGATAACCTGGCGTTAATGCATTCCTGAAGGAGGCCATTCTCTTACAGCACATGGCAAAGGATCATAGCACACAAAGTGAGGAAAATCTTAGAGTTAAACTGTAATAATGGCCCAGAAGGTAGACCAGCCTGAGTTCATGCAAACTTAAAAGTTTTCCAGGTGTTCACAGCAGGGGCGGGGGCAGGACAGACTTGCTGCATTCAGGCTCCCTTTGAACTCCACTGTAAGAATCACTGCACCATGTTCTTTTAAAGCTTACAGATCTGGCAAGTATGTTAGAAATTTATACCAAAAGATCTAAAAGATGGGCAAATCCCCAGAGCGCGTGCACTGCTGCGAGGAAGGCCATCATTCTCAACGTCACCAGTATTACCTGCATCTGCCCAGCACAGCAGTTTGGAGAAGGGATCAAAGGTTAACCCATTGGGTAATCCAATATCTTTGTTGATCAGAATTCTTCTGTTTTCTCCATCTAAAGACGATGTTTCAATTTTAGGAGCTTCTCTATTCCAGTCTGTCCAGTACAAGTTGCTGTGGATAAATGTTAATGGGTAGTTATGAACAGTTGTGCAGGGGTTGAGGTACATAGCTTAGCATATACAAGCCCCTACCCCCAACAACACCCCAAAAGGACAGCCATGCAGCTTAGGGTATGTAGCAGCCACAGTGGCCACCACTGATCACCACCTCCTGGTTTTCACAGCCTTAATCTTGGTTATCCGAGTTTAGTGTCTTGCTCCTGGTGAACAGTATGGTAGAAGTCATGATATCACGTTCACTATCAGTTTTTTTAAAAGTGGCTTCTGTTAGTGACTTTTCTTGCTTCACAGGGGAAGCTAGATACTTTACTGCAAGCTACCCCATGAAGAGCTCCATGTGCCCATCAGCCAGCAATGGCATAAGCCTGCCAGCGGTCCACGTGAGAACTTAAGAGACCTTTTCAGCCAAGCCTTGATCATGGCGGCCTGGCCAGTACCTTGGTTGCTGCATCTTAACCAACTTGTGTAGCTTCACCCAGATACCTTATGGTTAATAAATGTTGTCTTGGGCCACCAAGGCCTTCTGACAGCTGCAAGTGTGGGGAGTCATTAACTGTCTAGACCCTTGCCTCTCAGACACTTGATGTAGTTGCCCAGAAACCCTTAATTTGTTGAAATCTTAAACTGGATCTTGGGCCTAGAATCCAAAGAAATATATTTGTTAGAGACATTTGTGTGTAGAAAATGAGTCCTGTTATAAAGAACTAGGTGGGATTTGAGGAATAGAGGGAGAGTTTCTTGGAGAAGTACCCAAGTGTTGAAGGTCCAGGACGCTTAATTGTCCTACACTTGGCTACCAGGACAGAGACACTCCTAACATGTAAAAAATACTTAAACAGTATCTTGTTAAAATCTACAAAAAGAGCAGGAATACTGAAACTTCTATGAAAGCTATAGATACTAGTCAGTTGAACCCAGAGAAGCACAGCAAAAGGGAGAGAAATGTCAGTCTTCTCTGCTATGAACGTCACTCCTTATGGGTGACAATAAGAGCCAGAGTCCAGTTTCTAGTCCGTGAGAAGGCTGAGATCCAGACAGTGACCAACTAAGCCTCTGAGAAGCTGTGTGTCGCGCTTTGGTGTCGGTGCTTGTCTTTGACATTTTCCTCTAGAATCTAAATCCTGAAGCAATGAGTGAACAAGGTGCTGTTGTTCAGTTCCCACCCTTTCAGACTGTGCACCAAGGACTATGAGGAGTGGCCCTAGGAGATATTTAGTCCTGCAGATAAGGTTCCTTCATGTGTAAAGTCCAAACCACCTTTGAGGCTTTTTTCTCTGTAATTAAGTTTGGTGGAAGCTGCACGTCAGTCATCCCAGACAGAGATCCCTGCCCAGGCATGTACCCCACAGGTGACAGCATAGTTGTCATGGAGAGGGAACATTTTAACCTAGATTGTACACTCCCCATCCAGGAGGGGGAACGGAGAAACAAAACAGAACACCACTGTGACCTTAACAAGGCTTTCTCAAAGTCCTGCCTCGTGATCGTCTGATCCAGGCAGTTCCCAGATTCTGCAGACCACTACATTCCAACCTAACACCTTAGCTCTACTTGCCTGTCACCTTACATCCTGCCTCATACAATGCTAGCTCCTTAAAAACAAAACCAAACCTGTGCTGACCAGTGGTGGCACACACCTTTAATCCCAGCACGGGAGAGGCAAAGACAGATGATCTCTGTGCATTCGAGGCCATCTGGTCTAGACAGAGAGTTCCAGGACAGGTAGGACTGTCCTGGAACACAGAGAAACTGTGTCTCGAAAAACAAAACGACAAAACCCCGCTTCTGCCTTCAAAGATGCCTGATACCTAGCAGCGCCTTGACATATATCCAGTAAATTAGGTATTTGAGTTTTTATTCTGGTCTTAACCTTCCCGTGCCATATATAAGAGCTAGGGGCTCGGGCTCCGAAACAAATCTACAGATGGACTGAGAACAAAGCAAGCCAGCTAACCCTCGGATTGGATCCACAGTGATGGCTCGTGGATTCACCAAATCTGTGTGAAAGAGGACCTTCCGCTCGGAACCATCCAGTCCTGCCCGCTCTATCTTATCCAGGCCACTATCTGTCCAGTACATCCTTCGGCGAACATGGTCGATGGCAAGTCCTTCAGGGCTTATCAGACCTGGAAATGAAAGTGGGGGGGGGGGAGCATCAGCATGGTGTGAAAGGTTTAACTAAGCCGCTTATAGAGCCAAAGCATAAAAGAGCCTTGAAGATCCCAAAACAGGCTTGTAGAATTGATCTTCTGTTGCCTTGTCAACCCTACGTGGTGTCTTCTGTACTAGACCTTACCACCCTGGTGGCTCCTCGCATCCATGGTGCTGGGGACAGGCAATATAAACTGCCAAAACTGCCAGACCTTGGATTCTTTGTTTGTTTGTTTTTAAATCTTTCAAGATGGGGTTTTTCTGTGTAGCCCTGGCTGTCCTGGAACTCACTATGTAGCCCAGTCTGATCCTGAACTCACAAAGATCCACCTGCTTCTGCCTCCTGAGTGCTGGGATTAAAGGCGTGAGTCCCTAGCATCCCTGGACTCTTAGTGCCACCCACTTCTTTTGAGGACAGTTCGCCTTATCCTAGAATCATCTTTCTGTTTCTGCTGTATAAAATCATTTGTTAACAGAGGTGTAAGGCTTGTACAGCTCAAAAGTAATAGAACTTAACCTTCCCCTTTGGCTAAAAACAGGAGAAACGAGGAAGAAACACGCCAATGACAGTAAAATAAAATGCATTGCCAAGTGTCCATGGAACGAAGCTGCTGACCTGAGGTAAGGATGGTCTCGGGTTCTGCTCCTGCTTCCAGGCTGGCACGGCTGATGGTCCGACCAGCAACATCTGTCCAGTAGACCATCCTCTCCTGGCAGTCATAGTCAATCCCCACAACTATGGAGCCCTTCAGAACCAATCATGACATCAGAAGCATTAGGATTCCCTTCAATCCCTAATACTGAATTCAGGGCTACACAGCTTTACTCTGAGCAGTCTGTACTGTGGTGGTGCAGGGCGTGGAGCCCAGTGGTTAGACAAGGGAGGTAGTGACTCCTGCCTAAGGTCAAAGCCAGGGAGGCCACTTAACCTCTATGCCTCTTTCCTTCAATACTTCAAACAGTAATACGTTTATAAAATAGTCTTAATGGCAACTACCATACAGCAAGCTCCTTCAGCACTATTTGAACTGGCTGTAAAAACAGTAATTTCATGAGGAAAACAGCCCTTTCACTATTGAGAGGATCATCTCAAAATAAGTCCTTAGTGCTCAATGGTGAAAGATGACTGCTTCCAAGTATTACTGGCATTTTCTCAAAGAGTCTTTCTAAAATCTGACAACACATGCCAACAAAACTTCCTTTGCTGGGTGAATAGACCGAAATCCTCCCCAACCTGAGGTGCAGTCACCCCTGCCTCAATACAAGCATTCAGCTCTGTGGTATAGAAGAAAGCCTATAATTTTACAGATTAAGGAACTGTGGTCACTCGGCCTTTGGCTAGCATAGCCTCTCTCCTTTCTTCTGAGTGACAGTCTTATTGAAAACCCCAAATCTGGGATGTTCCTGTTTGAACTTCACACAGGACTTTCCATTTCTAACCCAAATTCCTGCTATGAGAACCCTCAGCAGAGACTGACACAGGCCACGCCTGTCCCTACCTCGTCTAGCAAAGCCTGGAGCTTGGCTTGTGCCTGAAACAGCAGTCACCAAGAGGCACTGTATGAAGCAGGATTTGGTGCCTGCAGAAAAGCTGGCATTTATTTGCAGGGGCGGGAGGGGGAATCTAAGGTCTCAGTACTTTTATTTGAAAATCAAGATTAAAAGGCCCTCTATCTGAGGCAAGAGTACATACACATTCATACAGACAGCAATGAACCCAGGGGCTCATGGGATTCATAAACTAAGCTTCTTGGTATAAAGGTCACATTTCAGGTAAATTGCTCTAAAGTGTGCTTTAATTCATGTCTCCTTCCTCCTTCAGTTTCGCTATAGCCATCTCCACCCTGCCCATTAGACATGTTCAGAAATGCAAGCAAGCCATCCAGTATACCTAGAATACGAGATGGTTAGCACGAGGACACTGCTAAAACAGTACACTCAGATCAAGAGTGGGCATGGAGCCCTGAATCTTAAAAAGAAGAAAAAGAGAAGAAAAAAAAAAAAGACAGTGACTGCTTTTAAGCTTCCTTGGAATGAAATGTAGTTCATCAACAGAAGTGAATATAGTGAACCCTACCCTGTATGCAGTCTGCTCTGTGCAGTGAAGAAAGGGTCAGAGCAGTTTTCACCGTAACTGGTGATGCCTCTCTCCTCCTCACTGTGAAGGAGAAACCCCTCCTTCCACAAGTAGGTGTTGTGCTAGCTCAAGAAGTAAACTTGTCTTCTAGGGAGGAGCGCAATAGCGGTCACACTCCCCAAAGTCATGATGGACATGGAAGAAGGCTAAGAAGTGCATCAAAGTGACAGAACCCAAACAAAAGGTCCTGGGTGGTTCCACCCTACTGCCTCAAATGACCAGAGGTCATCACCTCCTGCTTTTTAGACTTCCAAGAGAACCCCCAGGAACTACAATGATCTTCCCATAAACACCCGATGACTCTGAAATTCCTTACTGTCTATCTGAACTTCCATGAGCCCTCAGGACAAAGCGGCGAGAATGGGCCAGGTATGACTTCCAACAACTGAACTCCATTAAGTGGCCTGCAGCCCAAAAGCATGCCAGAATTCCCTGCACTGCATTCCTTACCCTGTGGCACCCAGCAGAGGCTTCTGAAAACCACAAAGCACAGCTCCTCATGCCAACATCCCATTAGCCTAGCTAACATGCAGGCCCACCCCTATTCCAAGCCCCATTTTTCTCATGTAGCCCAGCCCCCTGGAGAAATCCAGTTTACATGCAGTGACAGCAGAGTCCTGGCTGCATCCTTCTGAAGCCTGCTGCCGTTGAGAGGCAAGTGGCCAATCTGCTGGCCCTGGGCATAGAGCAGGAAGGTGCCCACAGAAGGAGGAGTCACATCAGGGCGGGGTGTGGGTCGGACTATAGGGGGAGTGACAGTAGGGATACCTGTTTGTGGAAACAAGGAGAGAGAAAAAAGTTACTTTTGTACACAAGAGCCTTCAAAACTACCCAGTGTTTTCAAGGGACAGATATTCTTCAAAGAAATTCTGGTTTCTAGGTGTTTTTCAAAGCTATTTAAATTGATGACAATACTCAGGACATAAAGACAACAAAACACTAGTCTCCAAACAAAGTAGAGGGTTTTTGTTGTCCCTTTTTTGGAGGGCCAAAAGCTTCCTGGGGCCCCAGGGTGACATTGCCCCTTTCACGCAGGGCTGGGAAGGCAGAATAATTACATGCTGGATTGAGATCAGTTGTTCTTAGAGCAGACACTGCTCGTGGCAAAGCCAACATTAAATCCAGATTGAGATCCTGAGACATTCTGATGATACATCAACACAGCATATCAATGAGTGACTTTATTCATCAGACTCGTAACCCTTATCCTCCCTACCCTACCCACCATGGGAAGCAAAAACCCGACAGAAAGCCCCCGGCGGCGCAGAGGGAAGACTAAGCCATTCCGTGCTTACATGCAGGAGTGATGCCTGGTTGTGAGCGTGTGCCCTGCAGTTCTCTGCCGTCCTTGTCCACACACCAACAGAAGTCACTCTTCCCATGGCACTGTAAGGGTATGAAGTGGCCCAGGTCGTCACACTGGGGTACATACTGGTCATCCCTGGGTGTGCCCCCATAGTGTTCCAGCAGATTTTCCCTCCAGCGCTCACAGACTGTCCGAGGCCTCTGGGTGGGCTCTAAGATGGGGGAAACAAACCCTTAGATGGCCAACCAAGATCAGTACAACTTCAGGTCCCAATCCCCGATTTCTTGGCCTTCTTTGACACGCCCCTGGACACTGGGCCAGGGAAGCACATGTGTTCTCAGAAGATCTCTGTGGAAACGCAGAAAAGGAATCACCCTGATGTTCCTATCTCCCGAGGCCAGGGGGACTTTCCATGGAGGCCCAGTCACTTCAGAAAATAACAAGGAGACAAGTTCCTCAATATTCCTCACTCAGTCCAGTGGAGATGCACGTGGACCTGGTCTGTGCCCAAGAATCCTCTGATGACGACACAAGACTGGAGAGACTCTTTGGGGACTCAATCATGCACATGACACTTAAAAACAATTATTCTTCCCCACTTGTTTCAAGTTCTTGAACCTATTACCACAAGATCCTCTCCAGGCTGGCCTGTGTGTCTAGAAGAAAAGGCTGAAAATCATGCTGTGCTACATGGAGCTCTCAGTTTCACTGGAAAGTTACATGGAGCAAGAGAGACAGGATGGTGTACACAGCACAGCAGAGGTGACTCTGAGCAGTGTGAAGCTGATTCTTGGACTATCCAGTTTCAAGAAAACCATATCACATTGCTGGGAGCTATCTCAAAGCTGACCCTTTTCTCTAAGCTCCAGCCTTCTGCCACAATGCTGTCCTGTTTCTCCTGTACCCTTTCCCCCAAATCCTTCTATCCTCAGACTCTTGGTGCACACCATGATTAAAGAAAGCCCAGCTGGCTTCTGACATATGCCAGTTCCCTGTAGGCGGCTGCCCCAGGGCCATGGAGGCTCTCCCCTATACAACACATGTGGTTCTATCTACAATGGCTCCACTTGTTGAAATCAGTTGCTCACTGAGCTTAGATTATCCTAAAGGCATTTCTGGTTCTGTCTTAATTCCTGCAACTCAAAGCCTATGGTCCACAGAATCACACAGCCAGTTATCTCCTTGCGATCACCACCTGGATGCACAAAGGAACTCTCAGCACAAAAGTAAATGCTGAGCTCCTGTTTTTTCCCAAACTGGCTCCCGTGCCTTTAGCTCCACTAAACAGCAACTACATTTTCTATTGCTCAAACACAATCACCAGATTACCTCTTTCTCTCACACATCAAGTAAAAAATGTCTCATCAATTTTACCCTCAAAAGCATTTTGACTAGAGACAGAGACACAGTGGTGCATGATTTTAATCCTAGCACCCAGGACACAGAGGCAGGTGGATTTCTGCGAGTTAAAGGCCAGCCTGTTCTACATAGTGAGTTCCAGGACAGCCGTCACTACATAGTGAGCCCTGTTTCAAAAACACCCAAACAACAACAAAAACCCATTTTGCCTTCTTGTCACTTTTCCTGAGTGTGTCACCCTGGTCACAGACATTTCACACTGGGATCATGGCAACAGTATTCTGTCTGAATTTCCTGTCCCTGTCCCCCGCCTGCCCCCGCCCCAACCAAACCAGTGTACACTCAGCAGCCACAGTGGCATGTTTAAACCCAGGGGCATCATCTCACACCGGGACCATGGCAACAGCCTTTTATCTGGCTTTTCTGTTTCCATCTTCCCATGCTTTCACACCATCAAATCAGCGTACACTCAGCCAGCAGCTGCTTAAAACCCAGGGTATCTTAGTATATTCTGTTCAAAACCCTCCAGACACTTCAAAGAACAAAGCTGGAGGTATCAAAACAGGCTGCAAGGGCCCTGTCCTCTGAGAAGGTGGGGATATACAAATAAAGACCCCAATCTCAAGCTCCACAAGCCCTCTCAAGACTTCCATCTTGGGAAGTGGCTGCCCCCTCAGGTTGTTACAGCTCATGACTCACAGGAAGCAAAGATGATAAAGGCAAGACTCTGATCTGCTCAGCCCTAAGTGTTCCAGGACCAAAGAAGGGGCTGCTACTCTCTCAAACATCCACACTGTACATCCCCAAGAGCCACTCTTGTTTCTGGGGACCACACAACATGCCAACGTGTCTGGATGGATGCAAACACACATCAAGTCAACTGGGTCTCAGATCACTCACAGACGGGCACCTCTTTCATCTCCTACTGTTTTAAGCAACATCCAACCATGGGCTTACTTCTTCCCTGTTTCTGGTTGGTAAGGGTTCAGTCTCAAGTCCAGAGTGCACACATGCTAGCCTCCCTCCCACTGACCTGATTATACAAATGAGATTAGTCAGAGATGGCAGGCAGGTCACAGAGTGAAAGAAAGAAGTCTGGGCCATAAGAATTCTGCACAAAAGAATGTGGCCCTTATTTTAACATTATTAAAATGTCATTGACATCTCAGCCTGAGTCACTATCCTTAACACGTTTGTTTTAATCAACTTAATAGAATGCCAAGCCATCCCTCCAAGGCCCCACCTCACCACTGACTTCCAAACAGAGCTGAATTTTTTGAGAGAAGCCACAGCAGAAACAGGACTTCTCTAAGGCATCTTAGTTTTTAAGGTCTGTAGCCTTGTTCATAAGTAATGGGGGCATGGGGAGTAAAGAGGATCAATGTGGAGCAATCCGTTACCAATTTACCTGTGTGAATCTTTCAATTTGTTTATTGAGAATTTTGTACAATGTATTTTGATGGTATTCACCCTCTCTCCCCCAACTCTTCCCAGATTCATGCACTAATTTCTATGTACATATTCTTGGGAACACCAAAGCCCTGGCCATGTTATGAATGTTATAGAATCAAAACTTTTGGAAATTGCCCAGCTCTATCTCCCTCACACATTAAAGGCTGACATAAGTGATTCTGTAAATTTCTGTTTTGCCTTGTTTTTGTCTTTTGTTTTGTTTTTTTTGAGACAGGGTTTCTCTGTCCTGTAGCTTTGGAGCCTGTCTTGTAACTTGCTCTGTAGCCCAGGCTGGCTTCGAACTCACAGAGATCCTCCTGTCTCTGCCTTCTGAGTGCTGGGACTAAACGCGCACCCCACTACCACCCGGCTGATTCTATAAACTTTTTAGGTTTTATTTATTTATTTTTAAATAACTTCAGAAGTGGCTCTTTAGATACTAGCTCCCAGATCTGGAAGTCTTTGGGCTAAAGCAGCAGCATGTGTTGCCCACTTGTGAATAATTCAGCAAGGGGCTGGAAAGCTGCCCAGGGTAAGATGCCTGCTGCTCACACACTGCCAGTGAGACTCTGCCGACCATGCGCCAAAACCTTGGCAGGAAGAAGGCAGATAACAATGGCCATGTTTGCCATGAGCACCTCAGACCGGATGGATGGACTCCTATACTTCCTATGAAGGCAGCTGCGCAAAGAAGGGTTTCCCATCACCATGCTCGATCAGCTAGAGACGGATAGGCATCACTGGGTTAAAGGGAACTCAGTGGATTGTTCTCAGTTTCATACTTATTTTTTCTTGCTAACATTAGCAGTCTTCAGCCTGCCTTTTACAGGAAAGTGACATGGTAGGAGTAGATAAAATATTACGTTGGCAAAATTCTTTAGCCCTCAAGCCTTTCACAATGGCTCACAGCCTGATGTGAAAATTCAACTTTCAGTCACCTTTCAGCAAATGGAATCTAATGCATAAAGGATCCAATGACATTAACACGCACATGGGTGTGCCTATATCTTCCAAGTGTTCGTTGGAGGAAAAAAAAGCTATAAAAACACAGCAGCCAGTCACACCTACGTCTGAGCTGTGTTATAAATCATCCCACTGCCAGAGCCATTCTATTTTTGACTCCAGACCCTGGCGCAAAGTCTTTCTTCTGGGCAAGTGAACTCACCTGATGGTGGTCCACAGTGAGGAGGGGTGGAGCCAGGTGGAGTCTGGGTGCCAGGGACTTCGTGGCCATTCTGGTCCACACACCAACAGAAGCCAGTGCTGCCATGGCACTGCAGTGGCATGAAGTTGCCCTGGTCATCACACTGGGGGATGTGGACTCGTGACCCAGGGTAGGCATGCTGTGCCTGGGCATAGCGCTGTTGGTGTTCGCAGGGCTTCAGGCTTGAGATGGAATCTTCCGGAACCATGGCTGAGTGAGACAAAAGAGAAATAAGAAATAAGTTTCTTATTTTACAACCCATTCATACTTAGCAGTTCACATAAAGTCTTCTGTACTGAAAATTTCTTCCCTACAATTTCAAGTTACCATGACATGGAGAAATAGCAAGATACTAAGATTTTAGAGTCCTGAATTCTTATTTTAGCTTTGCTACCATCTACCTAGCTGTCCCTAATTCCCCCCATTCGCCCTGTACACCCCAGATGAATATAAATGTAAGCCAGTCCAGTATGCTCCTCAGCCCTTGGGGGCCTATTGCCATCTGGGCAAAATGAAGAATAACCATTGGCATCTGCCCAACATTCTGGAAACTTCAAAGAGGACAAGTTAACTCCACCCATTTTATGGAACCCAGAGTTTAAGTGTGAGAAGCCCAAGTCAATATAGCCACACTGCTATGTGTTGGCCAAGTTCCCCTAAAGCATGCACCACGAGTGTTGACTACGGACTCAATGGTGCATGAGGCTCCTACTTAATAAGCCCCTCAATAGTTTAAACTACGCATAGCAAAGCAGATCCCTAGGTGGTGAGGCAGAGCAGCCAGAGTGAATGGCAGACTCTAACAAGCTTGCATACCAGTGAGCAGTGAGTGAACATCAGGAGGCTACTAGAAGAATCCAGAGCTTGGAAAATCCCTCCACCAGGCCCCCAGACCAGCTTCCATCAAAAGAGGGCTAGGAGGAAAATAAGTGGGAAGGCGCAGGGAGATCCTGCGTTTAAGCTGGTCTTCCATCACTTACCAGATGTGCAGTGAAACCCGTCCCCATGATACCCAGGCTGGCAATGACAAGAGAAGGACCCAGGGGTATTGTAGCAGGTAGCTGCCTCATGACATCTGTTTTCCGCACATTCATCAACATCTGCAGAGGTCAGGGACAGGCGCAGAGAGGTTAGGAAAGGAAGGAAGACCATGACTTCATCACAAACAGCTGTGCGACTGCATGGCCCCAGTGCACATGGCTCAACAAGTTACCAACTTTAGAACATCCCTAGAGCTGAGCTAGTAGTAAACATTAACAGAAAGGGGAAAAAAAAAGAAAGAAAGGAAAAAACACGTACTAGCTAGTTTTAGGTCAACTTGACACAAGCTAGAATTGTCAGAGAGAAAGGAGCTTCAACTGATAAACAGCTTCCATAAGACCATGCTGTGGGGCATTTTCTTTTCTCCCTTTCTCCTTCTCTCCCGCTCTCCCTCTCTTCCCCTCTCTCCCTCTCTCTGGTTTTTTGAGACAGGGCTTCTCTATAGCTTTAAAGTCTATCCTGGAACTAGGTCTCATAGATCAGGCTTGCCTCAAACTCACAGAGATCTGCCTGCCTCTGCCTCCCCAGTGCTGGGATTAAAGGCGTGTGCCACCACTGTCCGTCTTGTGGGGCATTTTCTTAATTAGTGATCAATGGGGGAGGATCCAGCCCATTGTGGGCGGTGCCATCCCTGGGCTGGTGGTCCTGGGTTCTAATAAAGCTCGCTGAGCAAAGCCATGGGGAGCAAGCCAGTAAGCAGCTCCCCTCCATAGTCTCTGCATCAGCTCCTGCCTCCAGGAGCCTGCTTGAACCCTGCTTGAGTTCCTGCCCTCGCTAATTCTGATGATGAACTGTTAAATGGAACTCTGAGTGAAATAAACCCTTTCCTCCATTCCTCCACAGGTTGCTTTTGGTTATGGTGTTTCATCACAGCCACAGTAACCGTAACAAAGACAAAAACAAATCCAGGAACATGTGCATTAATCAATGAAATGAGTGCTCTGAGTGGAAATGTGTGGGCACCCAGAGAAGAATATCCCGCTGTGTGCTTCTGGAGCATCTTTCTGCTACACTGAATCCTAGACACTATTTCCTTTCAACTACTAAGCTTTTCATTAATTTTCTGTCAGTGATGTTACAAACAAAGATAAATATAGGTAACAATAGTTTTTCCATGTTAGTTTGCCACCAGTTTCCTCTCTATTCTTGTAGAGATACAGGAATCTGATGAAGCCCCGAACACATTTTCTTTTTAGAAGGACCTCCAATTAGAGATTGTCATACCCAAACTTACTTCTCATTAACTCAAAGAGAAGAATGTTATGAGGACTTCTGAAATAACAGGAACAGCTCAGGCCCCTGCACTCAGCACATGCTTCTCTGAGGAGTTCATACTCAAAATTGCCAATTCCCACAGTTTGAGCAAAAGCCAATTAATGTGCCTTTTTATTTTGCTTATTAAAGTTGGCCCATGCTGTCAAGAGCAAATCACCTCTTTCCCCACCCTGACACTCAAAAGACCCCCAAGGAACTTTAGCAGTAGAACTGCTAAAGCTGATGCCAGGGGGTGAGGGAATGAGACAACAGGAAGTCTTCCAGAGGAAAAATGGGAAAACAAAAGATACAGGTCAGAGCTAGGCTCGACCAAAAACAAAAGGAAACGTGAGTCACAGCCATCATAACAGCCAGAGTTGTTTTTGATGTGTGAGTAGAAGAAATTTGTGACCGAGCAATGGCATGAAGCCTAGAAAAGAAGGAGCTGTGTCCATGGTGCAACCCATGGTAGGCACACAGCAGCTTAGAAAAGTTTATAACCAGGGTTAGACTTGAATGGGCAGGGATCAGAGAGAGACTCCACCAGGCCTTCCCGCAGCCCACATTCTCCAGGGCCCAGTTCAGCTCCATTGCCCAGTTCAGCTGTTTTCTGGGTTGTCAGGTACTGTGCCTCTCACACAGGCATTCTGTTCCCTTGACAGGAATCCCTTACCTCACCTAGTGAGCAGTATGCTTATCCTCTGCATTTGAGAACACAGTGCCTTTGAGTCCGAACCCCCCTGCATGCTTAATGAAATAAAGCTTAATTCCACCCTGAGCGGCTCTCCTGGGCAAGCAACTGATTTTCTGGTTACCTTCACCTCCCAACAGTAAGAAAGGAGCTATTTAAAGAGCATCCTAGATAGCCCCTACAGAACCATCCTCTTTATCCTCTGGGTGCCTTCACCTCCCAACACTAGAAAAGGAGCTATTTAAAGAGCATCCTAGATAGATAGCCACTACAGAACCATCCTCTTCATCTGAGTAGCACATTCTGTCTTTTTAAAGCTCCAGGGCACAGCTAAGTAGGGAGCTGGCTGGGGCTAGAGGAGCTATAAAACTGACTGTGGAGCCAAAGCTGTAAAAGTGAGCACCCAGCCAAACTCACCCCAAAAGTACTTCCAGTGGGGACAGGAACCCCAAGCAAGCAATGGCAAAAAAAGGAATTCCCCAAGGTTGACAAACCTCTGGCATTATTAAAGCCATGACCAAACCCGAAACAACCACTTTCCCCTGTTCCTCTTTGTGGGTGCCATGGTTATGGCAGACAGGGGCTGTTAGGAATGACCAGTAAGTAGAAAAAAGCCCTGGAAGAAGTTTAATACATCACACCTGATGAATCCCGGGACCTGAAACTGGAGAATTGTAGGATCCCAGAATTGTAATCCAATTCGTTCTTGGCAGGCCTTCATGAAAGACAGGCCAGTCAGCAGCTCCAGGGCCTGAGCTCAGAGTTGGCTTCAGCCTCTCCCTCAGGAACACAAACACCACCGTGGGGTTTGCAGAAGTCAGAGTGCATTTCCCTGGACAGCAAGTGTTCAGACAGAAGATGGGGAAGGACTTTGGCCTCTTCTCAAGGCAGGACCACTGCTTTGAGGATGCTAATAACAATTGACCAGTGGGAGGCTTGTACAGGGGGTGGCCAGAAAACTGGGGACAGGAGGGCTGAGACAGCAGGATAGCCCTTGTCACAAAGGCAACAGAAAAATGGCAACTCATTCTAGCACAATGGACACCTCTACCATTCATCTACTAAAGTAAAAAACCTGTTAGGTAAACATGTCTGGAACCCTCCGTTTGAAGCTCATGCTTTGGACTTTGAAGTCCCTTCCTGCCCTCATTCTGAATAGAAGCAGCTGGAGGTAAATTCAACCACTGAATGATTGACTTGCTTTCTGACCCAATGGTGCCAATTAACCTCTATGCTATCCAGAACACTATGCTTTGGTCCATCTGCCCTTGCTGTCTCTCTGTTCCCTAACTGTCCAGTCACAAGCAAATGTCTGCTGTTTGTGTCTGTGTGGCATGGTGAGCTTCCCTGGAATCTGTACTTATAATACTAAACATTGTTGCTTCTACGCCCACACCCTCTTGTGCATGCTTTACCCCGCACCTCTGAGCACACACATCCTGACTATAATGTCTGCACCATAACATTTGCCTCCTGAGCAAAGATAGAACAGACCCTCTCTATCCTGGCTCCCTCAGCTCACACTTGGAACTCCTCACGACAATCTGTTCTTCCTGCAAAGTTAACCAGATTCTTAATGACAGCATGCCTGGGAACTATTTAGCTCACACTATTACAAGACTGAAACCACTCCAGAGGGAAAGTGGAGAAGACTCTTTTTGAACCAAAGCCTCCTGCTAGTGACTCAAACCAGACTGAGAACCCAAATCCAAGTGCAGCCTTTCCAGGATGGCTGGTTCTCAACAAATGGTGGCTGAAGGAAAATTCACAAATCCCCTTTTCATCTGATAGAGTAAAAATGTGTGCACCTCAAGATCACACAGTTCGCACAACACAGAGCCTTTTGGCAAGGATCTTTCACTCACAGACATAATGAACACTTGAAACACCTCTAAATCAGAATGTATACACATAGTTACCATGCTGTAGTTTTATTTTGTTAGCTACTTTCATGATTAGCATAGACTAACTTGTGTGGAACCTTTAGGAAAATGCCCTCTATCTCAACCCTGGAAGACTAACACACACTACAGGCTGTGGCTATGTTAGGGAGTCTCCAAAATGGCTCTCAATGACCCCTGTCTCAGAATAGGCATCATCTCAAAGAGTCCTCTCCTTAGAAACGTGCTCATAACAAATGCAGTAATACAACACTGCAAGCATCTCTGAGATGATGACTTCCATCTTGCTGGTAGGCTGTAATAAAGCAAGCTGTTTTGTGACTCAAAACAGCCTTGTCTAGTGAGAGGCCCACATGACAAGAAACCAAAGGGCACAACATGCTATCATGGAACTGAGACTGCGTCCAACAATTCTTGCACCTGACCATACTAAGTGGCAAAGGTTTCTGGTGACTCTTGTCTTTAGCCCCACCGGGCATCCTATGCCATCGTATCTACTGAATCATGCCCAGACATCAGACCCACAAGGAACAGCTGGGCCTTGTGAGGTAAAATATCAGACCCACACTCAATAGCATGAATGTCTAGGAACCTGAAGAACGCATCAATATAAAGGTTATTCAGGGAAGTTATATGAACTTCTACATTGTCTCAGTTATTGTAAAAGGAAACAGTGAGAGAGTAAAGAATAGAAAGTATTTGAAATGGGAAAAAGCCTGCTTTGGAAATAAAAATGTAAAAGACAATCTTTTCTCCTTTGCCCCCACATACTTGGGCCTTCTAAGGTAATGTGCTAGGGCAGCCTTGCAACTCCCTGGGACTTCATTACCTAAACAGCATGCTCCTTCACTCCAAACCCCATTCTAGTTTGCATTCCTGTTGCTGAGAAAAAACACTATGACCAAAAGTAATTTAGGTAATAGTTTATTTCAGAGTTTACACTTCTAGACTACAATCCATTACTGAGGACAGTCATAGAATCTTACACAGGAGCAGAAGCAGACCCTGGAGATGAATGCTGCTGACTGGTTTGCTCTTGGGCTCGCGATTAGCTAGTTAACTTATACAGTCCAGCAGTGCATCCCAGAAGACTGGGCCCTTCTACATCAATTAGTAATCAAGAAAATGCCCCAAGTGCAAATTGGATCTAGGTAGTTCCTCGATTGAGGTTCTCTCTTCCCAGATTAACAGGTTATGACAAGAAGACAGTAAAACTGCCACATATGGTGACACACCCCTAGATCCCTGAGGCACAGGCAGGTGACTCTCTGAGTTCCAAGCTAGCCAGGGCTACACAGACACCAGATCCTGTCTCACCAAGTGTTTTATGAGGGTGGGAGAATATAGGAAGACACCGTAGCCTGAGTCCCTCCAGTCTACACAAGCTGGCACCACACTCCAGGACCATGGGTGCCACCATTCCAGTGCCAGGGATCACCCTTGGGCTCTTTCTGATTCCAAAGATGCCCGCTTTCTTGGCAACTCCAAGGCTGTGTGAGTAACAGGAGAAGAGAGGCTGTGTCTCTACGAGGATGCATACCCAAAGGGAACAGTCAAGACTTACCCACAGGCACTCACCAGAACACTCATGTCCCGTGCCAACGAAGCCTGGCAGGCAAGCACAGCTGAATGAACTGCCTCCCTGGTGAATACACTGGGCCTGCCCCTCAGGAGCACAGGTGTGACTACCGTCAAGACAAGGATTGAAAGGTGGGGCGATCACTGAAAAAAAAAAAAAATGAAAGTGTCCCAAGTGTGTGAGCCTTTCTTTTCTCAGCCCCACCCAAAGACTAACATCAGCAGCACACCTGAGGATCTTAAATGTTGGGGTCTCAGAATCTCAATCTTGCCAAGAGTCCTATCTTCCTATCTCAAGATTTATATGTGTATTAGAGTTGAAACGTGTTAGTGTGTGTTTGTGCTAAAATATTAGGCATGGCAATAAGTTATTAAAACAGATTCTGGTTGTAGCTTGTAATTCCTCAGAATACTGTGTACACCAACAGATATACATAAGCATGTGTGCATGCACGCGCACACACACACACACACACACACACAGAGTTCCTACTAACCATTGCTAGTTTGTCATCTTACTGGAGGTTGGATTGTGTAATTCTCTATTATCAGCTAGCTCCATCAGTGGATAAATTTGGAATTCTAGGTCTTTTTGATCGATTATTCAGCCTGAAGTTAGTGTGTTTTAGAACCCTAGAGGGTATATTTATTTTAAGTGGGGTCTTTGGCCCACTGCATGAGACAGGCACCTTTCAACATGAATTCTTTATAAAGCTGAGGTGTTACAAGTCACCGTCTGGGTATGTGACAAGGCCAGGAATCCCAACTGAGAACATTCTCCAGTAACTCAATATGATCTAGCTGGGAAAAACCCAGTGGTAACATACCATCAGGACAGGCCTGAACTGAACTGCAGCAGAGGGTTACAGCGTTCAGAAAGACATAGAACAGAGCCTCTGGACAGCAAGTATAGAGACATAAGGGAATCCCAAAGTAGGGTTCAGCATCTTTCTAGTGGAAGGGAAAGAGACACTTTCCCTTGATGCTTACAGACACAAGTGTGCTGGTCATCTGCAAACTCATAGCCACTGCGGCACTCGCATCTGTAACTTCCCGGCACGTTGACACACACGGAATTGGGGCCACAGTGGTGAAAGCCAGTGGCGCATTCATTGACATCTAAGAAAAATGGGGACACAAAAGCACAGATGAAACAGAGGTTTTGGAAACGGAAGACCTGACAACTCAGTTTTCCCACCACTATGATGCTTCAGAGGAACTAATGGTTAACTGATGGAAACCATGGACATGTGAAATTTTGGGTAAAATTCCAAGTTGCAGTTCATCAGAAATAAGGAAAAGCATGTTCAAATCTTTCCAGTTAAGTCATAATAAGATTTTTTTTTCTTTTTCTTTCTTTTTGAGACAGGGTTTCTCTGTGTTGTTTTGGTTCCTGTCCTGGAACTAGCTCTTGTAGATCAGGCTGGCCTCGAACTCACAGAGATCCATCTGCCTGTCTCCCGAGTGCTGGGATTAAAGGCGGGTGCCCCACCACCACCTGGCCAAGAAGATAATTTTTGGCTACTTCAAGAATTCTTTAAAAAGTAAACAATCAATTTTCAAAAGATGATTTCTCTTTATAACCCTAACCCCAAATACCCATCTCCAATCTATCTTCTCAAATTTAGCCAGACTCGGCCTCAGTTTTCATATAACTGTGTCTAGATATACAGAGGTTAAAATCATTGCCTGAATAAGACCACAAATACCACTTGTCCTCCACAGACTTGGTGCTGGAGAGAGCAAGGGGTACGTGACAGAAACAGACATGTCTCTTACCCACACAGCTCCGTCCGTCTCCCTGGAACCCAGGGGTGCACTCACAGGTGTAGTCTATACCTGCCCCTGGGCGGCACTTGGCTGTCGTGTCACAGGTGTGGCTCCCATCATAGCAAGGGCTCACTGGTTCAGGGGCTGAGTCTACTGTGCATGTATGGGAAACAGCAAAGGGGACAGAGTGACGGTCACAGAGAGAATATGAAGAATAGGAAGGAGACAGGAGTCCTTGCTATGTTAGGCATTCAAAGCTAAGATGGATTGCTTGCATCTCAAGGTTAATTTCAACAGCTTCCTTGTGCCTACTCTGTAGAGCAGGATTCTGGCTTTCAGTAGGTTTGCCTCCAGGGGAAGAAAGCATCTAGCTTCTCCTTGGATTCTCAGGGTAACTCTGGGCCACACTGCTGTCCCCATAAGAAAAGTGAGCAAGACAAGGGATAAATTACTTGAATACAGGGTCAGCAAGTGTGTTGGCAAAGACTCAACCTCCAAATTTCTGGCTCTGCGTTTGTCAGTCTTCCATTTCAAAGTCACCCTATCTGTGGGTTAAATCTGACTTAACACCTCACAGGGTCAGAATCTCAATTTTAGCGAGATTTCTAGCTCAAGAGTTCATATGTGTGTTACAGTTGAGAAGTGCTAGTGTGTTGGTGTTTAAAATATTAGGCACAACAGTAAGTCATCCAAACAGACCTTGGAAAAAGCTTTTATTCCCCCAGATCAACACATGTACTCGACAGATAGACACATACAGTTTCTACTACCATTGCTATTTCATTATCTTACTCAAGATTGGAGTGTTCTATCAGGGGGATAAGTTTGGAATTCTAAGTCTCTTTTAGAAAAAAAATTAAGACTCTATTATTAATGTAAATGTGTGTGTGTTTATACATGTGAGTATATGTGCATGCCACAGTGCACCTGTCAGAGGAGAGCTTCATGGAGTGCGTCTGCTCCTTCCACACTTACATGGGCTGCAGGGACTGACCTCTGTAACTGAGTTTGTGCAGTGTACTGGTCAGTTTTATTAACCTGACACAGTCCCAGATCATCTGGGAAGGGGGAACCTCAACTGGTAAAATGCCTTCACCAGACTGGCCTACAGGCAAGTCTGCGAGCCTTTTCTTGATTAATGATTGAAGTAAGGAGGCCCAACTGACAGTGGGTGGTACCACCACCCCTGGGCAGGTGGTCCTGGAGTGTACAAGAAAGCAAACTGAGCAGACCAGGAGGAATAAGCCAGCAAGCGGCACTCCTCTGTGGCCTCTGCTTCAGTTCCTATCTCTGACTCCTGCCTCTAGTTCCTACCCTGACTTCCTTTTACAGACCTATAAAGTCAAGTAAACATTTTCCTCCCCAAATTGCTTTCAGTCATTGTGTTTATCACAGCAATAGAAAGTAAACTGATACATATGACAAACTCCTTTACCCACTGAGTCATCTTGCTGGTCCCCAAAACTTCCTTTGTAAAGATAGAACCAAATAAATAGAAATGAATTCCCAATGCCTGTCTACACTTATTATATTTTTGGTCCTGTACCAAGCCTTTAACAACTGAGCCATCTCTCCAGTCCCCTACACTTCCTAATCTTGTGGATCCATCTCTAAGAAAGTTCTAGAGAGTGTCATGCAGTCGTCGTTGCCACTTGTTGAGCATCCCCTCCCAGGCAGTGGTCTACATCCAACCCACTAAATTCACACAAGGACAGGTGCAGACTGCAGACTATAGCAATAGCTATGAAAGCCAAGTAAGATCCTCAAGGTTATAGTGAGAAGTGGTAGAGTCGGAATAAGATAAAAACCCAAACAATCCCAGGCCAGGGTCCACGCCACCCACCACTCCGCTGCAGCTGTCACCAGAGGAACCTCAGAAAGTTTCCATCTAAGGCAAAGGCACAGACAACAGGGATGAGGTTCAGATGCACAGTGACTCCCAATTCCTCAGTGCAAAATCCAAATAAAATTATTTACATCTGCTGGATTTGCTTTTAACAATGCAACATAAAATATTTCCAAAGTTAGTGTTCCCACCGGCAGGCCTGGCCATCTCAAGGAATAGTTCCCTCCTTCCTCCTCCACGGGACAGCCCTTTTTCCCTGTCTGAAGTGTTTGCTTTACCTCAGTCTGTGGAGCTGTTGACTATTACAATACTCCATGCAAAATATAGTAACTGGGGCCTGTGCCTCTGAAGTCTGTGTCAGAACTCTGCCTCGGTGCAGGTTATTCCACCCCAGTATACGCTAAGTGCAACCAGCTCAATGGTTCTCTCACTGGTAGATGCCAGAATCCTAGCAGTGACAGACACACCGTAGCAGGACCTCTGCCTGCACTCAACACCAGGATTCCCTGTCACTTCTCTCTCATTCGTGACTCGCCAGCCACCTTCTACAGCCGGGACTTGTTCAAAGTAGTTGCTAGTTGTACCGAGTGCTTGTTGCTGCAGCCTGCTTCTGGGGCCGAGCTTCCTCCCAGGCCTTTGCGACTTTGTTTCCCTAGCACTCTCACCTTCCTGCTGCCCAAGTTAGATTTTTCTGGTTCTCTTTAATAGTCTGTTGTAAACTGTGGTGCCTTGACTGAGATAGCTCCGCCCATGGTAAACTCCTCCCACCCACACTATAACAAACAGCATGGTGGATTTCGACTGCAGAACATTCATTATCAGTTTCCCCAGCAGGACCTGAATATGAGATTGGCTGAGTTTGTCCTCAGTTCACCTCAGTGCTGGCAGAGGGAAGGGAATCGCTGACAAGAGTAGGACAGCTATCCTGGGAATGTCTCCTTCTCGACCTCTTGGCCCAGGGAGGAAAACCCAGCTTTAGTGAAGCAGTGCTCAGTTAACTTGGGCACACAGACAAGAGTTCCTGAAGTCAGTCTCCAGCCAAATTTTCACTAAGAACAGGGTCATATGAAGGACCCATGAAAGACAAGAACCCCATTCTCCCCACAAACATTTCCTCATGTTAAAATACATTCCAAAAGAAATAGTCATCTTCAAAATGCTTTGATTTATAAATGCTAATACTTAACCTTCTTATACAGCAGCCTTTTCCAACATTAAACTTTGACCACAGCATATTCCAGGAAAGATTCATAAGTGCGTATGTACATTAGAGTTTATCTCCCCGCTAGGCATTAAATAAAGCGAGAATTTTAGAAGCAGACCAGAGTTGACCTCCATTTTTTTGTTCGTTTGTTTATTTGAGACAGGGTTTCTCTCTAGCTTTGGTGCCTGTCCTGGAACTAGCACTTGTAGACCAGGCAGGCTGGCCTCGAACTCACAGAGATCCGCCTGCCTCTGCCTCCTGAGTGCTGGGATTAAAAGTGTGCGCCACCTGCACTCTTAAACTGCTGTACTTACATCAACACAAATATGTCCATAATCACAAGCAATACAGTTAGTAATATAATTCAGAATCCAGTGCAAAGGGAAAATGCACAGCCCGTTATTAAGAAAATTGACAAAAAAGAAAAAAACTTAAAAATCAGCTATTTCAGTGAGCCCTTCTGCACACAGCCACTAAGTGTGGCTTCCAGTAACATCTTGAGAAAACATTCCTAAAACCACTTTACTATTCATAATTTCTAAGTCCGCTGGCTCTCTCCTCTTGCAGTTAAGTCAAGGATATTCTTAAGCCATTCATATTTCACCCACTTAAACTAGAGACTCTCTGACAGGGGAGCTGGAACCCATTGACTCAATTAGAAAGGGAAGAATGGTTTCCTTAAAGGAGCCATCCCTGAACGGCTGAATTCACTGATGCGAATTCAATGGCCCTCTGCCCAAACATCTCCCCAAGTATCCCTGTTCTGTGACAACACCACAAACATACTACAAGGAACAGACAGCTGTGGCTGGAGGACAGCAAGGACTACAGCCTTCTCTTCTTCGCTAGGAAATCACACTAACTGTATCTGCACCTTGCAAAACCACACAGTGCCCACATTGCTGCAAGGTTATGGCTTAGCATGCTTTCCAGCCTGTCAGCAGTCCCTCTTCTTAGAAAAGCCTAAGACTTCAAATGCTCCTATGCAGTGACAGAGGAGGAAGAGGGTTTACTTCTGGTGCCTTGTGTGTGCTTTTCCATTGTTCCATTTCAGGAACAATGAATGGTACCTCTGTGGGTAAAACATGGTTCAGTCACAAAAGGTTGAACCCCACACTCCCATGAAATCTCCGACTATCCTATGAGGCTTCTGTGAGGCTGACAGAGCCCACATGCTGCAGCTGCATTGAGTGGTGCCCAGAGCCAGGGTTTGAGTCCCAGCCTGCTGCTTACCAGCTGCGTTTCTAACTGTCTTACCTCAACACCTCAAGTTTTACATCTATAAAGGGGTGATAACAATACAGTCCTGGTTGAGTAGAGGTTGCTATGGGGACTAGATAATTCATGTAAGGTACTAAGGACAATGCATGGTAATATACTATGCTATTTATTAAATATTATTTGCCTGGGTGAGAAAGAAGCTCATAAAACCAACTAACAACTGGTACTTTTTGCTGGCTTACTCTTCTTTTGCAAAAAGAGACCCAAAGATAAACTGTTTCCTTAAATGATTCCAAAGGACTCAATGGTATTGGTGGTTCATCCTCTAATACAGTGGTTTTCAACCTTGCTAATGCTGTGACCTTTTAATATAATTCCTCATCTGGTGGTTACCTCCAACCATAATATTATTTCATTGCTACTTCATAACGGTAATTTTGCTACTGTTACAAATCGTAATGTAAGTACCTGATATGCAGGATACTTGATATGTGACCCCTGTGGGGTGGAGAACTGCTACTCTAATGGTTCTTCTTATAGTCTTGATGCCTCCATCTGCAAGGGCAGATGTGGGGGGGGGGGCTGTGTTCCACAGGTGCTTTTCTCTCTCCTTATGAAATACAGTTGGGCTCTTCCTTCTTGATTTACAGGCTTTCTTTTGGGCCACCAACCAGCTCCCAAATCATGACACGGGGACTTCTTAGTTATTTATATAACAACAAGCTCAGCTTATTATCAGATATGCTCATTTCTTGCTAGCTTTTATAAGTTGTATTAACCCATTTCTCTTTATCTATGTTTGCCTTGAATCTTTTTACCTTCCATTTTTATGTCTTACTGTGTCTGACTGGCTGGCCACGGGCATCTCCTGCTCTTTCTCCTTCATTCTCTCCTCTTCTCTCGAGTCTAGATTTCTCCCACTTATTCTCTGTGTCCCGCCAGCCCCGCCTATCCCTCTATTGCCTAGCTATTTGCTATTCAGCTTTTTATTAGATCAATTAGGTGCCTGTGACAGGCAAAGTGACAGGCAAGACATCTTTACATAATTAAACAAATTCAGCATAGACAAAAACAAGACACCTTTGCATAATTAAACAAATGCAGCCTAAGCAAATGTAACACACCTTTACATAGGTAGAGTAATACTCCACATGAAAAAAAATCAAGTGGCATCTTCATGCACTTCATGCACATTGTAATATCATCTTTGACTGCCCAATGCTTAGATTGGCATCCTATTTCATCCTATATATTTGGACCAGTTTCCTATATCCAAAGCAACCAAACTAATAAACTCAGGCTCTTCCTTTCAACCAAGATCCCATCAGCTTCCTCTGTTGCTAACATATGGCTGAGCCAACACACCCATACTGGAGGCGTAAGGGGCCTTGATGACAACACAGATTTGCTCAGTCACCTCTCACAGATGCTGACTTTGGGCTCACAGTGTTAACAACAAACTGAGGGCAGGAGCCAGTCCCTGTATCTTCACATACCTCTTCTCCTAGGGGAAAGCAGGATGAATTGGTTTAGGGAATTCAATTATCACCTTGACTTTTTTGTCGACTCCCTTTGCAGGCCCATCCCAGCTTGCCTAGGACACGGTGTAGGAGGTTCTTCTGTTTATGTGTTGCTTTCATTGGTTCATGAATGAAGAAACTGCTTTGGGCCTGATAGGCCAGAATTTAGGTAGGTGGAGAAGACAGAACTGAAGGCTGGGAAGAAGGGCAGAGTGGGAGAAGCCATAGAAATCTGCCTGAGATGAATGCTGATTAGAATCTCCGGTAAGCCACAGCCATGTGGTGATACACAGATTAATGGAGATGGGTTAAACTAATATGTAAGAATTAACCAATAAGAACTTGGAGCTAACAGGCCAAGCAGTGTTTTAATTAATACAGTTTTCTGTGTGGTTATTTCTGGTGTAAGCTAGCCAGGTGGCCGGGACAAACAAGGTACCCTCTCCTTGTAACAAGGACATTTTTGTAAAACAGTCAGCTTTTGAGGAACAGGCAGGATTACCGAGAAATTGCTAAGAACAGTTTCCATAGCCTCATCACACAGATACCCTATCACTAATGTGCACTACCGTGGCAGCAGCCAGTAACTAATATCCATGGATTTCATGGGGAGTCACTCCAAAGGGCAGAGGAAGTCCCACTACAGAGAGCCTGCACACCATGCTCAGTTCTGCACTGTCTGGAACGTCAAGGAAATGGAATCAGCCTAGATGTCCATTAACAGATGAATGGATACAGAATATGTGGTTCATATACACAATGGACTTTTATTTAGTTACCAAGAAAACAGAAATTGTGACATTTGTAGAAAAATGGATCACTCTTATTCTCTCTTATTTAAAAAGCCTAGATTTTAATTTTTATATAGATGTGTATGTGGGAGGGGGTTGTGGATATAGGACATAAAAATAGAAGAGACAGAGAGTAACAGAATATATATTCATGAAAGGATGGGCTCCACTCTTATGGGGGCAAGGGGATAAGTGAGGGGTAGCAAGGTAGGGAGATAGGAAAGGGAAACAGAAAAAAAAATGCCATAATGAAACATACCTTGTATATTCATTTTTAAAAATAAACACAATTTTAAAGTGATAGGGCTTGGACTAGAGAGAAGACTCAGTGGTTAAAAGTCCACGCTGCTCTTCCAGAGGATTAGAGTTCAGTTCCTGCCACCCACATCAGTCAGCTGACAAGCTGCCGGAACTCCAGCTCCAGTGGATCTGATGCCTCTGGTGTCCGCAGGTACCTGCACGTGTGCATGCCCCTCTCTCCCCCACCCCACCCCCATGCACATCAGGGCTCGCTCTGCCTGCAAGCCTACAGGTTTTGAACATCACAAGCGTAAGAACACATACCCACGATCAGAGCCTGATGCACCATGACTTCACAACCTAAAATGGTCCTCCTCCTCCATCCATCCTCCTTTCTACCCAAATGCCTGGCAATCACTGCTCTTTATGCTGATTCTATAAGTCTACCTTCTCCAGTGTATCGGAGTTGCAATCACTGCCTATTGAGTGATTGCACATCTAAGGTTCTGTTTGCTCTACTGCTTTGACAGGCACAGAACATTGCTATCTGCACAGATAAACCTAAGGTAAACCAATGAAATGTAAACCACAGAGTTGCTTCTGCCAGTTTCCTTTAGGTGAGATGCAATCCTTATGACACAATCCACCCACTTGAAGGGCAAAACTAAACGATTTTCCCGACACTTAGAGCTGCACAACTACCATGATGGTTGATTACTAGGACATTTATTATCTTAGAAGAAACCCTACACTCTTAAGTGGCTTTGTTTATCCCCTCTTGTCCACGAACAACTGTTAGTCGACTTGGTATCTCTCTGGATTGGGACAGTCTATGTCCATGGAATCATGCATTGTGGCTTCTTTCACTTAGCACAGTGCTATCAAGTGCAACCCAAGCTGTAGGATGAATGAGTACTTCGTTTCTTTTAATGACTGAGTAATATTTTATTGTGTGGCTTTAGGACTATTTTGTATGCATTCACTGGTTGCATCTACCGGTTGGCTATTCTGAATAATGCTGCTGTGCTAGTATTATCATCACTGTCACAAAATGTAGAAAGAACAGACTTATTCTAGCTCAGGTTTTAGTCTACTGTCTGACTCCACTGCTTCTGATTGTGGTAAGGAAGACCATGACAACTGTAGTATGTGCCAGAGGCCATTCATGACTGTGGAATATAGGACAAGCTATAACCCATGAGGTTATGACCCCATGATCTACTTCTTCCAGCTGGTGCCCTTCTCCTAAAGTTTCTGGAACCTCCCGAATAGCATGGCCCTATGAAGACAAAGCCTTTAGTACATATAGGTTTAGGTCTTACATTTAGGTCTTTGGCCCACTTTGAGCTGGGTTTTGTTTATGCCTGAGGCAAGATAGGGGTCCCACTTCTTCATTCCTTTGCATTTGGAAAGTTGTTTCAACATCACCTGTTTAAAAGACTTATTTTCCCATTGAACTATTTTGATGTCTTTGTCAAAAAAAAAAAAAAAAATCTGAGGCTGGCTCATGGTAAAGGCCATGCTGAAAAAGTCTGGAAACATAAATCCAATCCCTAGAACTCATGTAAAAAGCAGAAGAGAATAGTTTCCATGAACTTGTTGTGAACACCAATGCATACATGGCACAATACACATACACTTACCCTATTATACACAATAATAACTAAAATTTGTGTTGAACTGACTGCAAACATGAGCATTTAACTTTTAGATTCTCACTTAAATTCCACTGATTTAAATCTCTATTCACATATCAGGGGAAAAGCCTGACTGGTACCACCCAGCCCCAGGTGCCATACTTCAGTTTCTGACATTTGGCAGCGGCTATGTTCTCGAAGTTCTACACTTGCCTGTCTACACAGGGCCATGCTTTATTGACTTTATATCTGGAATTCACAGAACTTTAATCGCACCAAAACTGTTTGATGGCTTCTAAGAAAGGATACGGTTTTTGCCCAACAAAAATAATATACATACCTTCCACCGGGCCAATCTGATTGGTCACAGCAAATCTCAGCACACCCTCATCCTCACTGTATAAAGCAAAAGCCCGGTCCACAGTCAGCTGCTGGATGGCAGGTATGGCCAAGTGTCTGGGGGCATGCCGGCATGCCTTATAAGTGATGTTCTGGTCTATGTGGTAGGACCATGTTTGGTTGATAGAACCAGAAGTGAGAGAGAAACTTCTGGAACTGGAAGAGGTCACAGCTGTAATGAACATTTTACAAGCAAACTGGTAAACTTTTAAAATACCAAAACCAGAAATATTCATATTAGAAGTATTTTTTTTCTACAGTTTTTCACCCCATTCCTGGAGCAGGTTCCACTGAGAACTTCCTGAGTTCTATAGGAAGCTTGGAAGGAAAGACCTAGAACCCCTTGAACCTGAGTGGAGACAAAGCCATACTACTGAGGAGGAGAAACAACAACTGCTACACAAAGAACAAGCATTATGATGTGCTGGTGTGTTGATAGCCACTGGTGTGCTGAGAGCTATCTACACACTACCTTGTAGTTGTGCAAGACAGGCACTGACAGTTTGTGCAGAGACCACAGAGTTCAGATGAACAGCCCAAGACGCGGGGCTTGGATGTGGTAGATCTGAGACACACTTCACAAAAGGAATACTCCAAATGCTCTGCCCTTTGGTTAGCTGGCAAGACACCAGCAGAGGAAAAAGTTGTTCCTCTCTGGCTGGGAGTCATGGCAGGATTGGCCCCAGTATATTCTGGTCACAGTCAGGGTCTATGTTCTAGACTTTTCCCTGTATCCAGCTCTCATGCTGGAAGCTAGGGGCCAGACCAAATTCAAGATGGCAACAGTGACCGCTGGGCATCTTGCATGAGGCTAGTACTGCATATAAATGTGTCAGGCTTTTGACATTGTGACACAACACTATCATCTACTAATGTGTTGGACTGTATTTATAGCTAGCTACTCTGGGACAGATGTAGCCTCCAGGCTGCAGGCTGGACACACATACAGCTTCTTACACCTTATGAAATTTACCAACTGTGTTAGGCAATCAGAAAAGATGTTTTTATTCTCATGCTAAAATAGAAGAAAGTAAGCTTTCTGTTGATTTTTTTCTCCATAGACTTTAAATGGCAAACCCAGGATGTGAATAAATTTTGTGTTGACTCCAAATCCCGGGTTCGTTTAATAGCACTGTAAAAGCATCTTTGTATTTAGTTCAAAGTAAACTAAAATCATCAGCTGAAACAGTTACAGGGCAATCATGAATCTTAATTGTTAATACAGTCCATGCCTGAGAGGGCAGTATTTTATCAGTTATTGCCACCAGAAAATAATGTGCGAAGATATTGACATCCTTATGTTCAGGACTCATTTCTCTGCTTGCCTACATGGTGAATACTTTCCAAAAAAACAAGAACAAAATTATATCAGTGTCACTTTGTGTTCCAGGACGTTTCTGTGTTTTAAGCCTTGTCACTATCTCGTTGAGGCAGATACCATGTCCACTTTACAGCTGTGGAAACTCACACATACCTGAGTCCCCGTGACGATAAAGCTCTTTGTATGGAGCAATGAGAACTGTGGAATTCGCCGGAATGAAGGGCACCTGACCCTCAATGTTGGTCTTAACGCTCAGATAGTTCTCTGGGTCAAGCCCCTCAGCAGTCTGAGTGATACGAACCCTCTCTTCTCCGGGGTAAAAAGTAACTTTCACGTCATGCACAAAAGTAGCACCTGCAGAAAACAAAAGCTCATCAAGTGGGTTTAAATAAATCATTCTGAGGATTGGCTGGGGCTTGGGTGGTAGACTACCTCCCTATCGTAGAAGAGGCATGGCTTCAAGCAGCTAGTCACTAGTGTGTATGTCCTCTTCTGGTCTCTGATGGAGACAGTACCTAAGGAGAGCATGCCAGCTTGTGCTCAGTCCTAGCTGCAGACCTCCTGTTCTCCCAAAGTTCTCGAATCCTCCTTTAGCCAATGGCCTTTAAGATTATTACACCTACTCTGTGAGTTCGAGGCCAGCATGGTCTACAAGAGCTAGTTCCAGGACAGGAACCAAAAGCTACAGAGAAACCCTGCCTCAAAAAAAAAAAAAAACAAACAACAAAAAAATTATTACACCTACTCCAATTTATTGTAATTGCCTTACAACAGGTAAGATCAGAAAAATTACAAGATGACTAATAATATTACCACTTAAGAATTTAATTATCATTTTGCTTATGCCATAGATGGTATTCTGCAAGGCTTATATGGTTTTCCTTATGCATCCATTTATTTAATTTTGGAAACTAGTTTTATTTTTAATATTACCTTGTTAAGAAAATGGTTTGATAACAGAGCCAAGAATGAGGCACTTTTAAAAATGATACAGTCTTTACAGACTAATAATGAACAGCTAGTTGGAAAACTTAACAATATGGAGAGGGATAGCATTAATTTGACAGACAAAATCCAGTCAATGTTGAAGGGTGCTGAGACATTATCTGAAAGAATTCATGCTGCTGAATTTAGTCTAAATCTATAAAAAGTTCTGATAGATTAATGGATAAGGTATCTCTCCATGAGGTTAATATGTACTCCATCAAAATTATGTCCAAAGATGAGATGTATCTTTACTGAACAAATTTCATACCTGGGAATCCTCAATAAGGGCATTAAAATGAAACACTGGCCAGGAGATTTAGACTTTGCAAAATGCAGTGGTAAAGAGATTTAAAAAGATTGAGGAAATCATCAAGACTGATGAGCAGGGACAGAAGGCACAAGGACAGGATCTGGCTTTAGTATGTGCTGGACTCCAGGGTGATTTTCCCAGAGTTTTAGCTGCCTATCCAGTAATTTCATCTGAGAAACCATCTGGCACAAAACACCCTAAGGTAGTCAAAAATATACATGGCAACCTATAAGTATGAGCAATCTAAAAGAAATTAAACAAGCAATAGTATCTTATGACCCACATTCGCCATTTGTTAGGGAAATGGTGAAAATGTGGGCTTCAAACAATAAGGCTACCCCACACGACTGACTTCAATAATCTCAGCTGTCCTAGAAGATGGACCTCAGCTGCTTTGAAAGTGTTATTGGTGAAAAGAGGCAAAAATTTTAGAACAACAGGGAAAAGTAAAAGGATTTGAGGTTTCACAAGATCAAATTCTTGGCAAGGGCCATTACTCTGATCCTCAGGACTAGGTTCTCTATAACAAACACACCTTGTCCCTGTGTAGCCCAGCAGCTTTCAATGTTTGGGACAGGATTCAGGAACCAAAAAGGAGAATTAAATCATATACTAGGGTTAAACAGGGCCAGAGAAAACCCTTTAGTGACTTTTTACAAAGATTAACTAAGGTTATACAAGTAGGTGTAACAGAGTCAGAAGCTAGATGAGTACTTATTAAATCTCTTGCTCTTAAAAATTCCAGCTTAGAATACAGAAAGATCCTTGGGCCTTTAAAGGTTAGATCAGCACCAATAGATGAATGGATCTTGCAAGCAATAAATGTTGAGACATTTGACTATAGTACTGAGGCTTGGGTAAGAGAAGCGATTTCCAATGGTATGAGGAGACACCAAGATGCCAAATGTCTTAATTGTGGTAGAATAGGACATCTGAGAAGGGATTGTAGACAAGAAATTCCTAGGAATAATGTCTCCTACGGAAATGACAAGAATAGCTGGTCTCAGCATTCTGGGATATGTAGGCGATGTGGCAAATGCTGACATTGGGCCAATAAATGTAGATCAGCAAAAGACAGACAAGGCAACCTGATACCATTGGAAAACTTTTTTTTGGGGGGGGACCTTTCACAGGCCCCCATGTCAAACATGGTCAAGTTATTCCCAGTCATGGTGGAGAACATGTTTCACCAGAAAAATTAAAAATCCATTGCCTACTGTAAAAAAAAACCATACTGTTCTGGATGACATGGAGGATGATTAGTGTGAGTTTACCCACACTAATATAATATAATATAATATAATATAATATAATATAATATAATATAATATAATATAATATTAGTGAGTAAGAGTGAATATTGTGAGTTACTATTTATGGACAATTTATATTGGTATAGATTCTTGTATATTGATATAAGTTCAAATTATATTTGTTTTATTGAATATGCTCCTATTTCTGTTTACAATATTTATAAAGTTATTTTAGAAATAACTATGCAAAGTTATTTTGCCAGATTGTACACAAGCATGTTTCTATCTCTGCTTAAGACATTTTGTATATTGATACAATTTTAGGATTTATCATATTGCATTATATATTTCTACCTCTGATCAAGATTCTTATACACTGTTTACATTTTGAGGTCATTGTCCTTATTTACTCCACAGTTGTTTAAAGACTGTTGAATATTCTAATATGAAGTCTTAGTCTTTAAGTTATATAGGTATTAAGTATTATAGGTCAGTAGTCATTCATGTTTGTCATACTTATAGTTGACTAATAGGTTCTTTAAATACAGAGAGATTTCTGAATAGATATGTGAACTTCAACCACTTCAAAGACCTGTAGAACATGGCATTTAAATAACTTAGGGTTCTGTTGACATCAGACATGATTGCTCCTGGCAGCACAAATCTATTCCTGAGAGAATGTTGAGCACTAAGGACACTTCACTTGGAGCTTGTTTTCTTCTTGGCAAAACTGGCCTTTGTGCAAGGAACTGCGCATGCCTCGACCACTGAGAAAATACATGATATCTGAACAGGACAAGCAGGATATAAGAAAAAAGACTGCTAAACCTTGCTAAGACAAGGTCAGATGGTTATGGAAATTTTCCTGCTTCAGAAAAGGGTCTGTCAGTTACTCTAGGCCTTAGCCAAAGTTGGTTGCTTCAACATTGCAAACGAGACTAAGCTGCTTGATTGCGCTTCCTGCCTACTCAAGAAATATTATTATCTTCCTTCTCAGGCTTTGGATAGGTGTGGAGATTAGATAGTCCTAGTTACCTTCTTCTTATGATCTAGCCAAGCCATTTCTAATACAAGACTTAAACTCCTTAGGATAGAATGATTATTAAAACATTTAGCATATATTCCTTGCTTAAAATTGTTTATGTTGGTTGTAATTCTATTTTTTATACTTGATATCATATCTGTTCTTAGTGTATATAGTTTTGTATTGGTTTTGGAACTCTCTTATTTAGACAAAAGAGGGAGGTAATGAGGAACCTTTAAGAGGTTGGACCTGGTTGGAGCATGACTTAGGGTACCAAAAATCATGATCTCACCCAGCTTAGCCTGTTCTTCCCATGCTCCATACCTTGATGTTGTACCCCCATTCCTGTTTCATGAGTTTTCCCTTTTAATAAAGAAAAAACTTAGAATACTCTATTCAGAGTTAGCTTGCCATTATTTGGTTTGCGTTTACCGCCATTTGACACTTTCAGCATCACTCAAAGAATTTCAATTGCCCCTGCCCTGTTTTCTTTATGGGAGATATTTTTTTTTTATATTTTGTAAGAGATAATGCAGGACTTTCTCAGCTTGCCAGGTTAGCAAATCCCACATAAACCAGGATATTCAGTGAATTTAAAATTCAGATAAATCATGAATACTTTGGTCACGTATATCCTATGTAATATATATGGGCATACTTATATTTTAAAACTTCATTTTTCCGAAATCCAAGTTTAACTTTGCATACTATATTTTAACTACTTTTGACACATGGTTTCATTTAAATCTTGAGTAAAGGAGACATACTATATATCCTTTAAATGGCAGCTGAGCCATGCAGCAAGAGGTGGGGAAAGAACTTGTCTCACAGTACAGGCCTTTGTGTGCAAGAAAGGAAATGCGTGTTGCTAGCAGGTATACGAGAAGCCACCCCCTCCCCCATGCTCCCTGCTGACATCTACTGAGGACTCATTGGCAAGTCACAGCTTCACCCTGGCCCTCTATGGTCTCACAGCCACCAGGTGATCTGTGTGCAGGTAAGTCTGGACAGTAGCGATCTCCCAGAGCCTTTAAACTCTTCCACTCATGACTTTTACTCTGCCTGGATATATATGTGTAAGATATGGACACATTTACAGATAAGAGGCCATAAAGAAATGTATTTTAAAGCAATGCTTTGGTATACATATAAATTTACCATTATTAAAAATGAAAGAAAGCTTGCATTTTACTGAGATGGACTTGCTTGTTCTATTCATTTTATATTTATTATTTAGCTCGTTATTTTATACAAAGAATTATCTCTTAGCTGAAGGAGAACAATTATCTTCAGTCTTTTCAGAGTCAACTGGCTTTGAGTTTGGAATCATTGATGCTGAAAATGTCACAGAAAGGCAGAAGTACGTTTAGGGACACCTCAGCAATTGTTGGAAAATGCACCCTAATCCTTACAACCTACAAATCATTGAGCAATTTTCAAGAATCGAAAGTCTGAAACGCAGACAACAGTTCTTTTTAAATCTAACATATTAACAGAGAATGATCCAAAGCTACATGAACTTGATACCTGCTTGCTAAGGGATGACAGTAGAAGACAAGAAAATGTTACCAGCCACTAAAGCAGCATGTGCAGAGCAGAAAGCTTTGTATGTACAGCAGGAATGCTGCAATTCAAAACCTCCGATGGACTGGAGTCTGAGCACAGGTGTCCCTTTTACAAACTGTGTGCATTGTGTGCTCAGAGACAAGGCTGCTTTGGAGTCACACCACAGGCAAGTGCTGTCGAAAACGCCTGTATTCACTGTGGGGGTTTATACATTTTTTTTGAGCAACCAGAAAACTTTTGAGCAAGTTCCACATTCAGTTACATGGCCTCTTCTGTAGCCATGACTCAACCTAAAAAGCTATGACCTATGTATGTCAAGGGTGTGTAGGAGAGTTAGGAAAAGATCTGTAGGTGTTCCACAGGTACCACTTTCGAATTCTCATTTGCCGAATTTGATCTCTACTCACCTGTGAGGCTGAAGCCATTCTCAGAGCCTGGCTTCTCCAAAGCAAAGAGCCAGCCAAACAGGCCTCCGATTGGGATGACAGGGAGAAGGGCCTGGGCTGCCAGCTGTGGGATGTGACTGATGGCTGTGTAGGCTCTGCCATCATTGCCCACGATGTAAGCATGGAGATCCACATCAGTGAAGTGCACAGGAGTGTCACCCACTCGGAGGTGGCCACTCACTTTCCCATTGACTCGGTGAGGCACTCCTGAAAGGCAAAGAGAATCTTCTCAGTTTTTGCCCTCATCAAGATCAGGACAGGTGTACAGAGATAAAAGAACTCCCCTGACTACATCTAATGATCATTCTTTGGAAAAATCACTTTAATATTATTATTATCATTATTGATGTTAGTTTTCTTGAAATAAGATCTCTATGCATGCTCACTATGAAATCCAGGCTAGCATTCAACTCTCAACCCTCCTGCATCAGCCTCCTTCCCGAGTGTTAGGATTATGGGCATGTACTGCCATATCTAGCTTAACAATAACCTTTGACGATGCTCTAACCAATCAACTACTCACTTAATGACTCAGCCTGTCTGCAATATCTCCTATCCTCCTTCTTTTCCCTCCCCTGTAGCTCTACAGAGTCAGGAATGGGCAAGTGGAATCATTTCTAGTTAATTCTCAAATTGAGAATAAATAAATATATAAATAAGTATTTGTTATTTAGGCATCCAATCATTAACGCTATGATTCACATAGTGCAGACATAAGGATTACCAATCACAGCCCACGGTAACTAGAAACAGGCAAGTGGTGACACTATTCACACAGCAGCCCCGGTTTGTCAATCACCTTCTGGCAGACAGTGCTTCCCATCTCCATAAAACCTGGACTGGCAGTAGCAGCAGAAGCCAGTGGCATAGTCGGTACAGAAGGCATGCTGGGAGCACTGGCCATGGCTGTGTTCACAGGTTTCGCTGTTGGCACTATTATACGTGAAGACTGCAACATTAAACAAACAAGCATTAGAAAGGCCAAAGGACTCCAGCATTGTCACCACTAAACTGCAAAGACACCACATCTGCTCTGCAAAGTCAGCTTGGACTCTAGTAAACAAATAGGATTTGATGCCGAGGGTACAGGAATAACATGCAGCCTGGGGGATTAACTTGCTTTATATTTTCTGGCAAGAATCTCAGGTCATCGCTGCCAACTGGGTCTTATTACAACACGGGTGAGCTTGGCTGAGAGCAGTCGTGAAGGCAAACCATTCTTGCAGATGAGAGTGTGCTTTATGAAATCACCATTTGATTAGTAAAGGAAAATGACCAAACACTAGCAATTTTGTATGATTTGACAATGATTTGTATGATTTGAGCAATAATCTTCAGGGAGCTAAGATCCAGGGTTTACAGCTAACTCTTAAGGAACCCGAATGTAAAGGATGCACAAACACTTGCCTTCACATGCGGAAGAGTGGGGGGGGGGAGAGAACAAGGAACAGGGTTAAGGAGCTTTTGTCATTTCGAACACGAGTATGATTTCCATGCAGCAGAAACAAAGTAGGCTATAGTCATAGATGCTCTACAAAGCCACAGTAAACCAGAGGAAGCTTGATGTTCCAGGGATTGTTGTCCAAACTTCCCACATACTCTACCTATTACAGAGAGATATTTGTGCGAGAGAGATAAGGGAAGGAGGGAGGAACATAAGAAAGAGAGGAACCTGGAGCCAATGTCACCATGTCATTGTTTATAAAAGAAATGGCCAAAGTGTTCCTTGAAATTGGGGCACAGTTTTTTTTTCTTGGTTTTTTGAGACAGCTATCAAGCCTATCCTGGAACTAGCTCTTGTAGACCAGGCTGGCCTCGAACTCACAGGGATCCTCCTGCCTCTGCCTCCTGAGTGCTGGGATTGAAGGCGTGCACCACCACCTCCCAGTTTGATAAATTCTTTTTACCAGGATGCTGAGCGATGTACCAATTCTAAGTATGGCCACCAGGAGGCAGGGTGGCTGGCTGTGGCTGTGCATGCTATACCTCCCAGCCACTGGAGTCAGAAGGCTAGAGAGAGATACCAAGAGATTTCAGATAAAGCAGGAAGGGCAAAATTTCTAGTGCATTCTAGCCACTGGTGCTGAAAGTACCAGTTCTGGCTATTCATAGGAAAAAAACAGACTGTGGTGGCCTTCCAGGAATAAGTCTGAAAATAAGGAATGGGTGGAAGGAATCAAAAATTCAATATTTACTTAAGAGTATTCCAGGTGAGACAATGAAAAGATCTAGCTCCCCATGTGTAACCGGCATAACCACTTACATCAGCAAACACAAGGATAAGAGAGATAAAATTCAAGCTGGCTTGATATAGACTAGGCACTCTCCCGCCAGCTTTAACATCAACACTCCATCTGCACCAGATCCCTGGCTACCAAGTGCCATTTTCATCTGTTTTCCAGAGAAAGAAATGGAAACAAAGAGGACTAAGGTGACTCACCTGAAGTCACAAGGGCTGTGAGCAGCTGGGACGGAACTCTGAAGGCTCTGGGTCCTTACTACTCCCCAGTGGGACCCAACTAAGGCTAAGGGTGGGATTGGATGCTTACAGCATGTTGAGAAAAACACACAGGTAAGAAGAGGTGAAAGGGACTGGAGATGGCTCAGCAGTGAGGAACAGTAAGGACCGGAGTTCAGTTCCCAGCATTCAGCCTGGGTGACAACTCCAGCCGCACAGGATCTTATGCCCACTTCTGGACTCTTTGGGCATCCACACCCACGTGCACATCCCCAAGCCCAGACAGTTACTGAGAAACACTGAGAGTAGCGCAAGCATTCCTTTTGCAGTTAAAGCATCCACGAGAAGCTGCAGTTTGAGGGGGTCATCGGGTCAGAACACCTTAGTTAAAGGGAAAGTTGGTGAGGAGCTGAAGAATGGAGTCAGTGACCTGTCTGAGAAATTACAGCTTTATAAAAACGGAAAATTAGGCATAACTCAACTTCTTTGACAAGAAAAACTGTTTTTGCATAACTTTCTTTTAATCAACAAAATTCACTGCAGGGGGAAAAGGGGAAGAATGGATTGTGACAAGATAGCATGCCTTTTCTACGTAGAAAACTACTTATTGTTATCAGTGGTTTAGGAGTGAGGAGTGTGTGTGTGTGGAGGGTTTGGGACATGGATCCCAGGGTCTCGTGTATACACTGAGCATGAACTTTCTCACTACGTCACGCCTCTCTCTCAACAAAAATCAGGGTAAGTAAAAAGATGTTAGTGTAACGCGAGTGTGTCAAAGAACAAAGTTTCCCCTGCTCAAGCTGCTGCTCATGTAAAGAGGTGTGCTCCTGAACCAGCACAGGTGGAGCTTCGGAAGGTCACAAGCTGGGTCATCGTCAGTCCCTTTGGGAAACCACAGGCAGGCGCCATCTGCACTCCTTCACCTAAGAATTCTCCATGGTGTGTGGCAATGTAAGCATCCTGCGGAGCCATTTTCAGTTATGGCCGATCAAAAGAAAACCCATTTCCACTCATGGTTTGGCTTGCAAGTTAAGTAAGCAATGGATGGGTTTGTGCTGTATCCCTGCTGTTTGTTATTTTGTGAAGACTTATAGCCCCAGTCATTCTAAGCCTCATCAGGAGGTGAAGAGGGAACTAGAGATTCTGGGAGAGCTAGGTTAATTTAACTAAAACTCTAGGTGTGATCATAGCGTGAGTCGCAGCTCCTGATGAAGAACTCACAGGAGACTACACGCAAAAGGGTTGTTTTAATATTCATTTATGTATTAGAAAGGTGAGAGTGTGTGTGGTGGACAGAGAACAACCCATGGGAATCAGCTCTCTCTACCACATGGGTCCAGGGGTCAAATTCAGGTCATCAGGCATGGTGTCCATCTCTCAGGTCCCAGACAAGGGTTCTAAAGTTAACGAGAAACCAGAATAGAAAAAAGCTTCCTTACAAAAGCTATGAGAAGACTAAAACCACAAGTACAATGGGTCAAGTACTTATTGGTAAGCTGACCTGAGACTCTCCTCAGATTTTTATGAAAATTTGTTTTTTGAGAATGGAACTTGAACCAAGCACACACCCTCTTCAGTCACATGCAACCCCAAACTCAGGAAGATTCACTTCACTTATACCCTCTTCCACATCCACATGCACTTGCACACTCAACACCTAATATGGAAATGTGCTGGTGATAGCAAACATCTCACACAATGTTCTTCCTTTCTTTTATCCACCAGTTAAATAAGTATTTACTAAACACTCTCCCCGAGCCATGAATCCAGAAGTCAAGCAAACAGCTGCTTTGGAGCTTGCATTCTGCTGGGCAGCAGCCAATAAACAAACATGGCTGACTTCAGTGAGCTGGGACCTTGGTAGGAAAAGGTGCTAAGGAAGAGCAGCGGAAAGAAGTGATCTAGGAGACTGGTCCAGGAGACGCCGGAGGCAGAACCAACAGGGTCCTACTGATGAATGTGAGGTGCAAGAAAGGGGAGAGAGTGCAACATGAGTCAGTGTGGGAAACCGGGAGCTGCGCTCAGAGCTCAGATGACTGCAGCTTTGACAGCTGCTGAGGGTTGCTTGGGGAAACCCATCTCCACCCTGACAGCATTGGCCACCCGCAGCATTGCACCATCTACCCCTTACAGCGAGGGTTAGTACATTAGAAACACTGAGGTAATTGTTAAAAAGACGAATTCTGAGGCCCACCTTAAACCCACCAATTCCTTCCCAACTCTCCATGGGATTGAATTAATGCTTCAGCCTCCACCAACTACAGATGATTAAAATGCTATGCCGCTGAATCTAGGTGGGCAGTGGGCAGAGGCTGCCGGGTTTAAATAATATCCATTTGTCATAGACTTGCCGTCTGAGGTTGGATAATGGCAAAGGCAGCTTAGTGTTAGGGATGTTTAAGTCTCACTTTTTTTCTCCACTTAACTAAAACAACAACAACAACAACAAAAAACCCAAAAACAATAAAATAAAACAAAATAAACCTTTCTCATATCCTTTAACAGAAAAAAAAATGGAGTGGGGATATCTAAGAGAATGAAGCAGGGACTCTGCCAGAGCACTTGAATCTTATCCTAATTGGGAATTTTTAACAAAAATAGAAATTTCTCCTCTTTACTTGTTCCGATCCATCTTTCCCCAGAAAGGTTTAAGCACTTGTCTTCAGTCCTTGGCTTGCCTGCCCTCCTTACAGAGGACAGCCTCGGGAGAGGAGGTCCCACAGTGCACATCATAGAGGACACAGGGTTTCCCGAGCCTATCCCAAAGCAGCTGGGCACACTTTTATCTTTAAAAACACCTTAAGAACCAGAATCAACGTTTTCACTACAGAACAGATCTTTTCCCCCCAGATTTCCTCACCCCCCCAGAATGACAGACTATTCAGGAACAGCACATCCTCTTTTGCAGCAGCTGTGGCAAGCACTCCCTTCCGGTCTCCACATCAATAAGTATATACAGAGCTTGTGACGATGTCGGTGGCAAACTGCCTCTAAGACTTTGTTGTGGCTGCTAACATCAGCTCAGCTATCAGGACACTAATAGGCTCCCTCTCACCTTCTGGACAAGGGACAGGACCCATCAAGGAATCTCTACACACAGGTGTTCTGAGAGGTATGGGAGCCTCTACTCACAGACTGTCTTGGCAACCTGGAGGTAGCCATGAGGTGAGGCTTTGGGGCCTGGTGAGCTGGGTTGAGTTTAGAGACTGCTAGAATTTCTTCAAGAATGAACCTCCAGTGAGCCATACGCTTGAGTAACCCACCCTGAAGGTCAGAAAGAGAGAGGAAGTTGGGCTCTTCCAGGATGACTGACTTCCAAACAGAAAGAACAAAACTCCTGCGTGGGGCAGAATACACAAGGCATCCGGAGCCTAGGTGCCCTCCCTTCTAGTTCGTATTGTCACCTGAGATCATACCCAGGTTCTTACAGAAGAACCTCAACAGGTTCAAGAGCATTAAAACCCCTTACCAGCCTCACTGCCTGTTCCTCACAGTACAGGCAGTCGGATCCCTGTTAGCTTCACTGACAAATCTTATCTCACTTCATCCCCGGCTCCATCTCCACTTCTGTACCCATCTTTCCAGAATGTTCTCAAAATCCCACCTTCTCTGGCCTCAGGCTCAGATCCCCACAACCTACTTCAAGCATCCCCTCCTTCAGTAAGACTTCCCTGGTTGCAGCCACAAACACAGATGTAACCCCTCCGCGGAATCCCTGACGCTGCTGCAATGTCTGTCTTGTACTCAGAGAGACAGTATCTATTTCCAGCCTTCAAAACGAGAAGGCTGACACTAACTCACTCCAGTCAACCCTGAGCATCAACCATGACAATGCAATCTAAAGTCTCTTCTTAGAGAAGCAGCAGGCACAATGCATCTCAAGCAATCTTCCCCCATGGTTCCCACACAGAGTAAAGCATATGGGTGCTTGGGTAATTTCTTGGCATGACAACAAACTACTGTTAAATACAAGTCACCTCAGAGAAAGGATGCTCACACATTCTCTGTATTGCTGGCTCTATGATCTATGAAATCAAAGAAGCAAAAGATACAAGGCCAGAACCTGAATGCGCCTGATGCAGATGTAAAAATTTGAAAAGAATCTAGAATTCTGAATTTAAAAAAGTAGTCTATAGGTGGCCAAGCATATCAGTTCACAACAGCATCCCAGACCTAAGGAGACAAAGGCAGGAGGATGTTTGTGAGTTTAAGGCCAGGCTGGTTGACATACAAGTTCCAAGCAACCTGGGGTTACAGCGTGAGACCCTATCTCAAAAGTAAACAAAGACAGTCAGCCAGGCAGACATATAAGAATATAGGTAGATAGATATATTGCTAATCTATAGGACTGGGGAAATGGTTTAATCAGGAAAGTATTTTCCTTGTAAACATTAGGACCCAAGGTTAATTTCCAGGACCCCTGTTACAAAAACAAAACAGAGAGGCAGTTCCCTAGGGCTTCCTGGCCACCAGTCTAGATGATGTGTTAAGTTCCAGGCCAGCAAGGGCCAGTGTTGATGCACTCCTGAGAATGACACACATTCAAGGTTGTCCTCCATCCTCGACACACTTGCAAACATATGCACCTGTGCACACATGTGCGTCCTATTGAAAGCAACACTAAAAAGAAAGATTTCCTGGGCCTTTAACAAAATCCTAATTCCCTGGTTCAGCAAACTGAATGCTACACACTTAAAGGGGATGCTAAAATTTATTGGGAATGGTGTTTTCTGAAGGGTCTGACAGTGTCTTTCCTCCAAGTACATAACAGAGCTGCAGGGAGCTTGAGACCATCCACCACCAAGATCCATGGACTTTTTACTCCAGAGCTGCTTCTTGCCAGGTCTCAGTGACCCTCATGTCACCAGCGTTCCAGAGTTAGCCCCACAGTTGCCAGATAAATCTGGGATGCTAGGGCTTCCTTTCAAACAAATAATAATAATCACATGCTTCTATACTTCACACAGTTCACAACATTTTCTTTTTAAGTGTTAAGTTTCCACACATATGAACACACATTTTTGAAATGAAATTTAAAAGATTTTTTCCTCTAAGATTTAAATACTTCTAATTAGACATTCTTCCCCTGAATGCATCTTCCATAAATGTTCTGTCATTTAAGATGTCAACAGTTGGCTACATTTGGCAGCTGGTAAACAGCACAGTTCATGCCCCTCCTGGGTTCCCAACAGCCAGTTCCATTTCAGGCCCTCCTGAGGAGCCACGGCCAACCTTTGACATTGTGACTCACTGTTATCTACAAAGTTCTCATTTTGAGAACCACAACTGAGTTTCAAAAGAAGAGAAACCTCAAATGTTTGCAGTTTTGTGTTGGGCCATATCACTTACACCTCGGGAGCAGGCGCGGCTTTTCAGTAACTGTGCGCTCTTTTTGGGCCAGGAGAACCTGCCTCCAACAAAGGCCATGCAGAAACACATCTGCACAACAAAATCCCTTTGAGAAAACCTTTGATTCATTCATATCTGTAAGTCCCTTTAGGCAGAAAGAAGTAACACGGAAACTTTTGGAGACTGTTAGAAGGATCTGTAAATTCTAGAACCTTCAAAAAATCTATGTTTTTGGATTTACAGAAGTCTGTAAATCAGAAAAGTCAGAAATTGCCTGACTCCATCATGGAGAAGGGAATCAGGGCCAGAAACTTTTTAATACGTCCTTTTTTCTGTTTTCACTTTTTCTGTTTTCCATCCTGTTGTCCATTCTTCACCTGTCCTCCATCCTACTTCCGATGTCTTAAATCCTCAAAAATTATAACGTCAGCCACTATTTTCTTTAAAGAACTAAGGTAGGCACTGAGAACTTCACATATATCTACATCAAATCCTGGCAATTTATCTACAAGAAATCAGAGGCTTAGGGGTGAAATAAGTTGCCTCAGTATAGCCAAGATTCAAAAATTACATCAGGTCTCTTCCACTAACTATCACTTAACGCTCTGTTAAACACAAAGTGGTTTTCTTTCTTCATGAAATAGTTCTCCAAACAACATCCTGGAAAAAAAATGTCCTAGCAGCACCCAGAAGGCCCCCTTTGTTAGGTTAGTATGTTTTTGTCAAAACATTGGTGGAACAACCGAAAAGGTGAAACATAATGGAGAAAGCTGTCACCTTTGACCCTTTCCTCCCGGCAAAGAACAGGACCGAAACAAGAGGGATGAGCCCAGGGCCAGTTTCCCAGTTCATCAGTGTGGGTGAAGTGCTGTCCCCTCTGGGCATTTCCCACCTCCCTCCAGCTCTGGCCAGTGAGTCGTGCAATGAGAACAGGGCTCAGGGAGGCAAAGGCCACAGCCGAAGGGGCCAGAACCAAAAAAAAGAAAAAAATAAAACAAACAAACAAACAAACAAACAAAAAAATCCAGCAGACACAGGTGTCTACCATGTCCTCCCCATGGGCTCTTCAGCATGTTTGTCAAACCTGCACAATTCACCATGGTCAAGGCCAAATGGCCTAGTCCTCCACCCTTTATCGCCTACTAAGCCTCCAAATGGTTCACCTTCCCTGAACTTGCAAACTAAAATATTTCATTACACTTGAGAGGACAGCCGGCACAGCGGCCCAGTTCTTTCCCCACTCCATGAGGCTTAACTTTTAGAACACATTATTAATGATCAGGAGACTCCAAGAAGAACTCTTTTGCCAAGATTTTCTTGGAAGAGGGAATTTATCTCCTTAAACACAAGGAGAAAAAAATCAGTTCCATCTTCTTGCTAAATTTTTCACCTATTCACTTAGGAGAAAAACCACAACTCTATTTTAGTTTTGTTTTGGAAAAGGTCTCACTCTATAATCCAGGGTGGCCTAGAATTCTCTATATAGCTCAGGCTGGCCCTCAGTCTCAGCCTCCCCTGTGCTGGGATTACCATATGTGAGTGACCACATCGAGCTTGACAATTCTACATTTTTTTTTAAACGAAAACTTCAAACATTCGGTTTTCCAATGCACTTACCCTGATCATTAGAACCAAGCCGGTCCTCCACTCCTACCACATACCTCCCTCCAAGGGTAGGCACATGACCAGACACTGGGTAATCTGGAAGGACTTCTTCCAGAGGAGGGACAGGAACATCCGGCCCTGCATCGGGGTAGGGCTTACTGCTTCTGTTCCCAAGATCTTCCTTGCCTGGATTCAGGAAAGCTGCATCTGCCTTCACAGGAGCCAGGGTTCTGGTACCCATATGATCCAAAAGCTTCACTGGGTCCTTGAAATCCAGGACCTCTACCTCTCCCACAGATGCTCCCTGTTTGGTCTGAAGGTCCAAGGAAACTGATTCTGTTTCCCAATAGGGTGACCAGTCACCACGGCGTGGCAAAGGAGAAGCCTGACCAGGATCTGGAGACAAGGTCCCACTCTTGACAGGGCCTGGATCAGACTTTGAATTGAATGATACATCAATTCTGCTGTGGCCATCCAAAGCCTCCCCTGGTTCAACTGGTGGGTATTCAATGTCCTCTTCATTCTCATCGTAGTAATCAAAATTGTCCTCAGAATAGCTCTCCAGGGCTGCAGCTTGGCTGAAGGAGTGTTCCAGAGAAGCTGAAGAGTGGGCTGCAGAAAGGTCGCCTTCAACTGTTGCTGGCCTGACATTGTCCAGGGGAACCCTGCTGCCGATATGAAAAGCCCATGCTCCAGGAATCCCCAGGTTACTTAGTCTAAGAACAAAGGAAAGAGCTGATTGTGACACATCCACTCACTCACCCTCCTTCACAGTTCATTTTGAAACCAAGACTATAAAGACAAAAGTGAGATTTTTCCCTAATGTATGTCAGACAGAAACGAACTTTCTAGGTAAGTAACTAAAACATGATACTGGAATTTTGATATAAGTTGCTTTTTGTTCGGCATCATGCATGCAACTCTAAACTATCATATAAATCTGCTCTACAACCAAAAACCAAATGTTTTATCTAAAATCTGGCTATCTGAAAACAAACAGGAAAAGCAAGAATATTTTATGCTTTCTCTACTTGAATGAAAACTTAAAAGATATCCTAAATCACTTAAGTGTAAGCTTCTCCAACCACTTAAACAATATCGATTCCTATGTTTTGGCCCAGCCTGCACCAAGTGCTTAACACTGTGCTCTGCAAGTCTTCACTGTGTTCTGAAAGTCAGAGGTAGTTGCTATGCCCAGTTTTACTGAGGAAAACTTACATAGCTTTAGAGAGACTAAGTAATCTTAAAATCATACATCTAATAGCTGGCAGACTGTTAACTACAAAGCCTGCGTTCCAAACATCTAAGTTAAATTACATTGGAAACCTATATCTGGTGGATAAGAAGAAGTTATTCATAAGAACTAATCTACTAATGATAGAGGATGATACAGGAGTGTTTTTTTAAGTCTAAGTCTAGCTCAATAAGTGAAATGTATTTATCAAAATGAGTTACAATTTATCCAGTAGAGAGGACTATGAACCTTCTCATATTCCAAGAAATCATTTCTCTTTTGTCAGAGGAGTTTCACCAGCTAGCCCAAGCTGGACTCAAACTTGAGATCTTCCACTGGGATTATGAGTACACGGCATCCTTGCCTGCTCATGGGGACAGGGTGAAGAGGGCAGCTGCCTGTGAGACTCCTTTTGGTTTTTGTTTTGTTTTGTTTTGTTTTTAGAGAGAGGGTTTCTCTGTGGCTTTGGAGCCTGTCCTGGAACTAGCTCTTGTAGACCAGGCTGGTCTCAAACTCACAGAGATCCGCCTGCCTCTGCCTCCCGAGTGCTGGGATTAAAGGCGTGTGCCACCCAAAGAGAAAGCTGGAGTAAGTTTGAATTATCCAGTTACATTAGTGCCGTGTTTGCCCAGAGCTCTCCCATGCCACAAAACATCCTCAAAAATGAACAATGAGCAGTAAGAATGAACAGCTAATAAGAAAATTAAAAATTCACTAAATTGCACAAGAGATCTTTGTCCTTTTGGGCAGGTATTCATCACTCTAATCTAGATTTCTACAGCAGTAATGTTTGGTACAGTTTGAGACTTTTTTTACTTCTGTGTCTTTTCATCCCGTGCCCAAGTGCACATATGTTGTTACTGCTGTGCTGATTGTTTATTGCCAGCTTGATGCAAACCTAGCCATATCTGAGAAGAGGAAACTTCGATTAAGGACTCCCCTCAATCACACTGGCCTGTAGGAAAGTCTGCGGGACATTTTCTTGGTTAATGACTGATGAGGGTAATCACTGTGGGGGACCACCCTAGGGAACCAACTTGAGCTATATATAGCAGGCTGAACAAGATATGGGAACCAAGCCAATGGTGATGTTTTTCCATAGGTTCTGCTTCAGTTCCTGTCTCGCTCCAGGTCCCTGTCCTGCCTGAGTTCCTGTGTTGGCTTCTATCAATGCACTGTGACCCAGGATATACAAACCAAATAAACTCATTCCCCCACAGGTTGCTTTTGGTCATGGTTTTATCACAGCAACAGAGAGCAGACCGAGCCACTGTACCAGTTTATGTGGCACTGAAGATCAAACAGGGCTTTATGTCCACCAGGCGAGTGTTCTACCAACAGACTTCCCTCCTGCCCTCACTCAGCGGTGTGTTTAGAGAAATCAGTGTTGTAAATAAACAACACCAAAGAAGACAGAAATCCGGGCTCATAAAATGGCTCAGCAGGGAAACCTGCTTGTCAACAAAAGCTGAGAGCTATACCGAGATTCCACATGGTGAAAGGGCACCAAAAACTCCCACAAACTGCTCTCCAACACAGATACTCCCCCAAGCACCCCCCAAGCACACAGTAAGTGTAATTTTAAAAACTGAAAACCATCAGTAAGAGAAATTGCTAGAGCTGGAGTTCATCCCCCAAGGTGCTGCAATTGGGAAGCCTCTTGAATTTGGGAATGGACAGCTATAAAAGCTTCAAGGAGTAGGAGAATACAAATTATGGAAGAGGAAGCTAAATAAATGCCTTCTAACGAGACATAAATCAACATCTTTCAGTTTGCTGCCCCAGAGCCTGATGGGAAACTACACAATTAGTTTATCCTACACTTTGAGGTTGTTTGGAATGCTTCCTGATGGAATTTGTCTCCTAGAAAGAAAACTGGAGCCCTGACTGGCTTGGAACTTGCTGGGTAGACCAAGATGGCCTTAAATTCATAGAGATCTGCCTGCCTCTGCCTGTTAGGTGCTGCAATCAAAGACTTGCACCACCATGTCCAGCTGCCATGTCCAGTTGCCCCTGTGATCTCCGAACAGAACCTCCTTCAAGATTTGACTCCCCAGGAGATGTAGCCCTCAGCCCAGTGGGTGGACACTACTAATGTGAGCAGAGGTTCTCACAGCTTGCAATCTCAGGACCCCTTTATGCTGCTGGAAATTCCTAGGAACCCAAAGAACTTGTGGGCATATGGATTTGATTGTATTTTCTCTATTTGCCTCTAAATCTGAGGGAAAAAAATCTTAAAACTATTTATTAATTAATTTAAACATGACCAAGCCTATGAACACACTTTTACAAAAGCAAAAAGTAAATAAATGTGTGATAAAGGAAAACAAACAAACAAACAAAAAAGAAAGAAAGGAAGAAAGAAAACTGGATTGTGAATGGGGTGACTGCACTTTCCTGCCTGAGTTCTTAGGAAGAACACATTAGAAAACCCACATTAAAGGCCCAGCACAGACCCTGAGGGCAACACTTAATAACTACCCTCTCTTCCCTTCTTAAATGTAGATAGCTAGATATTCAAAGCAGCACTGAAAACATCAATAATGTATAACCTTCGTTTGAGGAGGAGATTCGAGGACTAGGACAAGGATCGTCTCCAAGACGCACAGCAGGTGTTCAGAGAGAACCAGAATTGTGCTTGAGAACTACAAATGGTGTCCCCACAGTACTGGGCATATAATGATACAATGTTTAAACCCACACAATGATAATATAGATGGAGTCTGGAGTAAAGAGGCCTACAAGATAGTGTCAAGCATGAAAATATTGAAGAGGAGGCAAACCCCACTTTGGAAGATCACTTAGCATTGCTGTCACTCGAAGAGGTGATAGGCAATTCTGACATTGATTTCATGTTATTCTGTTGTTTTTATTTTGTTTTATTTTTATTAAGCATGAAGTACATCAAACCTACAAGTAATTCTGGTCACATCTCACTCCGCCCTTCTCTGGCAACTCTGGTTATTTCTGGAAAGTATCCAAGAAAGGAATGAAATATCGGGAGTGTGTCCATGTGCATACATGGGTATGACACCCATGTGTGAGGGCCTTTATAGCTCTGGTAGGGAAGCACAACTGCTTTTCCTCATAGGCTCTTTGTACACACAGACACGTGCACACATACACTCTCTCACACACATGCACCTGCTTCCTGTGGCCATGCAGATGCCAACTCTCTTTCCAGGATTCTGTGATTCTTGGCCCTCTTTCCCAGGTTTCCTTGGTGTGTAGGGCCTGTGCCTTAAAATTCGTACTAATGCACATAGCTTTGTAGAAAGGTCCAAGGCCCTCCCTACTTTATCTAGGCTGAGCAAGATATACATCCAAAGAGAATAGGCTCCCAAAAAGCCAGTACATGCAGTAAGGACAAACCCTGGTGCCACTGCCAGTGGCCCTGCAGTCTGCCGCAGCCATGCTTATGCTCTCTGAGGACTGGAAGGAAGTGGAGTGGAAGGGTGTGCGAAGGGAATGGGAGGAGAGGAGGGAGTGGGAACTTGGATTGGTATTTTTTTTTTAAATCTAATAAATTAAGAAAAAAGAAAAAGAATCATAGTAATGTGCTCCACCCTCCTTCCAAGGGCTGTACACACAACCTTGGGAGTGGACTCCTGGTTAGGAGATGAAAAGAGAGGGCAAATGGCATGTAGCTAAGTTTGTTCTAGAGTCTAGACTATACAGCAGGTGAGGAGACCTGCACATGCCCCTCATGGGTCACAGAAGGACACAGAGGATCTGTATAAAATTTAATCCATATTTCAGTGCTTCAGATCTGGGCTTGACTATAGCTTGGCCTTTATACTCTGACACAGGCACCTTACTAAATTTCTGTGAGGTGATTCAAAAATTGAGAAAATAGCTCTACTTACTGCCTATAAGTCAAGTGAGATTTAATTAAGATAACATCTGCAAATGTTTTGTCACAATGCTTAGCAGATAATAAGTGACCAATAAATTTCTGCTGAGTTCTCTCCAGTTCTCTCTAGTTGCTAAGACCAAGAGATACATGCACAAGAATAAGGCTTTCCTATAAGTGAGGATTCAGTGTGACTGAGAAGCAGCTAAGTAAGGGAGACAATGAAATAGCTACTGTGGGCATAGCCAGTGTTTCAAAAAGCAAAGACCAAAAGAGCCCACCTGGAGTCAATAAATTTATTTGAGCACTAATTGGACAGACAAATGCAAAATGGCCTAGTGCCCTGCTAACAGAATAAGCCATTGGGAAGAGTAAGAAGCAGGCTTGCTTCTGGCAATGCTGTGGGCAAACCTATCACCATGATTTTGGGCAATGAAGTCCAAAGCACCATTCACTCTTCCCGCAAATTATATTACTCATAATTTAATCTTCAACAATACTTATTTGAAACACCAAATCACGACGCTTCCTCCTGAGTAATAATTAACCTGGAAAGCCTCCGCTGAGACAGCTATTACAATATTTTTATGTGGTTCCAAGAATAATGTTTTTCCTAGCAAGCCCCAGTGGTTCTGCAAGCATACACATAATCGCTGCTGGTTCTGGTTCATATGCCCAACCGCACAGGAAAATAAAGAATATCTTGGAGAGCCTGAAGCTCCAGGGTCGAGCTTAGCATCTGGATGTGACCCAGTGCCTTTTGTAGAAGCCACCAAGCTCGTTATTAAATGATCTCTGGCCATTTGCGATTGTGTCCCTTCTAAATGTCCTTCCAATGAAATAGCACAGGCACACACTCCACATAACTTACTGGTAGAGATTTTTCACAGACTGCTCAGTGTTCGTCAGGCTGAAATATGGCACTTCTCTCTTCAGGTCATCGGCCTCCCCTCGGCAGAAGCCCACCCTAGCGGGAAGCTGCAACTGGACATTGTAGGACTCTTTGGGGCGGGTTCCAAAGAACTGAAGGCCATTGGCAGGATAGAGAAAGAGGGCGTAGGTATCAGATCCATCAGATGCCAGAACTGCCTGGAAAGTGTTCAGCTGTGGACAAACAGGAATTTCAAACATCCTTAAACAAACAAATAAACAAAAGAAGAAAACAGAATGTAGGCAATCTAGATGCCTGAGTCCAAAATCCTTTTTAGGATTTCCACATACTGGTTTAAAACACATTCACTTTTAGAATTTTCTCTCCAAACTACAAATATAAATTTTCAGCTATACAAGTTGCTATTCTAAACCTCTTCTACCGATTTAGATCAACAGTTGGATTATTCACAAGTAAAACACGGGTTAAGAAACTCCAGGGTTGTAGGGAAGAAGAGGGGATTAGGAAGGGAAAATTAACACTAGGGATGCTTGAAATAGCCACAGGGAACCCTACTTGTCAAAACATACACACAGCAAAAGTTTAAAGGGAATTACTTTACATGGGGGGTAATGTTCCTCTCATCAGACACAAGTTGTCAAATAAAAAGCCCAGTGAAGGCTGGGCAGTGGTGGGGAATGCCTTTAACCCCATGATGTGTGATTCCCATTTGTATGCTGTGAATATGATTGGTTAATTAATAAAGAAAATGTGGCAATATACAGATTAATAGAAATGAGTTAAATTAATATGTAATAGTTAGCCAATAGGAAGCTAAAGCTAATGGGCCAAGCAGTGATTTAATGAATACAGTTTCTGTGTGATTATTTTGAGGCTAAGCAGCCAGGAACCAATAAGTAGCCTCCCTGCTGCTACAAATTGGTGCCCACATGACCAACTAAAATCCACTTAAAACCTGAGAGAGGTTGGGAAGAAATTATAGGGAAACAAACAAACAAACAAAAAAACAGAGTTAACCAGGCTTTAACGTTGCAGCTCCTTTTAAGTTTTCCTGACTCAGTGTTAGTAGGAAAAAAAAAACTTGCCATTTTGAAATGCCGGCTTCCTGGACCATGCTGCCAGCGCGACCTCTAGCTTGATGGAGGAAGGTCATTGGTTAATTAATAAAGAAAGAAAAAAAAAGAAAGTGCTTGGCCTGATAGGTTAGAACATAGGTGGGTGGAGTAAACAGAACAGAATGCTGGGAAGAAGAGGAAGTGGGCTCAGACGCCACGCCGCTCCTCTCCAGGGCAGACATGATGAAGCTCCAACCCAAGATGGACATAGGCTAGAATCTCCCTGGTGAGTCACCACCTCGTGGTGCTACACATATTAATAGAAATGGGCCAAGCAGTGTTTATATGAATACAGTTTGTGTGTTGTTATTTCAGGTAAAGCTAGCCTGTGGCTGGGAGCTGGGCGGCAGGAACGCAGCCTGCAGCTCCTTCAACACTAGCTCTTTCAGGAGACCAAATATTTGGATGGGATTTGTGAGAAGCCTGCTGTGGCTTGCTTGATGGCAACGTGGACTGAGTGTGTGCCTGGAAGTGGGGCCATATGTGTGGCTCTAGTAAGCAGCGAGCAGCTCCATCATGTTGGAATGGTCAAGGCAAGCAGGCAGTACCATATATGTCCTAGCAATGTCACAATTAGATTCTTAAGTGCTTAGCATCTTAAGAAATTCTTTTGTTCAGAAAATAATTACAGATATGCAATAAAGACAGATAAAAAAGTTTTATAAGTGGGTCACAGTGTTGGATAAATGTCCGTAGGCTTGGGGGAGAGAAGAAAAAGAGTATAGAAAGTTATAAAAGGAAGTAAATGGTTTATAAAAAATAAGACACGGTCTTTAAAGAGACATAAATATTAAAGTGTAATAGAATAAAAAACAAAAAGCTATGTAAAGATGAAAAATACACAGAGTCTGGATTATTATATTATTGTGTTTTCTTTGAATTTTCTGCTTGTGAAGGAGCTAAGTATAGAGAGACATTTCATTGTATGGGTCGCCTTGAACATCCCTCAAAAAATTGCTTCATCCAATAAGGCAGGTAGATCTCTGTGAGTTCCAGGCCAGTCTGATCTATTGAGTAAGTTCCAGAACAGCCAGGAATACACAGAAACCCTGTCTCAAAAAGACAAACAAAAATAAAGAGCTTAGTGCCAGGTGTAAGATATCTCCCCAACAAGTTGGTCAAGGGTGTCACCCATATCAGTGCTGGTTCTGGTCATTGCTCAGGTTTCCCACCAGAAAGTGATAAACGAAGGTCCAAGTGATGACACTACACATGGAGGTCAAAGAACGTGGAGAAATCAACCCAGTACTAACCATGAGCACAGGCTACTGAGGGAGAAGAGACATCAACAGTCTCACGCTACTGAGACCACTGAGAGAACTACAAAACAAAGGCTCTGACAAGATGCACTCGTGGACTGGGTAGTGGTGGCGCGCGCCTTTATTCCCAGTACTTGGGAGACAGAGGCAGGTGGATTTCTGTGAGTTTGAGGCCAGCCTGAGGCCAGCCTGGTCTACAAAGTGAGTTTTAGAACAGCCAGGGCTGTTACACAATGAAACCCTGTGGGGGGGGGGGGGATACACATGAGTGTAATAAGTGGCAGGAGTCTTATGAGTATAATCAACTTCTCTCTGGGTGGATTTAAGGCCTACTCAACAAGAGACAACTTCTAAATACCTATACTTTTAAATCCATCTCTCAGCACATGGGAGCATCATGTATGGACTGGATGGTATCTCATGCATAGACTCAAAACTAGTCAAAGTACAGAGAACACACTATCTGCAGAGTGCTCAGCCACAGTTGGCCCCATCTACAATATTTATTTCCCTCAAAGTTCAGGGAACATCATAGAAAAAGAGGTGGAAGGAGTTTAAAAGCTAGAGGTCAGAAGGAACGGGTCAAAACAATGACCTGTGGACATGATGGAGCTACCAAACTCATGAATGCACAACACAAGCTCAAGATCTAATCACTCAGTTTTCCAGCATGGATGAGGGAGGGGCACAGAAGCCTGCACTTGCTGACAGCTGATGACTGCTAGGGGAGGAAGAGGCAGTTTTCTTAAAGGGTGTGGTCCCTGTGGGTAAGAAGACCAGGCTCCAGTGAGTGACTCCTCACCCATGCCCATATGGGCTGCACTAATTGTACTTACTGGGTCAAATAAAGGACATAAAGTTGAGAATAAACAGGAGTAGAGGAATATATTGAAAATACATTGTATGAATGTGTGAAATTCTCAAATAACTTTAAAATAGTACTTAAAAATTTTTAAGGTTGCAATTTTCTCCAGTCAAATCTTTTTTCCTTTGTTTTAAATTTAATTAATTATTTTTCATTTTACATTCCAACTCCAGTTCCCTCTCCTTCCCCTCCACCTCCACCATCTCCCCCCCCCCATTAACTTCTCAGAACAGATAAGGCCTCACCCAGGGAGACACCAAAGTCTGGGATACCAAGTTGAAGCAGGCCCACCCTCCCCTGCCCTCTCCCCCCGGAATCAGGCTGGCCAAGGTATCCCACCTTAGGTTATGGGCTCCAAAGAGCCACCAGTTCATGTACCAGGGAAGTTCTGGTCCCATTGCCAGGAACCCTCCCCCAAACAGATCAAGTCATATAACTGTCACCCATATTCAGAGGGCCATAAAGGTTCCCCAGGTGTCAGTCCAGAGTTCTTGAGCTCCCACTATTTCAAGTCAGCTGTCTCTGTGGTTTTCCCAATCATGGTCTTGAACTTGCTCTTATGATCTCTCCTCCCTCTCTTCATCTGGACTCTAGGAGCTCAGCCCAGTGCTGCAGTCCAAACTCTTTTGAGAGGTCGAACAAGGAGCAAAATTAACTTGTTCATTCCCATACCCCGAGTCCTAGTTTGTAATCTTGTGCCTCAGCATTTCTCATTTGGATCATCCATCCATCCATCCATCCATCCATCCATCCATCCATCCATCCATCCATCCACTCATTTGCTCATCAATTCATTCAATGCCCACTGCAGGCAAGCCTCTGTCAGGAGCTGGTCAAGAGGTCTCCTTACTGCTCTCACAGTCAAATTCTCTTTTTATCTTGTCACATTGCTTTTAAAGAACAAGACCTTCTTCAATTTTGCATGCAAATGGACGGAAATAGAAAACACTATCCTGAGTGAGGTAAGCCAGACCCAAAAAGAGGAACATGGGATGTACTCACTCATAATTGGTTTCTAGCCATAAATAAAGGACATTGAGCCTATAATTCGTTATCCTAGAGAAGCTAAATAAGAAGGAGAACCCAAAGAAAAACATATAGTCATCCTCCTGGATATAACCTTCATCAGGCGATGAAAGGAGACAGAGACAAAGTCCCACACTGGAGCACCGGACTGAAACCCCAAGGTCCAAATCAGGAGCAGAAGGAGAGAGAGCACGAGCAAGGAACTCAGGACCGCAAGGGTGCACCCACACACTGAGACAATGGGGATGTTCTATCGGGAACTCACCAAGGCCAGCTGAACTGGGTCTGAAAAAGCATGGGATAAAACTGGACTCGCTGAACATAGCGGACAATGAGGACTGCTGAGAAGTCAAGAACAATGGCACTGGGTTTTGATCCTACTGCACATACTGGCTTTGTGGGAGCCTAGCCTGTTTGGATGCTCACCTAGACCTGGAAGGAGGTGGGAGGTCCTTGGACTCCCCACAGGGCAGGGAACCCTGACTGCTCTTTGGGCTGATGAGGGAGGGGGAGTTGATTGGGGGAGAAGGGGGAAATGGGAGGCGGTGGTAGGGAGGAGACAGAAATCTTTAATAAATAAATAAATATAAAAAAAATCAAAGAAAGAAAGAAAAAAGAAAGAAAGAAAGAAAGAAAGAAAGAAAGAAAGAAAGAAAGAAAGAAAGAAAGAAAGAAAGAAAGAAAGAGACCTAGTGACTTGCAAATGTGCTTGAGGTTAGGAAATGAGTAGTGGTAGCAACCAGCCACCCCAGAGCTCATGCCCTGCAATGGTCAGCCATCTGAACGCCTCTCCCACATTCAGCTTCACTACACCCTCAGCACAGTGTTTAACTGTCCCCACTCCCACTATGTGCTTTAACGCTGTGTTCTTATTTCCCTGCACCTAGAAAACTCTACCCTCCAAGTACTGGCCCCTGAGGGGCTTAGCAGTGTGATTCTATATGGAACTCCTTTTGATTCTCCAGCACCCTCTTTGCTGGCTTCTGGTATGCATTCAGCTCAGGTTGTCTGGTTTGGTTTTAAATCCCATTCACTGAATCATTTGAATATTAATTCAACAGTACCTGCTGAGCCAAAATATTATGTTTGATGCTGCAGGCTAAGGAAGGAGAAGGAAACAGCCATGATTGGAATTTCTGGAGAGTTACTGGGGACAGGCATGGTGGCAGAGGTCACAGAGGAGCGTGTTTGGGACATCAGAGTGGGGGTGGGGTGGCGTCACAGTGGCAGCCAGTGAATGTAGATAAACACCACAGGAGCCAAAAGCAGACAGAGGAGAGAAGGAGCTGAATTAACACTGGCTGACTCCAGATTAACTCCTGGTATTTCATTTACTCGGTTTCAACAGGACCTTCCTGCCTTCAGCACTTCCTTCCACCAAACAATTAGTTAAGGGATATTCACTGTCTTAGAGACTACAGTCTGCTTCTCTCATATAAGAATTTGCAATTTAATAGGGAAACTGGGAGAGGATTTTTTTTAATATATGCTTTATAAAGAAGATGAGTGATAGAAAAATCACTTATTGGCACCATTACCTCGCCATTTTGCTAAAAATGACAAAACTGGGCACAGGGAAGAACTTCAGACTTGAATACAAAGAAGGAATGTGTCCCTGTGGTTTTTTTTTTCTGTCTTATTCTAGAATTTCTCAAATGTTAATTTTACCTTTTCAACATCTATTACTATTGATTAGACTGAGGTTGGGCTGATTGGACAAGGAAATGCAGATATTAATATGTGGAACACCAAATCTATGTGCTCTCTAAATGGAAGAGGCTGTTTGCCTTCCCTGATTTTAAGAAAAGTTTGTTTATTCAGTTCCTCCCTACTACATCCCATGAACAGAGCTTGACTCTTCCTCAGAAGGCCAGAATCTCTCCATGTTTCTATTTCAGGTAGATGCCTAATGCATGTAACCAGTCAGGGTGGGGACACACATGCATGCGCGCGCGCACACACACACACACACACACACACACACACACACACACACACCGTCCACTGAGGCAGGCAGATCTTCCTTCCTGCTTGCAGCCTTAGTCTCTCTCCCTTTTCCATCTTCCTCTTGAAGAGGCAGCTTCTGCCTCTCCCCACTTCTCCCCTTCCCCCTTCTCTCTCTCTCTCTTTCTTTCTCTCTGCCCCTCTCTCTGTTCTTCTCCTTCTCCCCCTTCCCTTCCATAACCCACTTAATAAATATCCAACCTCACTCCGCATGGCGTGTCTGTCTGTCTCTTGCCCAACACCACCACATGGCTGCCACCCGGGACCAGCCGCCTTCGTAGACCTGTGGCATGGTCTGGTATGCTGTCCCTGCCTGGGACTGGCTACTTTCAAGACCTCTGCCCCCTGCCTGCTACCATATGGCCAGCTGCCTGCTGCAGCTTAGGGACCTGCAGTGTTTCTGCCACTGCAGCTACTCTGGGATCTGCAGCATTTTTAATCTATTTCAGGGCCAGTCACTGCATAAGTTTTATTTCTGTCACAACTCAGGAGATAGAAGGAGTGGAGCTGGAGCTGAGAATCCCATCCTTAAATAACCAACTGTGGAGGTTCCTGGTATGGTGGCCACAGTCAGCTTCACAAGATAAGGGAGAACCCAGGTTCTAAATTTAGAGAAATTGTGTAAGATAAGGGTTGTCTACATTTGGAGAACTGAAGGGGGAGGGAGAAAGCCCTGTGGAGAAGAAAGGCTGGTTGTGATGGGAGAGGCTGACTTTTAAGTAAGGAATCTGTACAACTAGTGCTTTGCTTATTCACGTCAACTAAAATGCCTTCAGTGGCTTTTCTATGTCACCTTTTCAACAAGCATTCAGAGGCTTAATTTCCTTGTCTTCACTAAAATAGGCAAACAAAACAAAACTCCTTTTAATAAAATTCATGATCCCAAAGTACATTCCAAAAGAGCTGAGTTGTTTGGAAACTACTCTACACATGAACAGACCCCTTCCTTGTCAGGCTATAGACTTCCACACAGAACCGCTAAGAGGCCACTTCACAGGTCCTGAAGGGCCCTCCTCACAGATACCCTTTGACTGGTTTCCAAAGGGAAAGGCCTTCACATTTCCAGAGACAAGCTTTCTAAGAGCCCTCCATACAGGCTCTGAAGGGAAACCCTCAGATGGACTGGCAAAGGCTACTCAAGGGTGACTGGCTTTCAGCTTTCCCAGGATCCACAGGATCAAGAACAGTATAGAGAGAGGCAAGACAGAGCTGCCTAGCTGCAGTTGAAACAGAAAACCTGAAGCTTTAGCAGAAACCACGCAGAAGCCTGCATATCCTTTCCCGATACAGAATATGGCCTTTCAGTGTTGATACAACACTGGCAGAACCAGGCTGACAGAAAAAAACATACCATTTGGCAAGAGCAAAATATCAGCCAATATGATGCCATCTTTTCCACCAGGGATAAGCCTATCCAACTTTACCAAAATGATAAAAAAAAAAATTAGAAATGAGGTAATCCCTTCATTGGGACAAAGATCAGAGTCCCTACAGAGGGAGGGCCAGAGAAAGACAGCTCTGAAGGTGAAACCCTTGCCTAGAAATCTAAGTTCAATTTAAGAACCCACATGGAAAGGATGAACTGGCACCAGGAAGTTCTTTTTCTGAACTTTGCATGTGTACCTTGGAGTGTATACACGCACATCATACAAACACAAATACCATATACATCATCCACACACCATCCACACATGTATGATGCAGACACCATACACACATCATACACATACCATGTACAAACACTATACATATGGACACATACACACATATACCATGCACATACACACATATACACCCACTATATAGACACATACATCATACAGACAACTTTATACATACACACACATATATACGCACTTATATCTGTATATATACATCACATATACATACTTATCCACACACATCAATATACCATGCACACACAAAAACACAACACACATCATGCAGACACACATCAAATTACACTCAGACACATATATCATGCATACACAGACAGGCAGACAGACAGATAGGCAGACACATATATACAAAAAGATAAATTGAAATAAAACAACCTAATCCTTACACAGAGCTGTAGGACAGCACTTACCCGGCAGGAACAAACGAACCAGCACCTGGTCTTATCAAGCCAACTTGAGAAAGTACATGACTGAGTACCTGCATGCACGTCTTAAACTTCAGCGGTGATAGTGGCTACTTAAAAACTTCACCTCAGACTGGAGAGAGGGCTCAGAGGTTGAGAGCACTGACTGCTCTTCCAGAGGTCCTGAGTTCAATTCCCAACAACCACATGGTGGCTCACAGCCATCTGTAATGAGATCTGGTGCCCTCTTCTGGCCAGCAAGCATACAGACAGACAGAACACTGTATACATAATAAATGAATAAATCTTAAAAAAAAAAAAAAAACTTCGCCTCAGTTCATTCTTATGACAATCCTATAAAGTCGGTACTGTCACCTCATTCTACAGCTTAGAAAATGGACACTGAGGGGTCACTTCTCCCTGGGTAAAAAAAAAAAGCGTCACTGTTATGCTATTTCCATGATTTGTGTAGAAAAAACAAATGGGTCTTGCATGAAAAGCATAAGAAAGGGAAAATGCAGAGTTGAAAAACTTGCCTTTGCCTCATTTAAGGCAGATCTGGAAATTATGTTCTCTTCTGTTATCTGGGATAGAAACACACTTGCACTTATCTTATAGGACTGTATCTAGAAAACAGTATCCTATAAGAAAATGTGATGAAATATAAGAATTGATGACTTAACTACCGGTATTAAAAGTGTTTATTTTGTTTTCTATGATAAGCTTGTTATTCCTGATTTAGGTAAATGTTAAAAAATACAATATAATGAATGAATGAGTGAGTGAGTGATGAAATCTCACAGTTGTGCCTGTCTAGCCCTTTAGCTGGCCCAGGCACAGTGGGCACAAAGAAAGTACAGTATTTAGCTTGAATTCTATTGTACTCTGTTGAATTATAATAAAAATGTCAAACCCATGCATTACAAGGTTAATTAGTAAACAAAACTAGATGTTACCTGTCAACTAAGGAACCATAATTTCAATGATGTTTATTTCTAGACCTCTGCTGGATTTTAAGAAACAGGTCTCTTCCTTAAAGAACACGGAACAAACACAGCCCCCGTTGGTTAGGAATCAGTGACAGTGGGCAGGCTCTTAACCTCTTTGGGAAGACATCTCTATTTCTGCAGCCAAGAAACACTAGGAGTTAAAGTAAACAAGGCTTTGCTCCTGGTCTATGCCGTTTTTTACACCCAGGGGGGAGTTTCACAGGAGTATACCAGGAATGAGGCAATCTACCCTGACTCCACCCATGCCCATTTCACAGGATGCCAAGTCCCAAGCCTGAGGCAGAGCTGTTGGTGCTTTCTCCAGTGAGACTGCAGAACACAGTATCCTGCAGAGCAGAAGTAAGCACACTGTTATGTTAAGGGCAATGTGGCAAAGGCTATAAAGAGCTTATAAAAGTGGACAACCTTTCTGGTACATAAGCTTACATGGGGCTGGTGAGGTGGCTCAAGAGCCCTTGTGGCCTTTTCAGGATGCTAAATCAAATGCCTGCACTCTTGTCAGTCAGGCAGCTCACAGCTGCCTGTAACTCCAGCTTCAGGGAGTCCATGAACTTCTATCTTCTGGTCCTACTGCCACCAGCAAACACAGAGACATATAAATGTGAATAAAATAAATAAAAAGATTAAAAAGTGATTCACAGTATGAACTATAATAAAAACACAGAAACAACACTGGGAACTGTCATAGTAAAAGCACTGGATGAGATCTTATATAGTCATTGTAAATGTTACATAAAAACAGTGACTGGGTATATACTATTCGACAGAAAAAGCACTGAAGCACCAATATGCTCAATGTGAATCCACCATTGTTAATGGCAATAATGATATTTGTAAGAAATCGCTGGAAATCTAGTCAGGTGTTGGTAGCCCGCACCTTTAATCCTAGCATTCCGGAGGCAGAGGCAGGCAGATTACTGTGAGTTCAAGGCCAACTTGATCTACAGAAAGAGTTCAAAGGCAGCCAGAACTACAGAGAAAAACCCTGCCTCGGGTGTGGTGGGTGTGGTGGTGGGGTTGGAAGACCTGAAATCTACTTACAAAAATGTTTAACGGTAGTTGTTTCTTTTTGAATTTCCTGAATTTTCCAGTTTTTTTCATCAAGGAACATATCGTTAGAAATTTGTATGCTTATAGGTGACTCCAGAAATAAACTGTAAAGTGACTTAGGTCCCAAAGGTCTTCGGTATCTGGACGTCAGTCCTTCATTTCACAGTTTTATTTGCCGATTTATTCATATTATGGATGTACCCTTCGAACATGCCCAGAGACAAAAGACTTCACTCTCGAACTGTCTAAGCACTGGCTAGACCACTAGACTACATCCGCTTCAATGGGCAGGGAAGAGACTCCAAGCCAATCCCTTAGTTCCCACTCAAAGCCAAGCCCATTCCTTCAACTTGCTCAACTGCAGACCTTCTCCTCACTTACCTCTTCCGAGGGTGCAGCCCCACGCCTGACCTCCTCGTAAGCGCCCACGTGCTCCCAGGTGGCCAGGAAGGCGTGGGTGGGGGTAAAGTTGAATGCAGACAGCGGGAAGCCTGTACGCACGTAGTGGGCCGCCAGACCCAGCACAGCAGGGGAGGTGTCCTCGCGGTACAGGATCCGGCCCCTGCCGTTACTTGTGTCTACGTCAGCCAGGAAGGGGGCGATGGCTGGGAAGTCAGTAGGAAAATCATCATCCACATATTGAGTCTCCCGGGGGAAGTCCTGGGTGGAAATGATGCCATTGGTGCCCACCTGCAAAAAGGATCACGAGGAAGGTGAGGTGGTTCACCGGGTAAGGACACTTGCCTCCAAACCTGAGGAGTTGAGTTCCAGGACCTGAACCCACATGCTGGAAGGGGGAAAATGATTGTTCTCTAACCTTCACACGCAGGAGGCGGCAAGTGAGCTTCGCTCCCCATAACATTTTTAAAAAGGACAAAATAGTGGCGGTCGCTCAAACCCAAAGGAAAGACACGGTTCTCAAGTCATTTGCGCTTACCGTCCCTGGGAGAGAAGCTCCGCTGGAGCCAAGAAGCCTCCCTCTCCTAGCTGATTAGGAAACACAGGACAACCAGCTCAATTTCGGCGACGGTCCTGCTCCTACCCCACCTCTCCAATGTAATGCGACCAGCAGATGCGCCCTCCCTCGAACCCGTCCGTCTTTCCACTAGCGCCGAGTCCTTGAGCTCTATCGGCCTGCACAGCCTCCCACCGCTCTAAACGCAAACTCCCCTGAAGCCTTTCTGCGTGGGATGCCACAGCAGAAGGGTGCCGTCGTTGCGCCCCCTTGAGAAATGATCCTTACTAATGAACAGCAGGGGTCACGAAGCTGCAGCACCACGGCAGAGTCTGGTTCCCTGAGGGACCACAGCTGAGCATGGACTAGTTGCTTTTCTTCGTGGACACCCCGGGAAGAAGCTACAAGACTCACACCCAGCCGCGCACCTCCCGGAGCTGAACTTACGTAGAGGTCGTTAAACTGGGCATCGTAGAAGTGTAGGGGTACTGCCAGCTTCACGGCGGCTGAGCTTTCATCGTCGCCCTCTAGTAGCAGCTGGTCTCCCCGCGACTCTCCGTAAGGGAAGAGCTCATCAGGACGCAGAGCCCCGACTCGCGACAGCAGGAGCAGGAGCAGCAGCGACGACAGCGATGGCGGTGCTAGCCGCCGGGCAGTGGGGTCCTGAGACATGCCCGCTCCTCCCAGGCTCTGTCCTTCACTCACCGCTTCTCTGCGGCCCGCACTGCCTGCCAGTCTCCAACCTGGACCTCTAGTCCAAGCTGCGGGCCCGCCCAGCGCGCTGATTGGCTGTGACTCTTGAACATTGGCCAATCAGCAACTCTGAGAAAGTTTGCCAGCTGCCACTACATCTGGTTCTCATTAGGTTTTCTGAGACTGCGGTAGTTCGCTGGAGCGGAGGGCCTGGGAAGGTGAGGCTGCTGGCCCGTTGCTCCTAGGCTTTCCCGCACCCTCCAGTTTGGGTTACCACTCCGCAGGAGGTGACTTCATGCCCTGGCGGGACCCCTGCTGCTAGTGCAGCTGCAAGCTCGAACGACTCGGCGCTCTTGACTGGCAGATCAAGGGAGCCTGATGGGGTTACATGCTGGGGTTCGCGCCCTGTGCTAGGGTCCGGGTTACCCCTCTTGCTAGAGGTCAGGCCCTCGGATAAATATTCAAAGGAGCTTTGTCTCTATCCCGTGACAGCCCCGCCCCACCCAGACTTCCTGCTGAGAAGCGTGTCTTTGTGAAAGGCTGACTCCCAAGTTCCATCCAAGCACTGCAAAGCGCTGGGGTGACTCTGCCCCCCTCTGAAATGTCCTCCCCAGTTGTTTGCCTTCCCTGGGGAAAACTGCCCAGGGCAGGCGGTAAATCCCACTGTGTCTGTGAACCCCTCGAATTGTTGCCTGGAGTGAAGCGGCCTAGCGCCAGGCAGGGCGGGTCAATTAAGTGTTTCTCTTCGAAGGCTCCAAGTATAGGAATTGTCCTAGCAGGAGGCCACAGAATAGGTAACCCGAGCTGCACTGCAGGTATAGAAACCTGGAAAGCAGCTGCGCCCGGTGTAAACATCCCCTCTGGGAAGCCTCGGGAGCCCGGAGAGATTTTATTACCATTTTATTATCAGGAGCTTGAAATTTCTCACAAAGTCTCTCTCTCTCTCTCTCTCTCTCTCTCTCTCTCTCTCTCTCTCTCTCTCTCTCTCTCTCTCTCCCGCCCCCTCAAAAGCCAAGGTAGTTTAAAAGCAGCCTGGTGGTGGTGGCACATGCCTTTAATCCCAGCACAGAAAACAGCTTTCTCTTTTGTGTTTATCCCAGCTAAGTAATTCTTTAAGACTCAAGGGGTCAAATACTAAAATCAGTTAAGGCAACAGACTGTAAGACTCAGAATCAACACAACAGAAAAGGCCCCAAAGCAGATTGTTTTCCCAAACTGGAGAAGGACTATATTTGCTCTTAGCAAAACAAAACAAAACTTACAGTTGCATGTATTTTTTCTCATTTTTATTCTTGGATCAAGTATTTACATTTTGTTGAGGACAAAATGAAGTATCAAAGACGCGAGATGATTTGACTTTCTCCAAGGTCACCTTCGGTTACTCTCCCATCCCCCACAAATTCCTACATTGGCCTGTGATGTCACCCTAACAGCGCTAACATTGATTGGTGGTCTATCCTACAAAATATTGGTGAGGCAAATTCCAAGAAGGAATCCCCACTTGCTGATTTTGTAGTATTCACTCTATTGTGCAAGCCCTTCCCTGGAATGGTGGGCTAGCCTTTGCCTTCTAACCAACAGAATGTAACCACAGTGAGAGAATTCACTTCAATGACCATTCTGTCTTGCCAGCCAACACTGATGTCTCCACTGATTCTGAGGAAGCCAGATACTGAATTCGGAAGGCAATATAAAGTAAAGAACTTAGGGCAGCCTCTACTGCCTTGGGTGCAGCCTTGTGAGAGACCCTGGAGCAGAGGCCTCAGTTAAGCTGACCCAGATTCCTGATCCATAAGAACTCTGAGACTTCCTAAATATGTGTTGTCTCAAGCCTTTCCATTTTAAGAAAGATTGCTGTACAGCACTAGATTACAGAATCAACTAGACATTGTGCTGGGGAAACTAAGCTTGGAGAGTTGTTTTAAACAGTGGTTATTACCACTTGACAGGCCTGTATCAGAGCTAGATTTGAACCCAGTTTTGTCTAATCTCTAGTCATATGGATGCAATGGCACTATTACTTTTGCAAAGTAGCCAGGGTTACTTCTCTTGATTCATCTCTGGCTATGGCGAAAACCTCTCAAATGCCACCTTCTATATTTCATGATATAGAATAACTCACATGCTAGTTCTCTTCCCTACAGTGAGTTTTCCCAATCATTTTTTTTAACCTGGCAACATTTATTTATTTATTTATTTATTTATTTATTTATTTATTTATTTATTAAAGATTTCTGTCTCTTCCCCTCCGCCGCCGCCCATTTCCCTCCCCCTCCCCCAGTCAAGTCCCCCTCCCTCGTCAGCCCAAAGAGCAATCAGGGTTCCCTGCCCTGTGGGAAGTCCAAGAACCACCCACCTCCATCCAGGTCTAGTAAGGTGAGCATCCAAACTGCCTAGGCTCCCACAAAGCCAATATGTGCAGTAGGATCAAAAACCCATTGCCATTCTTGAAGTTTGCAGGCAAATGGATGGAAATAGAAAACACTATCCTGAGTGAGGTAAGCCAGACCCAAAAAGAGGAACATGGGATGTTCTCACTCATATTTGGTTTCTAGCCATAAATAAAGGACATTGAGCCTATAATTCATGATCTTAGAGAAGCTAAATAAGAAGGAGAACCCAAAGAAAAACATATAGGCATCCTCCTCAATATTAACCTTCATCAGGCGATGAAAGGAGACAAAGACAGAGACAGAGACCCACATTGGAGCACCGGACTGAAATCTCAAGGTCCAAATCAGGAGCAGAAGGAGAGAGAGCACGAGCAAGGAACTCAGGACCGCGAGGGGTGCACCCATACACTGAGACAATGGGGATGTTCTATTGGGAACTCACCAAGGCCAGCTGGCCTGGGTCTGAAAAAGCCTGGGATAAAACCGGTCTCGCTGAACACAGCGGACAATGAGGACTGCTGAGAACCCAATCATTCTTTAAATAACACTTTGCATCCTTTAAGAAGCTTTCCTGGAAAACACAGACTGATTTAGAGGTCCCTTCTTGCATAGCACCTGCCCTGGGCTTGACATGGTAGCATCTCATCCCACACATCTCTGCTGTGATCCCTTTAGCAACAGTCAGTGTGTTTTGGGAGCAGGGATTTTGTCAGAGCTTGTAACAATGCACTCCACAAACACAAATTCAAGAAGTGTTTTGTACAGTGAGTGAAGTAAAGCAAGGCATCCTGGGACCAGGCCCCAGGTCTGCTGATTCAGAACTTTCTTTTCCCTCTGCCACTTTTTTTACTGATCAGGTCTAGTTTGCAATCCTCTTTACCGGGCTGCTTAGCAACCCATCAACCACTGTTCTCCAGTTTTCTTCATTTTTTCATTCATCCATCCAATATGCCTGCAAACTTACCATGACAGGTAAGATATGAAGGCTCTCATTGTAATGGTCTGTCCTGTCCCTTTAAGAGACAAGCCCTGCCCACTTCCTCCCTCATTGACTGAGGCAAGCAGATTTTCCTTCTGCTTTCAGCCTGAGTTCCTTCCTTCCCTTCTCTTTCCTGAAGAGGCAACTTCTGCCTCTCTCCCTTTTCCCTGCTTCTCCCCTTATCCCCCCTCCCCTTCTCTCTTTCCCATCTATAACCCACTAAATGCCTAATAGGTCTCTGTCTCTTACCCACTGCCTGGCTCCCTGCCTGGGACCTGGCTGCCTTTGTGCCCTGCCATGGTCTCGTGCCTACTGCCCACTGCCGTCCACTGTTGCCACTCGGGGACCTGCAGTATTTTATTTTTACCATAACCTTTGGTGCTTGCGACTTAGTCAGGCTCTCTCCACATTCCCTCCAGCCTTCAAGCAGGCCAGCTGAGGATGCATGGAACCCTGAGCTCAGGAACCAGGTTTCTTTTACAACAGCTCTGCGTTCTACCTGCCCAAACACCAACCTCTGCACACACCAGCTGCTTCGGTGGTGAGTTTTCCCTTTCTAGCCCCCAACCACAACCTTCACAGCTACGGTTGAGCCCTTCGCTGACATTCATCTCTGGTTCCTTCCCATAGCTAAAAACGTGACTGGATTAACCAGGTTGGTCCTCCCATGCTAGCACTGCACACGCTGTGTGGTGCATTAGATTTGGGGCCCCGGGGTCCCTCGGATTTTTCTTTCTCCTTTCTCTTCTCTTCTCTTCTCTTCTCTTCTCTTCTCTTCTCTTCTCTTCTCTTCTCTTCTCTTTTCTTTTCTTTTCTTTTCTTATTACTTGTAAGTGGTCCCTGCTGTGAGAGACAGTTCAGAGTGACCTGTAGCCTCTGGCTTCCGAGTTGCCTGGACCTGGAGTCATTTAGGCTTCATCCACACCCTGCCTGTAGAGAGGAGACATCCTTCTGTAGGCCCTGCTAGGTTTGTTTGCGGTTTTCATTTCCAACTCTGGTATAAACCCTCAAACTATCAGCCACCCACCTGTGAATGTTCTGCCAGTGTCCCACTGGCTCTACTTTTCCTCAAACTGTCCCTGCCACTGCTACTGCTGGTCTCACAGAAACTGACAAGATTAGCCGGATCCATGAGGCAGCTGCTTTCAGTTCTAGCCTTTTTCCCCACCGTGGCTTGTGACATGGTGGCTCAGCAACAGGGCAGATCATGCCTCTAGGTCTCTCTTGTTATTGTGTTTACAAAAAAATGTGGCTTTTTCATATAACATGTGGCCACTGCTATTTTGACTATGGTCAGGTGAACTTACTGCCATCTTAACTGAGGTCAGGTGACTTCACTGCCATCTTAACTGAGTGCCAGGTCAGGTGACCAAGTCCTGCCATGTTTATTAAGGTATACACTGGTTTACCCCAGGTTGTGGCCAGCACCCCACCCTTCTCAGGTTCCCCCCAAAGATGACGCCCACAAATAAGCAGGAAGCAATCTTGATAATCTGCCATCCCAATTCCTTTAACCTGTTGTGCCTAACCTCTCACCTTTTTATTATACAAAAGAGGTGGGAATGTCATGATCTGTCCTGTCCCTGTAAGAGACAAGCCCTGCCCACTCCCTTCCCCATGCACTGAGGCAAGTAGCTCTTCCTTCTGCTTCCATCCTGAGTTTCTTCCTTTTTGTCTCTCTCCTGAAGAGGCAGCTTCTGCCTCTCTCCCTTCTCCTTACTTCTCCCCTTTCTCCTACCTCCCTTCCTCTCCCTCTCTCTGCCTCTCTCTGCTCTTCTCCCCTTCCCCCTTTCCCTTTCCCCTCCATAACTCACTAAATAAATACTCACTTTCTCTTCATGGCATGCTAATAGGTCTCTGTCTCCCACCTGCCACATGGCTCCCTGCCTGGGACCCGCTGGCCCTTGTGGCCTGCTGCTGCACCCCTCAGAGAACCTCAGTGTTTTGTTTTTACCATAACACTCATGACTTGGCCCTTGACCCTACAAGTTCATGATCATTATCAGGTTCAGAAAAAAGAGCACAAGTACAATATTCCATGCATACACCAGCAATATGGGAAAACCTGACCTTAGAAACTAAAGATAGCACTAGCTTTGAATCTAATGCAATCTGAGTACCAGGAAGTGGACCTAGGAGAGAAATGGCTGAAATGAACAGCCCTATTTTCCTGAATTCTTAAAATATGAGGCTTTGGACAACCATGCTTAAACAGACATTCCTTAGAGCTTTTATTCAATTTATTTTTTCAAACAACTTTGGCACTGAAAGAGAGTGGGTTCCCCTTTTTAAAAGGTTACTTTGTATGCTGGGGAAAAGAAAAAGTGTTATAGCTGTTTCACTAGTCAGAGAAGAAGGAAAAAATGCTTCTCTTGTATCACTCCCTTTGCAAGGGTAGAATTTCCATGGCCTCCCCAGCTGACTGAAGAGGTAGAGGCCCCTTCAAACTGAAGTTGTAAAGAACTCCTGTAGAAATGTTTAGCCTTCTTGGGTTGGATTCTTAAAGTAGACTGAACACTGAGAATGGAGATTATTTTATCTGTTTCAAGTTAGGGATTGTACTAAATACCATGCTTTCCCTACAGATCTCCAGTAACTTTCCCAGTTTTTTTTTAATGGTTGCATTTCTGTTATGAACATCAAGACCTCGAGAATGATGATACTTCCTGTTATTTTGATCAGGAAAATAAAAGCACATTCGCTCCTCAATGTACAGATAGATGCAAGTACTCAAGAGCATACTCAATGCATAGCCAGGTAAGCATGTTCTATGTATAGTCAGATGACCATGCTCTGTGCATAGTCAGATGTCAGATGAACATGCTCCACACATAGACAGACAAACATGTTCTATGTATAGTCAGATGAGCACGTACCATGCATACTCAGATGAGCATGCTCCATGTATGGTCAGATGAGCATACTCTGTATATAGTCCAGTTCTTGTAGCAGTCAGGGATTCTTTGCATAACTTTACTACCCATTATATTCCAAGGTGGGTGTGCTAGTTTGTGAAAAAAATAGAAGTGGGCAAAGTGTCATGTTTTCCCAGACTCGGGATCAAAGGAAATTATGTTGGGTTTAAGAAATGCCATGGAGTAAGAAAGTATTTGATGTAAATGTACAGTGTATAAAAGACTCTGAGTCTTACAATCTTGTCATCTGTTACTGAAATGTAGATTTTAAATACAGGGTGAATTGGTGTGGGGCCTTGTTGGTATTTCTGGCCCTGCTGGGATCTCTTTCTAGAAATTCTCTGCTCCCTTGACTTCTTTGGCCATATCCTTATAGAGTATCCCTTAAGGTTTTCATCTTCTGCTTCCAGTGTCCAGAAGTATGTCATTATAGTAGCCTACTACTCTTCCCTTCCCTTGCCATCCTTGAGTGTCCCGACTCTTCTAATGGCCCTTTCTCCCAGTCCTGAGTCTTCTGAGATGGCTCCTGATCACCACATCAGAAGGAACTGGTTCAGAGTGTCTAAGTTCCGAGTTTCCTGTAAAGGCAATAGCCATTTTTTTTGTTACCATTATCCCACTGCAGGCCCCCATTGTCTTTCACCCGCTAGCTTTGGTGGAAGAAATGACAGCTTGAGTTGTTGATTGCTTCTTTCCAACTTTCCACATGCATACCTTTCATAAAAGGAGAATTATTGGGCTGGAAAGATGGCTCAGTGGTTAAGAGTGCTGCCTGCTCTTCCAAAGGTCCTGAGTTCAATTCCTGGCAACCACATGGTGGCTCACAACTATCTGTAATGAGGGCTGGTGTCCTCTTCTGGCCTGCAGACATACACACAGACAGAATATTGTATACATAATAAATAAATATTTTAAAAAAAAGAATTATTGCTTGTTTAGCTTCTCTTACAGCCAAAGGAGATCATCTGGGATTGTATCTATTTAACTGCCAAAAATCTGCTGAGAGTCTGTTGGTCTGTGGAAGGGCCTTTAAAATTGATGATGAAGGAATCGTTGGCTCTTTCCCCATTCTTGTAGCTCTAACACAAATGTAATGTGTTGAGCCCAACCAACCATCTTCTAATGGTAAGATGGTCGCTATGAGAATGGAGCATGACACAGCCAAAATGCAGAAAGCAGAATATCTGATCCAGGCACTGACTCTCTGTCACCCAGTTAGCTTAAGCTACTGTTACATGGAACAGTTTCCACTTTTCACACACTCTACCCCTAAATCTGTGTTCTATGTGAATTTTAAACAAATCTTTCTATGACGTATCTTTGTCTTGCATGCTTGGGTGAAACTTCAGCATGTTCAGGGAAAACGGATGCTGTCCTTCAGTCCTAGGAAGACATGTATCACCTCTGTCATATCCTGTTCTTTTCGGCCCATCCACCATAACATCTGGGGCCTGGTGTGCCTTTGTGGATGATGTTCCTTGCCATTACCACCTCTAGATGCCTAATACTTGGGCATCTCTGCCTCAGCCTCCTACATAAAATATCCAGTTCTCTAGTTATGTGTTTCATTTCCACAGGCTACAGGACCTGGAGTGTATTTTTCACCTAAGCATATCCCTTTGTTGTCCCCCGACTTACCTCCTCCCTCTTCTCTCTCATTGTTTTCACATAGTGCTATACCATTGTCCTCTCTCTAATGCTCTTCTCTACCTTCCACCTCTACTTCAGAATGCTTCTTCTTCTGATTACAGGATAAGAAAAGCGTCTTATAAATGTATTCCTTAATGGTGCTGCATGGTCATTGGAATACAGTCAGAGACACATAGTATCTGTTTGTCTTATGTTTCACAGACTTAGCACAGAACCTGCCAGGCAGAGCTGTTCAGTAAGCTCTACTGCCATAAATAGAAAAAATACTACAAAGAAGGCTTTCTTAACACCCACAGCTTTTCCTGGATAATCCACTCCCTGATTCTCTGCATTCCTGTTACATTCTTGATTGTTATTAGGAGAAAAAAATATGACTGTGGAAGAAAGAAAAAATATACAAACACACACAAATTATACATAATCATATTACATCAGCCTCTATGTCCTCCATATAGATTTCATGTCCAGTCCTGGACTCCATGTTCCTCGGAGGTTTTACTTTTCACTTCCTTTAAGACCTCGCAGCTACCCTGTGAAGTATTCTGTAAACAAGGGCTGGTCAACTTCTGATGAGTTGAGTGATTGCCCAAAAGTGACATCAGTGTGAGCAGCCTGCATTGGGGAGTGAGAACAGCGATGTCTCCCGTTGTCTTTGGAGTCTTTGTGCTGCTTTCCTAGACATGCTGCACTTCTCTCCAAATCAGATCACCTCATTTCTGTTGCACTTGACCCCCTGGGCACCGGCACTTTCTCTTGAAGTTGGTACCTGAGTCAGAACTATGCTCCTGAAGCCAACAATAACAATAGCAAGTTTTAACTGAGCCTTCAGTAATATACAGGGTTCAGTCTGAGGGCTATTTGCTGTTTTATTCATCCAGTGAACATGCCCAGTTTTCAGATAAAGAAATGAAATAGAGAGGGATTAAGTGACTTCATCAAGAAAAGCAAGAGTGAAAAGCAAAATTCAAGCCCAGTCTATCTGAATCTAGGATCTAGACGTCTAAACTTCCAAGGATTCAGACTTCTAAACTTCCTAAGATTGACTGTGATGCTGTGATCAGTCAGGGACCTTCCTCAAAAACATGGGCATCAGCAAAACCACTCATTCTGCTGGTCTGTAAAGGAATGTTCTTGTGTTCCCTATTAGTCAAGAAGTTAGAATTATGCTCTCTTGACTGGATGTACCTCATAAACATTAGAAAACTGTAACTATCTAAATTCTGAGACTGAGAAATACAACACTGTGTCCTTTAAAAGCCTACAATCAGCCAGGCAGTGGTGGTACATGCCTTTAATTCCAGCACTTGGGAGGCAGAGGCAGGCAGGTCTCCTTGAGTTCAAGGCCAGCCTGATCTACAAGAGCTAGTTCCAGGACAGCTAGGACTGTTACACAGAGAAACCCTGTCTCAAAAAACAAAACAATAAAAGCTTGCAATCTAGATTTATTGATGATATTGTTATAAATATTGAAAATGTATTATACAATAAACATTGCAAAACATTTGCAATGTCTCACCACAACCTATGAGGTAAGAAATTTGAGATTCTGAAATTTTAAATGGCTTGCTGAGTCTTCAAAAACTAGCAGTAGTTAAATGAGAATCTAAATGGCCACAAAGAGCCATATCACACATAAACATAGCTATCCTTCATTTATCTGGAAGCAGAAATCTGATTTGTTAGCCACTCAGGATGACAAAGTTCAAAATTCTCAGGATTCCTCCAAGCATTAACATCTGACAAAGCACCAAACCCTAAAATAATAGATAAATGAGGAGTGGTTTAAGGCTCCACACACTCCACAGTGCTCGGTCCCATTGATGTAGACAGATTCCATGGTAGCAGAATAGTCACATCATGCACTCTTTATGTCTCTTCCTACTGAAATACTATTGCCAAGATTAGCCTGGGCAGTAGTGAGTTCTCACCCATCTCAGTGATGGAAAGGGGCTGTGTTCTAAGGCTGCTTTTCTTCTTCTTTGTTTTGGTCACTGTGCTGGCTAGTTTTAACTGTTAATTTGACACAACTGAGAATCACCAGCAAAGAGAGTCTTAGTTAGGAATTGGTTAGATTATGTTGGACTATAGGCATGTTGAGGGGGGGGGGATAAGCTTGATTAATTTTTTTTCATTCCAGTACCCAACAATTATCCTGCTCCTGGTCTCAATTTCTGCTCTAGCTTCATTTATGTCACTATGATAAAATAACCTGACCAAAAGCAACTTAGGGAAGAAGGGATTGTGGTGGTTTGAATGAGAACGGTCTCCATAGGTTCTTATGTTTAAATGCTTAGTAGGAAGACCCAGCCCACTGTGGGCAGCATCATTCCCAAGACTGTGTGGGAGCCAAGAATGCAGGCCATTTCCCACATTCATCTGACAGAATAGTTGTGAGACTAACTGGTGCATCCAGCACCTCCCGACCTAGCTCCTTTGATTACAAAGCAAACCCAGTGCCATCCTGAAAGTGGTCGGGATATGCTAATGTGGTTCTGCTCCTTCTGTTGTTTTCAGCTGAATAACCCCCGAAACTCCCTCCTGATACTGTTGTGTGAATTGTGTCTTCATTTTTTCCCACGCCTCTATACTGGTAAGAAATGTTTTATGTTGGGGCTGGTCCTCGAAAAACTGTATAAAAGTAAAGAAAGCTAGCAAGCAAGGATTCAGGCATATATTCTCTCTCTACTCTTGACTATGAATATGTTTCCACCAACTGCCTCAAGTTCCTGCCTCTATGATTGTCCTACAACGGTAGACTATTGCCAGAAATTATATGCCTAATAAACCCTATCTTAGTATTCTATTTCTGTGAGGAGATACCATGGCAAAAGTAACTCTTGTGAAAGAAAGTATTCAGTTGGGAGCTTGCTCACAGTTTTAGAGAGTTAGCCCATGATCATCATGGTGAGAAGCAGACGGGTATGGTACTGAGCAGTAGCTATGAGCTTTCTCTTCTGATCTGCAGGGAGAGAGAGATACTAGGTCTACTATGGGCTTTAAAAAAACATCAAAGCCCAGTGACCACACTTCCTCCAATAAGGCTATACCTACTCCAACAAGGCCACATCTCCTAATTTTTCCCAAATATTCAACTCCCTAGTGACTGAAACATATGAGCCTATGGGGGACATTCTCATCATAATCCCTTCTTCCCTAAACTGCTTTATGTCAGGATATTTTTATCACAGCAATATAAATGAAACTAGAACAGAAATTGGTACCAGGAGTTGGAATAAAAATATATACATACACACTATATACATACATAAATACACACACAAACATATATATATATATACACACACACATACATATACACATACAAATACAGGAAGGTTATGGTGATATATTTGTGTGTCAAGTTGACAAGGGGGAGATTGTAATGGTTAATTTTGTTGTTGTTATTTATTTTGGTTTTTTTATTATTGGTTTTTTTGTTTTGTTTTGAAACAGGGTTTCTCTGCATAACAGTCCTGGCTATTATGGAACTCACTCTGTAGACCAAGCTGGTCTTAAACTCACAGAGATCCTCTTGTCTCTGCCTCCCAAGTGCTGGGATTAAAGATGTACACCACCACACCCAGTTTGTGGTGGTTAGTTTTAACTGTCAACTTGATACAACCTAGAATCACCTAGAAAAGTGGTCTTAATGAAGAATTATCTAGATTAAGTTGTCCTGTGGTCAACTGTAGGGGATTATCTGGGTATTAATTGAGGTGGGAAATGAAAGAGCTATGCACTTGAGAAAGGCTCTCTATGAGTTACAGAAACTTCACTTCCTACTGCCAATATGAGTGGGGAAGAGCTCTCCCTGTCATGTCGAAGGTGCTCCTCATCACCAAGACACTGCAGCAGATCTCAGAGACAATTTGCACTTGGACAAGAGGTGTAAATGAGAACCATTTAGTGAAACTTTTATCCTAAAATCAAGACCAAAGCTCAAATCAGTTCCATCAAAACTTCAGACATCAGTTGATTTTCAAATTCCCCAGATGATTCAGAGTATAGCCAAAGCTGAGAGCCACTGTTATATTGAAGCCTGATATAGAGGATTTCTTTGGTCAAAGTATTAATTGATAGAATATAATTTCAAAAATTTTTCCAAGATAGTCCTTTTTAAAAGTTTATGATGGATGCAAAGCAGTAAGATTTAAATTAATTCTTTAAGAATCTGAGCAGAACTGATGAAATTTTCTGATCAAAGAAAATATTTTTGTCATATGTCATATGATGATTTTCAGCCTAGGTCTGATTCTGTAGAAGTCAATAAAAAAGATTCTCCATTTTGCTAATAATATTTTAACTGTTAGCACATATCTATGACCTACAGAGTGACCTCTGATGGGACTCACTTCATACTGGCATGTCAAGCACCACACTAATATGGCTTTCAATTTTAAATTTCCATTACATTTATTAATTATTTGTGTGTGTGTGTGTGTGTGTACATGTATAGGTGAAGACGTCAAAGGACAACTGTGGGTGTTGGCTTGTTCTACAATGTGTGGTTCAGGAATCGACTCAAGTTGTTAGGCTTAGTAGCAAATGCCTTTACTTGCTGGCCCTCGATCTTTATAACAGATCTTCATGAGGAAAACTGATTTCACAGTTTTTTGGAAAGGTATATTCAAGTACATTACTATTTTAATGACTATTCCCATATTAATGTAAAAGGAAAAAATCTCCCAAACATTAAGGATTGCACTAGGGGAACGTTTCAATCAAATGCGTGTCCCCTCAATTAGGCTTTGAGAAACTGGAACTTGACATAAATCATACAGGAGTTTACTATAGAGCTTGTTTCAGCTGAGAACAAAACTTGGACTAGATATTGGCACGTCACATTCACTGTGTTGATCACTGATGTGTTCGTGCCACCTTCCCTGCCCTTCCGTCACCTGCCTTTTGTTGTTTTCTGTTGCACCCACTGGAAATGGTGTTATGACTTCATACTTTTCATTTCATTGGTGTTCAGTTACTTTACAAGGGCATCAGATCCTAAATACTCAGAGACCCAGACTTATCCTATTTTATTTATGGAGACATTCCCAGTTCTAACACAAAAACTGCTCAAAAAGTGTTGACTGAATGATGGTCACAGTCTTACTCTCCACAGGGTTCTCACCCTTTCCATCTCACTGTCACTGCAGCTGTGAGTCCTCAGGACCTTTCCTGTCATAAAGGCACAGTGTCTGCCGCATTCCAATCTCTCCCTCTTCATGAAGTCCACATGGCCCAGTCTCTGTGAGTTCACGTGCTGCTAACCACTTATTCTACAAATCTTCAGCCTTTGCCTTGCTTGAGGGTGCCCTTGCGCTAGCATTCAGGATATGTCTGAGAGAAAAGAGGTCAGAGGCCAGCCTTTGACAGCTATAAAGAACAAAGGGCGAGGTCAGTGTGGGGTATATGGCCTGTGTGCTTTCAGCGTATGGAAAGAAGTGGAGGTTATGTACAGGAAAGAGGGTTAAAAGGGCAAAATGTCGTAGATGGGCACATTTAGTAGACATGCATGAAAACAACGCCAAGTCATCTTCTAAGAGGCAAAGTGTTTCAGCGTGTCACCACAGCTGCTCTTGTAGCAAGCTGTCTCTGGACTGCCAACCCACAAATAATGACCCAGAGACTTATTACTTATGAAAGCCTGGCCTTTAGCTTACTTCGTCTTGCCGCAACTAGTTCTTATAACTTAACCCATATTTTTAAATCTATGCTCTGCTACATGGCATTACCTCTCTTCCATCTTGCACTTCCTGTCTCCTCTCCAAGTTTGGCTGGCTACTCTACCTTTCTTCTTCCCAGAGTCCTCTCTGTTGCTGAAAGTCCCACTTAACTTCTTTCTTCCTAACTATTGGCTATTTGGGTCTTTATTAAAACAATCCGAAGGCACATTGGCAAAGATACATCTTTATAATGTAAACAAATATTCCTTAACAAGCTGTCTCACTTTAGAAATACTTCTGCCAAAGATTTTGGTTCAAAATCTTATAAAATTATAACAATTCGTGCATTGGTAGAAGAGTTTGTGATCTATAATTTATTTACTTTTTATTTTATGTGTGTAAGTGTTTAGCCTGCACCACATGTATTCCTGGTGCTCCCAGAGGTCATAAAATAGTGTTGGATCCCTTGAAACTATAGTTACAGACAATCGTGAACTGTAATGCATACAGATGCTGGAAAACAAATCCCAGTCTCTTGGGGGAGGCCACTTAGCAGTAAGTGATCTTAACTACTGAATTTTCTTTCCAGCCCCGACTTAGTGATTTTTATGCACACTTTGATGTGTATTGTTTCACACAACTCATCCCAACATTGTAGAGTAATATGCATCAGTAACTCAGTGGAAACATCTGGTGATATGCTCAGATGTTCAGCTGGTCAGTGGCTGTAGTTGATGCATAGGAGCCACGACTCTTTGAAATTGCAAAGACCCCTTTCAGCAGCTCCTTGACACATTTGGCAACCATGATAAACAATTACAGACTCAAAGGAACAGAACACAGGACAAACTTCCAGCTGCTGGTATCTGGCAGGAAGAAAGAAGTGGTTTATGACAAGGGTAGACAATGGTAGGAGGCACTTGGGAACCATAGCTCCATTAGCTTTGAATTTGAGTGTGTAATTGTCTGAAATGGCCAATTCATTAAGAAAATCTGGTATACCATAATCATTACCTAGGCTTCCATTTTGAAGACATATTTACATGGAACAGCCGGTTTCTGCCTCTTTTATTTGCAAGACCTCATTTCTTAGGCATGAATCTTTAATAAATCATGTGAATAGAGTAGGATTGTTCTGTAGAGAGTCTGAAAAAAGGATGCTGAGCCTTGGGCTCAGCAGATCCTTTTGTATTGTTTCCTAGGGATCCCTTCCTCCTTCTCCCTTTTCCTTCTTCTGAATTGTTATTAGGGACCCTCTTTTCTCTTCTCTTCTTTCCTCACTCTGTATTGTTACTAGGGACCCCTTTTCTCTTCTCTTTTCTCACTCTGTATTGTTATTAGAGACCCCCCTTTTCCTTCTCCCTTTTCCTTGCTTTGTATTTAGGGCTCCCTTTCTCCTTTTCCCTTGCTCTGGTTTGCTTTTCTTGCCACTCTATACTCCACATGAATATAAAAGGAAAAATGCAACCCGAAACAACACTTTTACTTTACTGCAGACATGCTAACAACTGAGGAGATCACTCTCAGAGACTCTGGTGTGGCTCTCTCAGTTATGCGTTTGAGCTTACGCAGATACACTGAGTTCAGTCCAGAAATCTGTCAGAGGAGAAGGACCTTGCTCTGGCTGTGAAGTGCCTTTTTTTTTTTCAGAGTGTTTATAGGTGGAAGAAGTTGAAGGACTGAACAATTTCAGTCATGATTGAACAATTTGACTAGTACCTAACTTTCCTTTTACCCCACCATCCTGACTCTGATCTCCAATCCTCCACAGTGTTTTTTCTTTTCCAGAATATCATATAAATGGGAGCATACAGTCTTTGACATCTGGCTTCTTTCACTTGGCATAATCCTTTGTCCTTCATTCATGGAGTTGCAAATAAGGGTGGCTTATTTTACTATATTGCCCCCAATTATTGTACTACATGAATGTGTTACATTTATCTGTTCATCATTTGAAGGACATGAGCTGCTTCCCAGATGGCAATATTTGTGAATAAATCAGTTACAAATATTTATGTATGTTTTTTGTGTGAAAAATAAGTATCTCTCTTTTCCAAAAAGTGGAATTGGGTCATTTACTAACTACATGTTTATTATTAACAAAACTTGACTGAGTAACTGTACCCCCTTTACAGCCTCCAGTATTGCGTACATGATTTGCTCTTGGTGCATCTGCTCCAGCATTGGGTGTACTCACTACTTTATCTTCCTGTCATGATTATAGGTATGGAACAGTATTACATTGTGATTTTAACTTATACTATTCTAATTGCAATAATTAAAGATGAATTGATGTTGAGACTATTATTATATGACTACTTGCTATCTCTACATCCAGATGTTTAAAACAGATGTTTAGAATAAAATGATTACTTTATTTCAAAGGTGATACATACATGTTATACAAATTAAATGATAATGTATTGCCAGAGTCAGTGACCTATGCCTTTAATATCAGCACTCAGGAAGCTGAGCCCCAAGAATTGGGAGTTTGAGTTCAGTGTAGGCTACACAGTGGGTTCCATGTTGGCTCAGGAGACACTTTCTTACATAAACAAATAAAAGCTGGGTGGTGGTGGTGCACACCTTCAATTCCAGCACTTGGAAGGCAGAGGCCAGCTTGTTCTGTAGCTTGAGTTCCAGGACAACCAGAGCTACTAAAGAAATGCTATCTCGAAAAGCAAACAGAAAGCAAAACAAACAAAAACAAGACAATAACCCAAGGATAATAAGCTATAGAACTATTTTATAGACCATATAAATTTCCCATAACCACTTTTTTTCAGGTTCTGGTTCTAGCTACTGGTTAACAGATTCTCTTGTGTTTTATACACTAGTTTATATTTAAGCATNTACATTGTGATTTTAACTTATACTATTCTAATTGCAATAATTAAAGATGATTAAATTAAATTTTCAAGGTATCCAACTTCCTCTTCTGATCTCCAGGCACATGTGTGGTGCACAAACATACATGCAAACTAAACAATCATATACATAAAAGTAAATAAACATGCTTAAATATAAACTAGTGTATAAAACACAAGAGAATCTGTTAACCAGTAGCTAGAACCAGAACCTGAAAAAAAGTGGTTATGGGAAATTTATATGGTCTATAAAATAGTTCTATAGCTTATTATCCTTGGGTTATTGTCTTGTTTTTGTTTGTTTTGCTTTCTGTTTGCTTTTCGAGATAGCATTTCTTTAGTAGCTCTGGTTGTCCTGGAACTCAAGCTACAGAACAAGCTGGCCTCTGCCTTCCAAGTGCTGGAATTGAAGGTAAGACAGTTGTGAGCTGCCATGTGTGCTCTGGGAATTCAACTCGGGTCCTCCAGAAGAGCAGTAAACTCCCTTAACCTCTGCCATCACTCTAACCCCAGTAGCATCTACTCCTTAAAAAAGTTTTTTTTCCAGTGATGGCATTCTGTATACATTACTTGAGAATATTTAAAAATCATTTCATAATAATCTCATATAAATTTTTATTTTAGAATGAATAGATCTAATCTATTTTTTCTGGTGCTTTTGTAATATTTATTCAATAATCTATTTATTATATTTTTAGTAGAGCATAAATTTAATATTTTTAAGTTGAAAAGTCACATTTTGACAATTCCATGGTTTAAAATAATAACAATTGTTCTTCTCGTATATTCTAATGAAAATGTGGGGTTGAATCACTAAATGTCTCTCTCTCTCTGTCTCTCTCTTCCTGTCTCCTGTCTCAAGAGTATTTAATGTTTTGGTTGTTTAAGCAAATCTCTTGCAGCTGCAGCTGTTCAGTTCTCTATTCTTGCCAAGGACCCTTTGTTTATAGTAAGCACACCCAAAGAATTCTTCTTACACAAGTTGTACTACTTAAGCTCTTTTGCAAGTCACATCCACAGGGATGCAAAACCAGGCTCTTCTTTCTCAACATTCTTTATGGTCAGATGAAAATGAGAAGGATTTTATTTCTTGCACAGACATTCTTAACCTAAGAGTGCTTGTGGTTTCTGTGTAGCTATGAAGGAGAAAAACTTCCCTAGGCTAGGCCTGTTTATGGATGTTCCCAATTCCATGCTACATGAGGACCCCACAAAGGGGCCTAAGTTATATTTAGTTCATCTGTTGAAATGTTAAAATCAGCAAAAATCAGAAAAGCCTAAGAAACAGGAGAAATTACTAGATCAAGCTCTGTGGAAGGACAGGAGTGCCAAGCTCATCTTCTCAGTGTTGTGGGAACAACTAGTTGGGACATCCCTCACCCCTTGTTTTTTTTTTTTTTTTCTCTTTCTTTCTTTTTCCTTTCCTTTCCTTTCCTTTCCTTTCCTTTTCTTTTCTTTTCTTTTCTTTTCTTTTTTTTTTTTTTACAAACAAATAAGGTCTTGTTGTATAGCCCAAGATAGCCTCAAACTCTTGACCTTCTTTTTTTAGCTTCTCAATTGTGTGGTTACAAGAATACACCTCCACACCACTCTTGTAGGTTGCAGACATGCTTTTCTTTCCTTCTCTTTTCTTCATGTATGGGTGTAGGTGTAGGTGGGCACAATGACTGTGGGTGTGGCTTTCCTCTTTTTTCTTTTTATCAAGAAAGGATCTCTCACTGGTCTAGAGCTCATAAGCCAGGCTGGCTGACAGAGAGTCTCTAAGGTCTATCTTTCAGTTGTTGGAATTTCAATCACATGCCATCACACCTGTTTGTCTGTTTTTGTTTTTGTTTTTCTAGGTGGATTGTTTGACGTGCCCTAGATGTGCTTTTTTTTTTTTTCTTAAGATCTCTGAATTTTGTTTAGTTATAAGGGCTGGAGAGAAGGCTCAACAGTTAAGAACACTTGTTGCTCTTGCAGAGGACCTGGATTCAGTTCCCACCATCCTCGTGGTAGTTCATAACCATCCCTAACTGCAGTTTCAGGAGTCCAGACTCCCGCTTCTGGATTCCCATAGGCAAGAGAGAGAGAGAGAGAGAGAGAGAGAGAGAGAGAGAGAGAGAGAGAGAGAGAGAGAGGAGAGAGAGAATAAGTCAGTTATCATAAGCTGGATATACAGGTGCATGCTTTTACTCCCAATATTTGGGAAGCAGAGGCAAGTAGGTCTCTATGAATTTGAGCTTAGCCTGGTCTACATAGGGAGTTCCAGGACAGCCAGAGTTACATAGTCAAGGCCTATTTCAAAATTAAAAAATTAATAATAATAAATTTAGTTATCTTTTCAGACCACCAAACTCAAAACTACATAGTTTTAGTGATGCAACGTCTGGTAGCTGACTGTGAACTAAAATCTGGATCTTTGTTTCTTTATCAGAAATGTTTTACTAGACTATCCAGATTTTTGTCTTATGTATTTATTATTTATAGACGGGGGTGGGATTCCTCTCTACATAGTCCTGGCTGTCCTGGATCTTGCTGTGTAGACCAGGTGGCCTCAAACTCACAGAGATCTGCCTGCCTCTGCTTGCAGAGTGCCGGGATTAAAGGTGTGCGTCACTAAGCCCACGGAAAATCCAGATTTTTTGAAAATGTAAACAGAGTCAAATATCCTGATGTTTGCTATCCAATACAGGGAACGAGTACTTCTTGTTGTTATCATATAGGGAAACCAACACATATCACTTGACTGAAATTACTTCTCCCCAGTCCTTTATTTCCTCCCAGTGCCTTCTCTAAAGTTCATCATCTCTGAGCTGAAGTGAGAGACACTTCACTTGTATGCTGTGTGACTCTCACCAAATCATTTAAACTCTTTGGACCTCTGTTTTCTCTTTAATGGAGTAAGGAAAACAATATTGTCTCCTTGAAATGACTATGGTCAATATAAGCTGGAAATACTCATATAAACCTGCAGGGTAGTGCCTACCTGATTAAGTTCTCGCTAGCAGTGTCCTAGGAAGGACTTCTGTCGGAACGAGTACATGGGAGTACAGAGTCGGATGACAACACAAGTGTGTCGGGATCCTCAGGGTATTCGATGATATTAGAACATACAAGGTGTGCTTGGTGTGCAGACAACAGCTGAATCACGAAGAGTGTAGTAGTGCGTTTCCTCAAGTCTGTTCCATGCAATCAAGTTAGTAACTTGAGATCAGCAATGGTGGGGATATCTATATGATGGGAACCAGAAACATTATGAAACAGAGTATCTTCCCTTCCCGAGCCTCAGGTGGTAAACACTCATTGGAGCACACTGATAGAACCCAAACTGGAAACAAAAATCTAGATTTGCATCCCAGCTCTGCCCCTCATCAGCTTTTAAATCTAAACCTGGCTTCTTATATTGGAGATTATGCAATGTTTGGCAACAATAAAAGATTTGAGCATTTTGCACAGTATTGTATGTCATGTTGGCAAGACTAAGGAGCACCCAGTGAAGCGCTTGGGTTCAAACTGCTGTTTGAATTGCTGAATTAACTTTCCTAAGAAAACTCATGCAATGAATTATCCAACAGTTTCTGAAATGGCTCTAAGCATGCTTTTGCTGTTGTCAGCTAGTATTTATTCAAATCAATATTCTTAGTATTATAAAGTCAAAACCTATCAATTCTGAAAAATGTAGAAATAATGAAAAATACTATGTTCAGCAATATTAAATGTTCACACAGGATTTTAATTCTTTATGTAAGAATAAAAAGCACACAATCTCATTAGCATGCAAATTTGTTTTTCTTTAATAATTGGTGAAGATATATGTATAAAACTAAAGCTTTGCTTTAAAAATACATTATTATTCATTATCTGTAAATGTTTGATTTGTATAACTGTTTTATACATGTGTATGTTCAAATTCATGTAAAAGTTTCTAAAAGAGCTGGAGAGCTGGGCAGTGGTGGCACACACCTTTAATCCCAGTACTCTGGAAGCAGAAGAAGGCGGGTCTCTGTGAGGTAAAGGTCAGCCTGGTTTACGGAGTAAGTTCCAGGACAGGCTATAAAGCTACACAGAGAAACCTTGTCTCAAAAATCCAACTGCCCCCAAAAATGTTTCTCAAAGAAAAGGGTTGCAAGCAGGATAGTTTAAGACCCACTGCACTGCACCACTTCCCTTCGCTGCCGAGACTCCAGCTTCTTGCCCATACTTGGAATACATAGGTAATGCAAGGACTGTCACAAGTCAGGCACAGTAGTCCAGGCTATAAACCCAACACTTGGAAGGAGGCAGAGACAGAAAGACTGCAAGCTTTAAGCTAGCCTAGCTTTATACTTATCCTTGTTCCCTTTCCCTAAAAAGGATCACTAAAAAGATGAAGGGTTGAGATACATGAAACACTTAAAATGTAACAGCAAATAAGTGATAATTGTAAGTTAATGCTAAAACCCCCAAGGTTACAAATATCAGCTGAATCTTGCATCTTTTATTTCTTTGGATAAACACTGATAAAGATAATAATACCATGTTAGGGAAGGTTCTGTTTTGTGGGGGAACATTTCTATTCAAGTTCTTTCCTTGTTTCCTCTTGAGAAACTGTTTAAACAAATTTGAACATCTAAACAAAAATAGTTTTAAAGTCCCAAATGCTAGTGCTCTGGGTCTCTCCTCTGAGCAGTTTTCAACAAAGTTGGGCCCAGAGCCAGACCATGTTAGAAAACGTTTTGAACTCACCCCACCCTGTCTCCACAGCCATTCTCTCCCAGAGCAAAGAATTTGACACAGTGCCAACAGTAGGATCTTCTTCCTGCAAATGTCTTAAGGTTTTCATCCTTTCCCATTAAGAACAAAAGTAGCTAAGCCCTTGCAATGTAACAGACCTGGGAGAAGGGAATGCTGCCATATGACAACCCGTGGCTCTGAGGAAGTATTGAAAGACCACCGCTGGCAATAAAGACCACTGGTGGCAATACTTGTGGTAAGAAGAGCCCAGACAACTGCACAGCTGGCTTCCTGTTCATCTCCAAGTGTTCCCTTCAGTTCACTCACCACACAGAGAGCATCAAGGTCACACTCCTGATGGAATCCTTGATCCCTGTAGGAGCTCAACACCATTCATTTGGGAAGCTCTGGGAAGGGCCATGGGGTTCCTTGCTCTCTGTTGCTAAAGTGTGCAGAGGGAGTGGCAGGAGCCAGAGATTGATTCTAGACACTGCTGTGGCTCTGGAAGACTGGGGAAGGGAAAGAGACATAAAGGCCCTCCAGTATTAGGGAAGTTCTAGTTCTTCCTCTCTGCCACTGCTGACTGCCTCTTTGTTGCCAGGGCTGCTATGAGCCTGTAATGCACTCAGTCTACCTATCCTATGCTAGTCAAATACTAGCACTCGTGTGTGTGTGTGTGTGTGTGTGTGTGTGCGTGTGCGTGCGTGTGTGTGTGTGTGTGTGTGTGTGTGTGCGCGCGCGCGCGTGCACGCGCATGCTGAGGATTAGGTGGCTATCAGGTGTCTTCACTGATCACTTTCTACTTTATCTTTTGAGACAGGTTCTCTTGAAGAACCCAGTGCTTTCAGATTGACTAGACTGATCAGCCAGTCAGCTTTGGGTATCCACTGGACGCTGATTCCCTGTGCTAAAGTTGCAGATGTATATGAGTACGGCCTGCTTTTTAAAAAATAGGTGCTGGGTTCTGAATTAGGGTCCTCATGTTTGTGAAGCAGGCACTTTACAGACTAAGCATCTACTATAGAATTTCTCTGATACACTGTTGTAAAATAGTTTATCCTAAGATTGAAACATTCCATCCTGCGTGGAATCTCCTTAAGACCTACAAACAACTCAAAATCGCTTCAGAAGTCCCTGAAATTGACCAGACTCACGAGGTCCCTCGCTGCCAGAATAAGCATTAAAGGCTAAGAGTCTCTCTCTGCTAGGAGTCAAGCTTCCAAGAAGACTCTCATACCAGCTGAGTTGCGAAGACTCTGAGAGGAGAAACGCTGCAAAGAGGACTCCCAGACCAGATGTTTGGAAGACTCTAAGACCGGAGCCACTTGGAAATGACTTGCTCCAACCTGCTATGCTGCTGACAGGCTATGCAGTGAGCTCCTGGTTTTCCAGCTTTTATGAGACCATGCTGGGGTGGGCCTTGGTAATACAACTGTCTTTGAGTATATTCTTCTTCTGTAAGTAACCCCTCACCCATATTCCTGTAAATAACCCCACTAAAACTTATTGGTTGACCAAGGAAGACTTTGGTGGCATAAATACTTTGGTCTGTTATGGGTTCCCTTTTCTGAGATGAGTAGATGTATAGATGTGGAATTCCCCTCTGTATGCTGTGAATATGTTTTATTACTATTGATTAATAAAGAAACTGCTTCAGCCTACGGAAGGGCAGAACAGAGCTAGACGGAAAAACTAAACTGAATTCTGGGAGAAAGAAGGTGGAGTCAGGGAGATGCCATGTAGCTGCTTAAGGAGAAAGATACCGGCAGGAGCATGCAGGAAACTTGCCAGTAGGCTATGACCTCATGGTGATGCACAGATTAATAGAGATGAGTTAATTTAAGATATAAGAGCTAGCTAGCAATATGCTTAAGTGATTGGCCCAGCAGTGTTTTAATTAATACAGTTTCTGTGTGATAATTTCAGGTCTGGGTGGCCGGAAACAAACAAGCAGTTTCCGTTAACAGCTGTATGTATTATATATACATACAGAAAACAGTTTTGTTGGGGTACAACATAATTGTGCCCTAACAGGGACAGGACAGAACAAAGATGAGGTGGGGAGAAGTAGGCGCATAGTCCTGGCTGTGGGTACCAAGGAATGCAACTGAGGCTGAGAAGCCTGAGTGGGGTCTTCCTTAGGGGAACTTCCAATAGAGTTGTGCTTTCTTGTATGTTAGTATGCCTTTGTGCCTTTGTGCAATGACAGCAGTTACATGGTTCTTGTTCTTTTCTCTCTTTTATTGATTTTATTGAGCTATACATATTTCTCTGCTCCTCACCCTTTTCCCCACTTTTTCAACTCTCTCCCATGGTCCCCAAGTTGCATGGTTTTTGCGATGGATAGTGAGACATGCAACTAAGGCTGAGTCATCAGTTTTAGAAGTTTGTGTGGGAGGAATCCCAGGATGGCAGTATTCATCAGTATGGTAGGTTGATGATTGGTATCTACCATGCTAATACAGAGATACCCTGAAAGAGTTAAAAGTTTAGAGGAAATCTTGCAGTCTTTGAGATTAGTGCACAGGTGTGTTTCTTCAATTCAAACATTGTAACTCTGAGGGGAAAGATTTCCCCTATACAAGTGTTGCAACTCTGAAGGGAAAGGTATCCTTGAAGTCAAGAGCCACAGAAAGTTACACCTCACAACAAACCTCACACAAGAGATTTTTTGGAGAGACACAAGAGAGTGGTTGCCTCTGTTCTGAGGGAGCAGCAGGGTACTTGAACTGGAGACAGGCTTATGCAGAGTTTCTTGGGGGTGAAGTTTTCCAGAATGGAAATGTCCAGGGTGGGGATTGGTGGGATTTCAAATCCTGAGCTTGGGGCAAGCTCAGGGATTGTTGGGATTTTTGAGCTCAGGGTAGTGTTTTTCAAACCTAGAAGTGAGCTTGGACTTTTACCCTACATGAGGATCAAGATTGTTTGTAAGCAGTGACAGAGGTTACCCAGCCTCTGTTGTGTGTAGTCAGGAATGCATCTGAGGCTGAGATGGTGGTCAAGCAGGAGCTTGTTTGTGTAAAGTGAGCCCTTCTTTGTGTATCCTGTGTTAGCCTCTGATTTGGCAAGTAAGTTAGATAGTGTAAAGGAGCAATTGCAGAAAGAAAGGGAGCTATAGCATCCTGTGTTAGCCTCAGATTTGGCTAGTCAATTAGAAAAACTAGAAGATGAACAAGAGATAATAAAGATAGTAGAAGACATTTCTCAAGTCTGACTTTTAGAAGAAAAAGAGGGGACAACTCTGGTCCTCCATACAGATGGGGGCCTTTACAATGGTCCAGTTCAAGAAACCAGTGTGATCAGGAAATATTCAGCAACCAAACTGCTAGAATTAGGGAAGACTTTAGACAAGCAGTGGAAGAGCCTGTCATAGCCTGGCTTGTGAGGCTGTGGGATGTGGGAGTAGACAGACCCAGTTTGGCTGTGGAGGCAGGAAAACTGATTAGTGTAACTTCCCATCCTTCCTTAAGGCACAGGCTGCATAACCTGTGTCTCCTGTACTATCCTGTAACTCCTCATATGATGTGGGAGTGATTTCTTATTAATAAAGAAACTGCCTAGGCCCCTTGATAGGCCAACCCTTAGGTGGGTGGAGTAAACAGAACAGAATGCTGGGAGAAAGAAGCTGAGTCAAGGAGTCGCCATGATTCTCCTACCGGACACAGACGCAGGTTAAGATCTTCCCTGGTAAGACACCTCGTGGTGTTACAGGGATATTAGAAATGGGTTAGATCGATATGTAAGAGCTAGCCAATAAGAGGCTTGAAACTAATGGGCCAGGCAGTGTTTAAAAGAATACAGTTTCCGTGTAATTATTTCGGGGCATAAGCTAGCCATGTGGCTGGCCGGGTGCCGGGGATGGAGCCCTGCCGCTCCTTCAACACTCATATATGTCCAGGAATGGAGGACTGTAGATGAAGGAAAGGCACTATCGAGGGAACTAGGAATCAGGAATTCCATGTTTGAACCCCAGTTCACTCAGTCATATAGAACTGTGTTCACAGAGGAGGTAAAAAAAAAAAACATTGATCCAGCTGGGATCGCAAGGCTGGTGTGGAGCTTTAGTAGCTTTGCTGAGCCCATTGGTGGGGCAAGACCTTTATAAAGTAGGAAAGACTTTGACCAGCATGCCAAGAGTATCCATAAGTGGGAGAGAAGCCTAGAGGAGGTAAGAAAAAGGTGAAACAGAGGAAGAAGTTTATTTGAGTTCCTCAAAGACAAATGTGGCAAGATTTAGCTGGAGTTCCTAAGGGATAAAATTGATAGAAAGCTGAACTGTGTGCTAAGGGGCTTCTGGGGGCTTTAAAGCCTGAGGAGCAATTCACAGAACACATCCGTGATAGCAGAATACAGGTGAGGATGGTCAAGCCTGTCCCTGGAGTGGGTTGTTACCACCCTACACTGAGGAGAGTATTTCCCTCAAGGAAAAGTTTATGCTAGGGGTTTGCCCAGTCAGGACCCCCTCTCCAAACAGCCAGTCAGAGAATGCAGAGGCAACAGTTACAGCTGCATTCACAGTTCCACCCCATGGCTACTCTGACTTATGGGGCCAGCAGGTGCATCAGGGGAGAACAATATCATGTTCCCCTTGGGCCCTGAGCAGGTTTGAGGAGATAAACTCAGGCTCTACTGAGAACAGATGACAGCAGACTTTCAGCGTGCTTCACCAAGGTTATCTTTGTAACCCAACTCTTTGTTATGGGATGGTGATCTGGGATGTCGCATTCTGTCCATCTGTGGAGGGCAGTGGAGTGCTGTATAACGGTTTTCTAGATTTGTACATATCACCTGCAGAGAAGATCCTTAAGTATGAGGTAAACAACTCAAAATCGCTTCAGGAAGTTCCTGCAACTGACCAGATTCACTAGGCCCCTTCTTACCAGTGTAAGCATTAAAAGCTGAGAGTCCCTGTCAGCAAAAGGAATGCTGAGTTACAAAGAAGACTCTGAGGAGAGAAGCTGCAAAGAAAACTTTGACCCAGACCAGATGCCTGGAAGAGGCTTAGACCAGAGTCACTTGGAAAGGATGCTCCAATCTGCTATGCTGCCTGCAGACTGTGCAGTGTGCTCAAGATTCCCCAGCTTTTGTGAGCTGTCAACCATGCTTGAGTGGACCTTGGTAATGTAGCTGTCTTTGTGTCATTTCAGCTTCTGTAAGTGACCCTTCACCCATATTCTGTAAACTCCAGTAAAGCTCATTGGCTCACCAAGTTGGACTCTGGTGCTATTTGTACTTTGGTCTGTCATGGGTTCTCTATCTAGAACCTAAGCTATGGCCAAACCTTCATATTTAATAATTGTTCTATATGTCATTATTTGGGAGCTGGCTGATGAGACAGAAAAGGACTTGTTACATTTTTAAGTGTATAGTGTATAGATGTTTTGACTGTATGTATGTCTGTACCATGGGCATGCCTGGTACCCAGGAGGCCAGAAGAGGATGCTGAATCCCCCAAGACAGTTGTGAGGTGCCATATGGGTGCTGGGAATCAAACTTGGATCCTCTGGAAGAGCAGTCAGTGCTATTAACCACCTCTTCATCCCTGATTGTTTAGAACTATTAGAGGTTACATTATTACTAGAGGTCAGCCTGAAGTTATGATTTATACAGCATCATGGAAACTAGGGAAACTTATGAACTCTTGATGTTTCTTCTAGACATTATATTAATCAAAATTATAGATGCTAAAACTATGTAATTCCACATAGTCTACATTTACTGCTTAGGACACTTAGGATCTCTGTTACTCATCATTGAAGCCTCATGTAGCTGCTACAATAAGTGGATTACAGATAAGCTTTTTAATGAATTCATATGGCTGAGCTCACCAAGAAGATACATTTCCTTTTCTCTTTCTTTCCTTCCTTTTTCCTTCCTTCATTCCTTTTTTTTTTTTTTTTTTTTGTCTAAACAGGGTTCTTCTATATAGAACTGGCTTTTCGGGAACTCACTTTGTAGACCAGGCTGACCTCGACTCAGGGATCCACTGGCCCCTACCTCCCAAGTGATTAAAAGCATGCACCAGCATGCCCAGCTGGAGATACATTTCTTAAAGTAGAAGTCCTGCAGGAATTCTCATTCTCTCCCCCCCCCCCCATTTTAAAATGATCTGCTCTAGCCAGGTGTGGTGCCACATGACTTTAATGTCAGCAGTCTGGAGGCAGAGGCAGGTGAATCTCTGTAAGTTTGAGGCCAGACTACATATTAAGTTCTGGGATAGCCAGGGCTGTTGTAATATGAGCGGCGGGCTACTTTTCCGGCACCTGGTCGCCCACACAGCTAACTTTATATCCGAAATAATTACACAGAAACTGTATTCTTTAAAACACTGCCTGGCCCATTAGTTCCAGCCTCTTATTGGCTAGCTCTTACATATTAATCTAACCCATTTCTAATAATCTGTGTAGCCCACGAGGTGTGGCTTACCAGGGAAGATCTTAACCTGTGTCTGTCTGGTGTGGGAGAATCATGGCGACTCCTTGACTCAGCTTCTTTATCCCAGCATTCTGTTCCGTCTACTCTGCCTACCTAAATTTTTGTCCTATCAGAGGCCAAGCAGTTTCTTTATTACTTAACCAATGAAACAACAGATAGAAAGATGACCCTCCTCCATCACAGGGCTACATAGTGAGACCATGTTTCACAAAACTAATTATAATAATAATCATTTAAAATATTTTTTTGTTAAAGGGGAGGCAGAGGTGGGGAAGAGACAGAAATCTTTAATAAATTAAAAAAAAGAAAAAAAACAAAAAAAATATTTTTTGTTGTTTTTTTTTACCACAGAAACTTTAGAGTCATAGAATCTTGGTTGCTTACATGTCTATTAGTTGGATATTCTAGTTTCATTTTTTTCTGCAACAAGTATGACCAAAAGGAATTTAGGAAGGGAAGGGTTTGTTTGCCTTACATTGCTACGTCACAGTACATCATTACAAGAAATCAAGGCAGGAATTTAAACCAGAATCCATAGTGGAATGCTGCTTGTTGGATCACTCTCAGGACCATACCGAGCTAGTTTTATTATACAGTCTAGGTCCACCTGGCTAGGGATGGTGCCACTCACAGTGTACTGGACACTCCTGCATCAGTTAATACATGAGATAACCCTGGACAGACATACCCACAGGCTAATCTTATTTAGGCTATTTCTCTGTCTAGACTTTCCTCTCGGGTTATGGTAAACCAGACATACTGGGCACAACTTTAGCTTTGGTTTGTGGAGGTATGACACCTGTCTTCTCAAGGAGTTATGCTGGTCAGCCTCCTCATTGCAGTAACAGGGTAATACTCTTGCTCTTGGCTCCATTGATTGTTCAAACATATGAACCTTACTTTGTTTAGCAAGCCAGATACTTCCACTCCATGCTTCTCTGATTATTACAGCTTTTAGCTCTCTGTAGTTCACAGCTCATTCAGAGTCCAGCTGCAAGAATGGAGCTTGCCAAAAGTCTTATAATCCATCATTCTGCCAGAGATTAGAAACTGTCTTTGGCTCAAGTCTGTCCAGCAAGCCTGCCTGTAATAATATGTTTCCTTCTCTCTCTCAAGATATCTGTTGACCGGAATATTACTATTTTAATATCAGGAATTCTGTGGACCCACTGGGATTTTCAGTTTCTTGTTTCCTGGAACAAATAATTGGATAAGACACAGACAGAGACAGGCAAAGCAAAAGAATTTATGAAGAAAGAATATATTCCTAAGGAAGGAAATGGGCTAAAGCACAAATATGTTTAGAAGGTTAATGGCAATGGTACATGAAAGATGGAGGCCCAGTGGTGGGGTGGTTGGGTGGGTGGGGGCAGATGTGGGAATTATTTGCATAGTGCAGAGTTTCTCATACATGTTTTCTTATATGTAGTTTATCGTGAGTCACCTATAGACACGACTGTCACTGAGCTTGTGCTCATAACTACAGACTGCTCTACAGAAGTGCCCAGCCTTCCTTATTGTCATTGTTTTTTTGGTCATTTTTTAAAATTTATTTTTTTATATTTTTATTATTTCATTCAAAAATTTTCCACTTCCTCCCCTCCTCCCATTCCCCTCCTGCTCGCCCACTCATCCTCCTCCCTCCCCCTTTAGTCCTAAGAGAGAGCAGGGAACCCTGTCCTGTGGGAAGTGCAAGGCCCTCCCCTGCTACATCCAGGCCTAGGAAGGTGTGCATCCAAATAGACTAGGCTCCCAAAAAGCCAGTACTACAGTAGAAACAAGTCCCAGTGCCTTTATCAATGGCTTCTCAGTTCGCCCCCATTGTGAGCCACATTGAGAGAGTCCGGTTGATCACATGCTCTTTCAGTCCTAGTTCATCTGGATTTGGTGAGCTCCCATTAGATCAGACACACTGTCTCAGGGGATGGACCAATCCCTTGTGGTCCTGACTTCCTTGCTCAACTTTTCCCTCATTCTGCTCTTCAACTAGACCTTGGGAGCTCAGTCCACTGCTCTGATGAGGGTCTCTGTCTCTGTCTCCATCCATTGCCAGACGAAGGTTCTATGGTGATGTTTGAGACATTCATCATTGTGACTATGGGAAAAGGCCAGTTCAGGCACCCTCTCCTCTGCTGTCCAAGGACCTAGCAGGGGACATCCATTTCTTTTACATTTTCCAACTTTGTGGCATACAGGCTTTTGTAGTAAGACTTAATGATTCTCTGAATTTCCTCAGTATCTGTTGTTATGTCCCCCTTTTCATTTCTGATCTTGTTAATTTGGGTGTTCTCTCTCTGCCTTTTGATTAGTTTGGATAGCAGTTTGTCAATCTTGTTGATTTTCTCAAAGAACCAGCTCCTTGTTCCATTGATTCTTTGGATTGTTTTCTGTGTTTCTATTTTGTTGATTTCAGCCCTCAGTTTGATTGTTTCCAGTCTTCCACTCCTCCTGGGTGAATCTGCTTCTTCTTTTTTTCTAGATCTTTCAACTGTACTGTTAAGTCTCTAATGTGAGCTTTCTCCATTTTCTTTTTAATGTGGGCACTTAGTGCTATGAACTTTCCTCTTAGCACTGCTTTCATAGTGTCCCATAAGTTTGGGTATGTTATGTCTTTATTTTCATTTAATTCAAGGAAGACTTTAATTTCTTTCTTTATTTCTTCCTTGACCCAGGGGTGGTTCAGTAGTTGACTGTTCAGTTTCCATGAGTTTGTAGGCTTTCTGGGGGTAGAATTGTTGTTGAATTCCAACTTTTTTCCATGGTGATCCACACAGGTGGATACTAAATTTTTTTTGTATCTGTGGATGTTTGCTTTGTTGCCAAGTATGTGATCAATTTTCGAGAAGATTCCATAAGATGCTGAGAAGAAAGTATATTCTTTCCTATTTGGGTGGAATGTTCTATATGAGTCCATTTGATTCATTACCTCCATTAATTCTCTTATTTCTCTGTTAAGTTTCTGTCTGGTTGACCTGTCTATTGGTGAGAGAGGAGTGTTGAAATATCCTATTATTAGTGTGTGGGATTTGATGAGTGCTTTGAGTTCTAGTAATGTTTCTTTTTTTTATTTTTGAGATATGTGGGTGCTTTTATATTAGAGTCATAGATATTCAGGACTGAGACTTCGTCCTGATGAATTGTTCCTGTTATGAGTATAAAGTGTCCTTCACCATCTCTTCTGATTTATTTTAGTTTGAAGTCAATTTTGTTAGAAACTAGTATAGCTACACTTGCTTATTTCTTAGATCCGATTTATTGAAAAACCTTTTCCCAACCCTTTACTCTGAGATAATGTCTGTCTTTGTGGTTGGGTGTGTTTCTTGTAAACAGCAGATATTGGATACTGTTTTTGTATCCATTCTTTTAACATGTGCCTTTTTGTAGGTGAATTGAGTCCATTGATATCAAGTGATATTAATGACCAGTGGTTGTTAACTACGGCTATTTATTTATTTATTTTTGATGGCAGAGTTTGTGTGTTTCCCTTCTTTGAGTTGTGCTTGTAGAGGTTTGTTAGATGTCTGTGTTGTTGGCTTCCTTGGGTTGTGGTTTTTCTTCTATTACTTTCTGTAAGGCTGGGTTTGTGGCTACGTATTGCTTAAATTTGTTTTTGTCCTTGAATATCTTGTTTTCTCCATTGATGGTGAATGCAAGCTTTGCTGTGTATAGTAGTCTGGGCTTGCATCCATGATCTTTTAGTGTCTGCAGCACATCTATCCAAGACCTTCTGGCTTTCATGGTTTCCATAGAGAAGTCAGAAATAATTCTGATACGTTTAACTTTATAAGTTACTTGACCTTTTTCTTTTGCAGCTCTTAATATTCTTTCTTTAGTCTGTATGTTTTGTGTTTTGATTATTATATGGTAAGGGGATTTTTTTTGATCAAGTCTATTCGGTGTTCTATATGCTTTTTGTACCTTCATAGGAATATTTCTTCTATAATTTTGTTGAATATATTTTCTGGACCTTTGAGTTGTAATTCTTCCCCTTCTCCTACCCCTATTATTCTTAGGTTTGATCTTTTCATGGTGTCCCATATTTCATGGATGTTTTGTGTTAAGAATTTGTTGGATTTGCTGTTTTCTTTGATCAATGAGTTTATTTCCTGTATAGTATCTTCAGTGTCTGAGATTCTTTCTTCTATCTCTTGTATTGTATTGGTTATACTTATCTCTCTAGTTCCTGTTCATTTACCCAGATTTTCCATATCCATCCATCCCTCAGTTTGTGTTTTATTCATTGGCTCCATTTCATTTTTCAAGTCTTGAACTGTTTCCATTACCTGTTTGATTGCTTTTTCTTGTTTTCTTGGGTATCTTTGAGGGATTTATTCACTTCTTCAAACTTTTTTCTTAGTCTTCTCATCCATTTCTTTAAGGGAGATTTTTTTTTTACATCCTGTTTAAGGGTCTCTATCACTTTCATAATGTTATGTTTAAAGTCGATTTCTTCTACTTCTTCTGGATTAGGGTGTTCAAGTCTTCCTGTTGCAAGTTTGCAGGATTTTGGTGTTATCATGTTGCTTTTCAGGTTGTTGGAGGAATTCTTGCATTGGCGCCTGCCATCTCTTCCTTCAAATGTGGTCAGGAGAGTCTTGGTGTCTTGGTCCAATCTTTGTTGTGGCTAACTGTGTACTTGGTCTTCCCTCTCTTAGAACCCCTGAGCACTGGAGTTGTCTCTCAGATCCCCTCCACCCTGAAGTAGGCTGTGGTGGTAGATCTAAGGACCCTTCAGATGAAAAGGAATGCTTGGGGTAAAGATGGGATGGGGTAACTAGAGAAAGCCAGTAGCCAGAGACACACCCATTGAATGGCCAGGAATGTTTAGGAAACTTTAGAGTGCCTGTACTCCATTCTCGGGGCATCTGTCCAGCCTGGTGGGCACACACTTACCCCTCCAGATGGACCTCCTGATACAGGAGCAGGGCCTCTTGCTGGCCAAGGACCTCACAGACAAAAGGGTGGCTTGGTAGGGGCAGACTTGGTAGAACAAAGAAACCCCTGTAGCACTAGCACTCACCACTGGGTCCCCAGATCCTCATCCCTGAAGCAGGTTGAGTTTGGGGATCCTAGGACCCTGCAGGTGGAAAGGGGTGCTTGGGGGCAAGCTGCTATGGGATATATAGCAAAAGCCAGTAGCCGAGGAAAAGCCCCACTGAATGGCTAGAAAATTTAGGGGACTGGAGGGTCCCTGTACTCTATTCCCAGGTCATCTGGATCGGCCAGGCAGGCACACACTTACCCCTCCTGATGGACCTCCTGGTACAGGAGCAGGGCCTCTTGCTGGCCAAGGACCTTGTAGACAAAAGCCATTGATTTTTTTGTATGCTAATTTTTCAGCCTTTCAAAGTGCCTTTTGGAACTTGTACTCTACTCTATTCTCCCTCAACTTTTTCTGAGATCTTTGGACCCAGAAATATTTGGGGGGAACTTAAGTGTGATGATATGCTGTTTTTATAATCATTTCCTTCATGTTGAAGGACATAGTCCCAGCCTGAGAGGAACCACAGGGTTCTCCTTATTTTATGGTAGAGTTGTTGAGGAAGCCCTGGGCTCCTGGTATTGGAATGACTTTCAATCCCTGAATCACAGGAGTTTAGTCTGAAACTTCTGTACACTAGAGCACAAACTTTATAAGGAAATGGGTTAGAAATATAAGATCCAAAGAGTAACTGATTACATCAATCAACAACCTTTAAAAGAGCAAGAACCAGGAAAGCCATGACCGTGGTGCAGATTCAAAGGTAAATAGTGGGACAGAGATTTTGCTCAGTGGTAATAGCAACTACTGCTCTTGCAGAGGACCCAAGTTTGGTTCCTATCATTCATGACTGACACCTAACAATCCTCTGTAACTCCAGTTCCAAGGATCTGTGGTAGTTTGGATGTAACTGGCTCCCATAATCTCATAGGGAGTGGCACTATTAAGAGGTGGCTTTGTTGAAGTGGGTGTTGCTTTGTTGGAGGTGCTGTGTCACTGTGGGCTTGGACTTTGCTATTTCCTCTGCTGATGATTCTGCCCAGTGTCTCAATTGACTCCCTGTTGTCTTCTGATCAAGAGGTAGCCAGCTTCATGTCTACCTGCATGTTGCCGTGCTCCCCACCATGGTGATAATGGACTGAAACTCTGGAATTGTAAGTGAGCCACTCTCAGTGAAATGTTTTCCTTGTAAGAGTTGCTGTGGTCATGGTGTCTCTTCACATCAATAAAAGCCCTAAGGCAGGATCCTATGCCTTCTTCTGCCTACCAAGGTTGATACGCTCATGTGTACACAACATACATGTACACACACATGCTCACACAAACACACTCATTTTTAAAATAAAAAATTATACCTTTTAAAATTTACTTTTTATATTGTGTATGTTGAAGGACAGGTATATGCATGTTAATGCAAGTTCTCATGCAGATCAGGAGAGGACATGATGTTCTCTGGAGTTCTAGATGGTTATGGGTCACTCAGTGTGGCTGCTTGGAACTGAACTTGTGTCCTCTGCAAGAGCAGTGCATTCTCTTAAGTGCTGAGCCATCTCTGCAGCCCTATCAATCATCTTCTACACCTTTTTTCTTTAGGGAAATAATATAAAATAGTAATGCATATTTTTTTTTGTATCAACGTTGCTCAAAGATGGAAACCAAGATATACAGCAAGGCTACTACTGCTGATGGATTTATTGTAATGATCTATTCTGTCTCTTTAAGAGACAAGCCACACCCACTCTCTCCCCCATTGATGAGAAAGGCTGATCTTCAGTTTGTAGCCCAACTCTCTCTCTTTACCCTCTCCCTCTCAAAGAGGCAGCTTCTGCTTCTCCTTACTTCTCCCCTTTCCCCTTCTGTTTGTCCCTTCTCTCTCTCTCTCTCTCTCTCTCTCTCTCTCTCTCTCTCTCTCTCTCTCTCTGCTTTTCTCCGCTTCTCCCTTCCTCCCCCCTCCATAACCCACTGAATAAATATCCATCCTCACTCTGTATGGCATGCCTATCCATGTCTCTTGTCTCTTGCCTGCTGCTGCGTGTCTCCCTGCCCTGGGCCAGCCACCCCTAGGGGACATGCAGCCATCCCTGCTTGAGACTGGCTGATCTCAGGGCCCCCTGCCTGTCGCTACATGGCCTGCTGCCACCGAGTGGGAACCTGAAGCATTTTTCCTGCCTGTCACTGCTGGGGATCCGCAACATTTTTTATTTTACCATTACACTTATAAATAAGTCTTATTTTTTCATTTTAAGTTACTCAATACAATTTTCTTGTTTGAGGACAAATTTCAAGCCTTTTTAGCCATTTATCAGTTTTCAGGTATGAGCAGCCAGATCTTTGAGGAATTCTAGACACTGTGGAGAGTTATAAAGGAGAGCTTTTCCCTAGAGACTAACACTTTTAGCTCTTTTAGTCTCAGGGGGGTCATCCTCTATCAACCCCAAGAAAATATATATGTCTCCACAAGATACTTATATCCTTGACAAGGTTCATCAATCAGCATGGCATGTTTGCATTTATTTATATGTATACATACATGCACAAATGTCATAACATGCACGTAGAGGACAGATCACAATTTAGAAAGCTGTCTTTCTCAGCTGGGTGGTGGTGGCGCACACCTTTAATCACAGCACTGGGGAGGCAGAAGCAGGTGGATCTCTGTGAGTTCAAGGCCACCCTGGTCTACAGGGTGAGTTCCAGGACAGGCTCCAAAACTACAGAGAAACTCTGTCTCAATTGTCTTTTTCCTTCTATGATGTGGGTCTCCTTAAAGAATTGGCTTTCTCCTTGTATGGTGTGGGTCCCAGGGATGAAACTCAGCTCACCAGACTTGGTGGCAAGCACCTTTGCCTGCTGAGCTATCTTGCCATCCCTATTGCCATTAATTGTAATCATCCTAACCATTGATGTTAAGAGTCTTGTTGGAGAAGTAAACCATGGCTCTAGGAATGTCTTTTAGCTTTTAAGTGAGGATGTTCGTAGACAGAAGTTTCTGTCTCACCTGGTCCTACAGCTTTTCAGTCCCAAATAAACACATAGAGGCTTATATTAATTACAAACTGTTTGGCGTCTTAGCTCAGGCTTATTACTAACTAGCTCTTACAACTTAAATTAACCCACAATTCTTATCAATGTTTAGCCATGTGGCTTGGCACCTTTTCTCAGTTAAGGCATTCTTATCTTGTTTCCTCTGAGTCTGGCTGATAACTGTGTCTCTTCCTTTCCTTTTCCCAGAATTCCCCTAGTCTGGTTGCCCCACCTATACTTGCTGCCTAGCTACTGGTATATTGGCATTTTCTTAAACCGATACAGTGTACTAGAACAGCAATGTCCAATGTTTTGCCTTGCTATTGGGCCATATACGGGGCTGTCTTCAAGACTGGAGCTGAGACAATAATTCTTTTGATTTAGGGGACATTCCTATAAACACTTGTTTTTATACAAGCTCACTTATATTATTTTTTGTTGACATGCTTGTTTCTATATGAGGTTCTAGATTATTGATTAAGGCAGAGAATAAAGCCCCAGTACTTGGATGAAAATACACATTTTTTTTTTCCTATTTTGACTTACTGTGTCAAGAGTTATTCAAGGTACCTCAATGGTTCTCTGGATATTTATTCAACAGGAAAACAGGCATTGGAGATGAAAGTCATCCTCTCTGTGTGACTTCTCTCTTTGTAAAAGGGGCAAAGCCATGTTTTCCAGAACCCTGTTGAGGGCAGTTATTCTCCAGTGCCCTCTTTTCCCACAGCTGTGGTACACATTGATCTTCTAGATTCCTTTCTTCAGCCTGTGATTTCTGTGAGGTGGTGGACCATTGTATCCTTGGGGAATGTTTCAGGGCTAAGGCTTTCACTTTGGGCCTTTCTTTACCTGTCATTCCTTCCCTGGGCCTTTAGGATGATGTTTGGTTCTTATTATTGAAAACCCCCCAAAAAACAAATTTAAACATTAACTCAGAGGGTCTGTAGCTCACTTCCTTCTGATGATGTGAGCAGACTGACTGGCAAAATAAGCATCTAAAGTAGCCAGATCTGATCTTGGGAAAATTTTTAAAATATTTTTTTTTACATTTTTATGTATTATGTGTACATATGTGTACATACCATGGTGTGTATCTAAAAGTCAGGAGACAACTTGCAGGGTTTGGTTCTCTCCTTCCACCATGAGGGTTCCAGTGATCAGGTTCATCATTAAACCTTTGTAGGCTAAGTTGTCCCACCAGGCTATAATATATCTTTTTAAAGAGGACAAAAGCTTTTTTTTAAATCTCTGTCCTCATTTTTTGTTCATCTCCATTTTTTTGGGTTACTTGCTTTGCAAGAGATTATTAAAGCAGAGAGAGAAGTCTTAGGTTACAGAAACAATAGAACCAACTTCCCCACCCCTGCAAGTTACAGCTTCATCAGGAGCAATCCTACCTGACAACCAGGCCACTCTTCAGACAATAGAGTCTTCTTTGGACAATCTTGAAGAACCAGAATCGAGACAGTGATTAACTATGCCTCACCAAGATGTCCCAGTTATGCAAACCTCTTGCCCACTGTTTTAATTTTTTTCTATTTTAAATTGAGCATATTCCATGGGAAGTTTAGAAACACTGGTTTAAGGCCATAACTTTTCTGTTTTCTTCTCCCAGACCAGGATTTGTAGCAATCACCTTTGTTGTCTCTTCTTCAATGAGATAAAAGTTCCTGCTTTGAGCATCTCTGGAGTTCTTTTTCTGTGTTTTAAACCTGCTTGTACCCAAAGACAACCCTGAGGTCGTCAGACCTCTTTGCTTCTCCTTTGTGGCTACAGTTATTAAGTTCTTCTCTTTGTTCTTTGCCATTATTCTATTTCTTCAGGCCCACTGTGGGCTTCTGAAAACAGGATGTTTGCCTTAAAACTTAGTTACATTGTTAACTAAAAGGAATTTGGACTAGCTTACTAATTTTAGTTTATATGACCACTTATATATGAGCTAATTTGGTACCATGTAAATAACCTAAAGTCAGAGGCATACATAGCAATACATACACATCTATAGTTGTACATAAAGACAACTTTAAACATGGGGGGGGGGCTGTGTTGATTTTATTTAGATCTATCATTTGCCAGGTTTTAAGACAGACTCTCTGAAGTATTCATCCAAACTCTGCACTTCAAAAACGCCACTCTAAAGAGCGACTAGGTACAAAATTTAGATGGTTCCCAAAGGCAGAGCCTAACCCAGTTGTTGATAAGGTTCAAGCAGAAGCCAGAAAGAAATAAAGAGTTCAAAACATGAGCTTCTTGTATAGACCTGTCTCCGGTTTAGAGATAAACAGTATAGCACCGAGCAGCTGAGGCAAACTCCATTCTTTATTCTCTTCAGCTGGCTTATTGAGAAACAGGGCAGGATTCTTCCCCCATTTGAGTAACTTTGATGCTCTTATCAGGCTTTTCAGGTTCTTGGGCAATTTTCTTCCCTTTGAGGAGGCGCTCTACATTCCCCACATGGGGATTTCCTGTGGGTCCCTGTTTGTGTGTTGCAATCACAAGCAGCGGGCTTCTCAGGTCTGTACTGCGGGTAGATAGTCACTGGGATTGTGAGCAGGTAGTTGATCAGAATGTCTACTTGCTTCTCTCACATCCTGCCTCTCCCTAAGGGTACAGTGAGTACTGGGGATCAAGTATAGGTTCTTTCATGTGAGATCAGAGGCTTAAGTTAAAGTCTGACAGTTACTAGTAGTCCCAGTGGCTCCTCAGAGATGCTTTCTAGCTTATCCTAGCATTGCTGAAAGTTCAAGGTTTAAAAAATATGAATTTTAATTGTCCCTGAGGATTTTGGAGTCTCTCTTTGGAGGAACACTGTATGTGCAGGAGCAGATGGATGACTGCAAAGCTCCTGGGTGCTCTGCAGGACCTCTATCCTTTTCTGATAACTTGAGATAGAAGGAGTATACAGAGGTGGTTTGGGGCTCTACAACATGTGAGAAGACAGGTCATCTTCTGAACCCTGTTGATTGTGCTTTCCTTTTGGAAAATGAGTTTTGGTCACAAATATAGGTCATCTAGGATATCAGATATATCCTTCTTTCATCTTCCTTTGCCTTTCCCTTGCCCATCCAGATAGAGGGATAAAAATGCCTAGATATAAGGTATCTTGGGCTTTGTCCCTTGCTACCAGGTTCAGCTGCAGGATTATGTTATAGTTCAAGCTTCCATCCTATAGTCTTCTTATATTGGAGCCAGAGAATATCACAGTGGGTTTTTTTTTTGTTTTTGTTATTTATATATTTTTCTTCTTTCGTATCAAAGTCATTCCAGTTCTTGAAGATGCATTGTTATAGGGACTCCAAGGGAACTGAATATTGGAAGGGGAGTGGCAAGCCATCAAGGTGCTCTGGAACATGAATGGTGTCCCTTTCACCATATACAGAAACGATGGATCTGGGAATCCTCCAGTTCTGTCACACTACCACATGTCCCTGGTGAACCTGAGCAGAGCCCATAGGAGGTTTGGAAACACTGGTTTGAGCCTGTGTTAGGACCTTTCTAAAGCTTTCTTCTTTGGGGACAGGATTTGAACCAGTTACCTTTATTGTCTCTCCTGCAATGAGATAGAAGTTCCCTTCTGGAACAAAGTCTCCTCAGAAGCTCTCAAAGGCCCAAGCTTTTAGATTTGGCAGAGGAGAGGTTTGCCCACATGAATAGCTCTGGTCCTTTTTAGACTACCGTCAAGTTTTTAAGTACAAATGGTAGTCTCTACAACCTCTGCTCTCCACCCCAGACCTCATGCTTGAGGAAGTGTCCTCCTACTGGGAAATACCAGACTGTCTATAGTGAGAGAGCAGAATGGGATATGATGAACAGGACATCAACAGAGCACAGTGGCAGGACATACTGATAGGGATGTTCAAAACTAAATAAACAAGGAGTTTGAAAATGGGAAAACAAGCATGATCATACATGAGTGCATAGAGGATCTCAAGGAGGTGGTGGCATGTGATGGAAACCGTGGCCAGACATACTCTGGGCCTGGGGTCATTGCAGCTTGACCTCTACTCAGAGTTGCCCAAAGGTAACTTGATCAGGGCTCCAGACACTACCACTGACTCTGGGGAGCAGGTGTCCACATAGCTCCCATCACCTCTCTTCCTTCAGCTGGTACTCTTTTGCATTGTCCTTGTAATCCTTGGGAAAATGAAGGGGAAGGGGGAGGAGGAAACAGAGGAGGAAAGTAGGAGATGGAAGGAGCCAAGAGAGGCACTCTTACTGGAGAGAGAAAGAAGTGTTCTGAGCCCCTTGGCTGTTGTTAGCCCTTACCAGAAACTGGTGGGTTGCTATCGTGTGATTGCACAGTGTACCTTGACCCAGGAGTGTTTTTTGGTATCTAAGGAGGGCTAATTTCTAGTCATGAAGTGGCAAGTACCACCTGACTCATAACTGCCCAACCTGTGTCAGCAACTTGGAGCAGTTCCTCTTAGGTGTTCCCAGCAGGAGTGGAAAGTTTAAAGAATAAATCTTATGGGGACAGAGATCAAGAGAGTAGGTGGAGATGGGGATACTTAAGTTAAGGGTGTTTGAAAAGGTCATATGGAAACCTACTATTTCATAAGGTTCCAAAATATACACAAAAGAAACATAAATCTTACATCCTGGTTGTCTCACCAACTGATATTGGTAAATATCAAGTTTTGGTGGACATCTGGTGAAGAATATTAAAGAAACAAACATCCAAATTCTAAACATCAGATAATGCTACTAAAACTATGGTCAGAAGTTGAGAGCAGTCCTGGCTAAAGAACAGCACCTTCTCCTAAGCACTGAGTCACCTCTCTAGCTCTCAGAATAATGCCAACTCTGACCTGGGTTCTTTTTTTTTTTTTTTTTTGAGACAGAGTTTCCCTGTAGCTTTTGGAGCCTGTTCTGGAACTAGCTCTTGTAGATCAGGCTGGTCTCAAACTCACAGACATCCATCTGCCTCTGCCTCCTGAGTGCTGGGATTAAAGGCATGCATCACCACTGCCCAGCTTGAGCTGGGTTCTTAAATGCAATGAATGCAACACACATCTAACAGGAGCCTTTATGGTTGTGTGTGTTTGTTTTGAGACAGGGACTCATCTGGGGTGCTGGGATTAAGGACATGTACTGCTGCACTCAGTATCTTTCTTTCTCTTTTCATTAGAGCAAGTTGTAGAGAAGAGTGAACCCATCCATGTTAGACATAGCCCATATACTGAATTATATTCAGTTCTCTATCTGCGAGTTAATTGCTTACTTTGTAGTGTTAATTTCATGAAAGTCTACATATCAAAACTGAGGGGGACTAGAGAATGGCTCAGCAGTTAAGAATTTACTGCTCTTATAGAAGATCCAGGTTCCCCTCCCAGCATCACATCATAACAGCATATAAGTCCAGTTCAGATGATCTGATTTCTAAGCTCTTCAGGTTCCTGCATGGGAGCAGTGTATATACATGTATACAGTCACACAAACAAATACATAAAAACAAGCAAAACAGCTACCCAAGGCTGGGGATGTATTTATAGACTGTGCAGTTGATAGATGCTTACCTAGTATGCACAAAGCCCTGGGCTGAATCTTCAACCCTGGGTAAACATGGTAATGCTTGCCTGTTATTTCAGGTGGAGACAAAAGTATCAAAAGTTCAAGGTCACTCTTGGCTACATAGTCATTTCAAGGCCAGCAATGGTTCACAAAGTAAGACTATATATTAAAAAGTATGGTTTAAATATGTGTAAATTTAATAAAGTATGTTTCAGTAAAAATGTAAGAGTAGCAAATATACCAGAGGAAAAAAGTCTTCTTGTTTGATCATTATAGCCCATAGTTCTTCCTTACCATCTCTCAATCAGAAAAATGCCCAGCTTATCTGAGTCTGCTTACCCATTGTACACATTGTTTTTCACAATTTGTTTTGGTGAGGGTTCTCCAGAGAAACAGTGCCAATAGGATGAATAAGCAGGGTGAGGGAGAGATAGAGAGAGACATGGATAGATTTTGCAGGAATTAGGCCACTTGATTTGGAGGCTGAACTGCACATACTGCTCTCTGAAATCTGGAGTATCAGATGAAACAGCTTCATCTGCTTCCTCAGTTCAAGTCTAAAGATAAGAGATGGGAGTGCTGGCACTGCAGGGTAGGGGAACATGCTCCTGCTCAGCCCAAGGACCCCCTCCTGCCGTTTTGTTCTACTCAAGCCCTCAAGGGATTAGAAGATCCACACTGGTGAGAGCATCTTCTTTGCTTGGTTTACTGATTCCCAACACTATGTATTCTGGAAATTTCCTCACAGAGCCATCCAGAAATAATGCTTTACCAGTTATCGAGGCATTCCTTAGCCCAGTCAGGCTGGCATATAAAACTTAACTGACCATGCTATTGTGACAGGCTGCTGGTGCTCCTCCAGGGAATTCCTGAGCTCATTCCCCAGCTTCGACAACAAACTGAGTGCCTGGGAAAGACAGAAGCCCAAGCCTCTGAGAAAATGTTACCCCATCAGGATGGGAAGATCCCTAATGATTGGAGTCTTCTAAACAGACTGATGAGGGTCCTTTCCTCTACTGGCCCTGTTTAGGTCTACCCTGCCTCCATGCCTTCTGTGGTGGTTTGAAAGAAAATGACTTCTATAGGCCAATAGAGAATAGCACTTTTGGGGGATGTGGCCTTGTTGGAGTTGGTGTGACTTTGTTGTAGGAGGTGTGTCACTGGGGGCAGACTTTGAGGTCACAGATGCCCAAGCCTGGCTAATGTGACACAGTCTCTTCCTGTTGCCTGCCAATCTGGATGTAGAACTCTCAGCTACTTCTCTAGCACCATATCTACCCATGTGTCGCAATGTTTCCTGTCATGATGACAATGGACTAAACCTCCAGCCCCAATTCAATGTTTTTCTTTATAATAGCATGCTGTGGTCATGCTGTTTCTCCACAGCAATAGGAACCCTCACTAAGACATGTTTCCACTATGTTGGTGCACAAATAATACAAACTCAGAGATAGATATTGGGGTTCAACCTGAAGATCTGAAAAGCAAAACACTGGTTCTTACCTCCACCTCAGTCTGAAAATGGCGATCCTGCTTCTAGGAATCTCAGAATGAGACTGTGTCTGAGAGATATCTCCTCCCATTTTATAGGGCTGGTATTAAAGGTGTGCATCACTGGGATTAAAGTCATGCACTGCCTGGTTTCTATGGCAAGCTAGTGTGGCTATTGAGATTAAAGGTGTGTTTCATTGCTGGCTTGCCAGTGTGGCTGTTTTACTTTCCTGATACCCAGGCAAGCTTTATTAAAATACAAGTGAAATGCCACTATACTATGTCTTTTCTCTATGTCTTCTGGGAAAAGCCACCATCTCTAGAAGCCCAATGTATTCTTTTTGTCTCCCCATGTCCCTCTGATTCTCCTTCATTGTCCTAGTTCTACAATTCATCATGAATCCTCAGACTAACTAGTTTATCAATTCAAGATCCTGACTAGAGTACAAAGAATGAGGAAAAACTAATCATCCAAAAAAAATTAGTATCCTGTGTCAGTCTGACACAAGCAAGAGTCGTCTGAGAGGAGAGAACCTCAATTGAGAAAATGCCCTCATAAGATACAGGTATTTTCTCATTAGTGATTAATGGGGCAGGGATCAGTCTATTGTGGGTGGGGCCATACCCGAGATGGTGGCATGGGTTCTATAAAAGAGCAGGCCAGGCAAGCCAGCAAGCAACACTCCTCCATGGCCTCTGCATCAGCTTCTGCTTTCAGGTTCCTACCCTGTGTAAGTTTCTGTCTGTAACAAGAGGGTTTGCTTGTTGAGTTTTCTGTCCTACCCAGTTCTCACAGCTGGTAAGCCCCAAAGAAAACCATACAGAGGTCTTCATAAGTTATAAACTGATTGGCCCATTAGCTCAGGCTTTGTATTAGCTCTTATAACTTATATTAGCCCATTATTCTAGTATATGTTAGCCAAATGGCTCAGTACCTTTTTCAGCGGGACAGATCACATCTTGCTTTTTCCATGGTCTGGGCTGGACTGGAGAAAGAGCTTCCTTCTTCCCAGAATACTCCTGTTCTTATTACCCCACCCCTAGTTCCTGTATGGTTGTCCCACCTATACTTCCTGCCTGGCTACTGGCCAATCAGCATTTATTTAAAACATAATTGACAGAATACAGAATTGTCCCACACCCTCTGTCCTGATTTCCTTCAGTGATGTACAGTGTTGTGGAGGTGTAAGCCAAATAAACCCTTTCCCTCCCAACTTACTTTCTGGTCATGGTGTTTATATCACAGTGATAGTAACCCTGACTGAGACATATAGTATCTTTAGGGAAAGGGGTGCAGACATCCCTCACAAAAAAATAACCTATGAATAAATGCTGAGAGGACAATTCTGACCTTGTAAAGTGTGACTCTGACCTATACTTACTCTTGGGGTTTTCTTAAGAATGTACTCATTCATATTTACTGATGTGGAAACTATTAGTTAACTTCATATTATCTTAATGAAGCACTTGATTCAATCAACTTATAATTTAAAATGTGTGTTCAAATGGAACCTGGTAATGTCAGCCTCAGAATTCCACTGACAACAGCTAATATGTCCCCCTTCCTTGATTTTGTTTCCCTCCCTTCCTGCTTTATTTTTCAAATTATTTATTGTTTTATTTTGCTTTGAGACAGGATTTCACTATGTAGCCCTGATGGTACTAAAACTTGCTTTGTAGATCAGGCTGATATTGAATTTACAATCTGTCTATCTCTGCCTCCCAAGTGCTGGGATTGAAAGTAGGCACTGCTGTGCCTTGTTCTTCCTCCTTTTTTAGACCAGTCTCATTTTGTAGTCAAAGTTGGCTTCAAATTCTTCTACTTTTTCAGCCTCAGAATGAATGCTGAGACTAGAGGCATATGCAACCAAGCCCAGACATCATTTCCATTCTGATACTGGTCCTTTCTGGTCTGACACTATTCCTAAATTCTAAGCCATATGTCCTGGGAACCTGCTTCTCAGTAAACATACTTGAGGTCATTGGCTGGATCTTATTAAAGGAACCACTGCATATCTGATCTAAAGGTCCCATAAAAGCCACAGGTAGCAAAGTCACTCATGGTCTGTCCCCTCTGTTGGTAGATGGGAACCAATGATGGGGAACCTCCTTCAGCCAATAGCCTTTGAGAGGCCAGACCAGGTAGACTTGACTTTTGGGTACCAAAAGGCCCCCAGGAGTGCCTCTCTTCTTCCCTCATACAACACCTGGATGTTGGATCCTGTTCCTATTTCCTTGTTGTGATCTACGAGTTTCCCTTTTAATAAAGTAAAACCTTAGTATACCCTATTTGGAGCTAGTATGGGATTATTTGATTCATGGTTCCCCCATCTGACACATTCCACTTCATCTGACTGCCAAATGTGGGGCCGAGTCCATGCTTGGTGGGACTCCTCCCTTCCCCCTGTACTCCTGGTTCGCCAGCCCAGGCATGGTTCTTGCCCATCTGTGGCCCACCTGCCACTGCCTAGGACCCCAACTTTCCCTGCAACAGCGTGCTGTTCCTTCTTTTTTCACATCGCATTATCCCTGTGGTGTTCTCTATTGGCTGCACACATCACATGGCTGGTGATTGACAGAAAGCCACCATCAGTTCTCTCTATGTATGGAATCACTTTAATTGTCCTTAAAAACTGCTCTTATTTTGTTAAATGGAGCACATTATCAGAAGTAAAGTAGGTGACGGTACATGTGCATGCGGTGGGAGCCCTCTGCCATACGGCTACAACCGTGACATCTGTTGCCCAATAAAGATTATTACACCTACTCCAATTTACTATAATTGCCTAGGGCAGGTAAGTAAATTGTAAAATTTGAAAGTTATATGATAACTGACAATATTATCAATTGGGAATTTAATAATCATGTTGAATTTAACAATCAAAATCTGTTGAAAAGTTATGATAGGTTAACAGATAAAGTATCTCTCTAGAAATGAAGTATGCACACCATCCAAATAATATCCAAGAATGAGACCTTGTCTTTACTGGACAAATTTCATACATTGGAATCATATATGTAGAGTACGACCAGAAGCTAAATGAATCAATGAGAACACTGGAACAGCACACAGGACAGGAGATTCAGACTTTACAAAAGGCAATGGTAAAAAGCTTGGAAATGATTGGGGAAATTATTGGAACTGCTGGGCAGGGAGAGAAGGAATAAGAACAGGATTTAGCCTCACCAGTATGAGTCAAAGTCAGTAATGGTTTACCCAGAGTTTTAACTGTTTATCCAGTAATCTCCTCTGAGAAGCCATCTGGTACAAAATACCCTTAGGAAGTCAAAGAATATATATGGCAACCTATACATATGAGCAATTTAAAGGAAATTAAGCAAGCAATAGTATCTTATGGCTTACACTCACTGTTTGTTAGGGAAATGGTGAAATCATGGACTTCAGGCAATAAGGCTACCCCACACAATTAGTCTTAGTGGTCATTGATGACACACCACAGCTGCGATGGAAATGCTGTTTGTGAGAAGAGGCAAAATTTTTAGAATAGGGAAAAGCAAAAGGTTGAGACTTCCCAAGATCAAATTCTTGATGAGGGCTATTACTCCGATCCTCAGTACCAGGCTCTCTACAACAAACACACCTTGTCCCTATGTAGCACAGCAGCTTTAAATGCTTGGGACAGGATTCCTGAACCAAAAAAGATAATTGAATCATATACCAAGTTTAAACAGGGCCAGAGAGAACCCTTTAGTGACATTTTACAAAAATTAAAGCCTGTATATGTAGAGTAACAGATTCAGAAGCTAGATGTATAATTATTGAATCTCTGACTTTTGAAATGCCAATTTAGAATGAAAAAGACACTTGGGCCTTTAAAGGTCATATCAGCACCAATAGATGAATGGATCTTGCATACAATGAATGTTGAGACATTTGACTATAGTACTGAGGCTTGAGTTGGAAAAGCAATTTCCAATGGTATGAGAAGAAACCAAAATACCAAATGTTTTAATTGTGGTAGAATAGGACATCTGAGATGGGCTGTAGGCAAGGGATTTTTAGAAATAATGTCTCCTCTGGGAATGACAAAACTAGAAGGTCTCAATCTTCTGGAATAGGTAGGAGATTGGCAAAGGTTGACATTGGATCAATGAATGTAAATCAACGAAAGACAGATAAGGCAACCCAATACCATTGGGAAATTCCTTGTGGGCCTCTCACGTGCCCCCATGTTTTACTTGGTCCAGTCATTTCCAGTCAATGTGGAGAAAATGTCTCTTGAGGAAAATTAAAAAATCCATTGCCTAGTGTAAAAACCATACTGTTCTGAATGATGGATTAGACATGGAGGATGAATCAAAAACTCAAGTAGGAAATAGGAAACGTATATTTTGGCAGACTTCTATAAATGGTTAAAGATAGAAACTAAGAGTACGTATAAATAGCATTGTCATTGAGGGATTACTGGACATATGTTGAGATTGGCCTCTTTAAGTGGCAGATGTTCAATTCCTAGGAATTGGAATCCTATCACAAGTGAATCAAAGCACAAAATGGGTTGAATTCATAGATCCAGAAGGAAAGAAAGGAAGACTGAGGCAATATGTGGCTGATATTGTAGTAATTGTATGGGGTCATGAACTGTTGCCACAATGGCATACCAAGATTTACATTCCTGAAGTCCCAAAAATTCATGTTTTTGGGAAGGATATTTTAAGGTATTCTAAACAAATGTCATCAGCCATTCAGGCTGTACAAGAATACAAAGCACAAAAAAAAAAAAATCACAAAGCAACTAGCAAACCTTCAGAGGTACCAACAGACCTACCTTTAAAATGGTTAACTATGGGCCCTCTACAATCTGGAATTCCTCTGCCTTTTCTTTTTTTTTTATTTTTATTTTTATTTATTTATTAAAGATTCCTGTCTCTTCCCCACTGCCGCCTCCCCTTTCTCTCCCCCTCCCCCAATCAAGTCCCCCTCCCTCTTAAGCCTAAAGAGCAACCAGGGTTCCCTGCCCTGTAGGAAGTCCAAGGACCACCCACCTCCATCCAGGTCTAGTAAGGTGAGCATCCAAACTGCCTAGGCTCCCACAAAACCAATAGGTGCAGTAGGATCAAAAACCCATTGCCATTGTTCTTGAG
>NW_026068146.1:104981-120459 GCF_014885135.2 Alexandromys fortis | reverse complement strand
TCATTGGAAATAATATGTAAAAAATGTCCTAAATCTATAATTTACCATTACATGGATGATAATTTGCTATCTGATTCAAATGCATTACTTTTCTTACTTCTTCAAACAGAAGAATGTTTGGAGAAGTAAGAAAAGTTTTGCCTAAATGAAGATTACAAATTACTCCTGAAAAATTACAGAGAGTAGATTCTGTCAACTACTTAGGTTATAAAATAGGTTTATAGAAAATTAGAACACAAAAGTCATAAATTAGTAGAGACTGATTATGGACTCTTAATGACTTTCAAAAATTATTAGGAGACATTTCCAGTTTGCAACTGGCTGTTGGTATAACACCTGATCTAATTATTCATTTAAACAAAACTTTAGATGGAGAAAAAGACTAAATAGTCCCAGGGAATTAACAGCTGGAGCTGATAAAAAAAAATTGACTGTTATTGACGATAAATTATAGGAGGTTCATGTTGATAGGGTAGATCCAAATATTAATTGCATTCTAGTCATACTGCCTTCCAGAACTTCCCCTACAGGAATTTTAATGCAGAGAGAAGATATTTATCTTAGAATGGAACTTTTTACCCGATAAACCAAGTAAAAAATTGAAAACTTATGTGGAAAAGGTCTCTGAATTAATAATAAAAGGAAAATTGAGATTTTGTCAACTAGTAGGAATAGACCCAGCAGAGATTATATTGTCTTTTACTAATGATGAAATTAAAAAATTATGGGAAGATAATGAACCCTGGCAAAGAACTTGTGCTAATATTTTTTAGGAGAGATTAATACAATTTCCCCAAATGCAATAGAATTAATCTTATAAAGAGGACTTGGATTATGTCCTCAGGATCAAGAACATCATTTAGGGGTTGATTATTACTGGTATAGGGTTGGGGGTTGGAGTGGAAATTTTGTAGGCTCAGAGATCTCTTTGAAAAAAAGGTAAACTGACTGGGATAATAGGTAGATTAGTGTGAACCTACACTAATAATAATATAATAATAGTGAATAATAGAGTGAATATTTGTGAGCTATTATTTAGAGACAATTTATGTTGGTATAGGTTCGCATATATTAATACAAATTCAAATTATATTTGTTATATTGAATATGCTCCTATATCTGTTTACAATATTTGTACATAAATGCAAAGTTATTTTGTCAGATTATATGCGTACTTGATTCTACCTCTGTTTAAGACAATTTGTATATTGATACAATTTTAGGATATATTTATCATATTGTATTATACATTTCTACCTCTGACCGAGATACTTATTCATTGTTTACTATGTATACATTGTTATATGTACACAATACGTACAACAAAATTGATCTTAAATTTCTATCAATATATCAAGATTTATACCAATGCAAATCTGTGTAATATTTCTCTCTTTAAATGTAAACAAGCATTTATAAACAATCATTTAGGGAATTTGGGTTTTGTTGGCTAGACTTCCTGCTGATTGGGGGCACTGTTAATCAGGTCTGACATGCGGTGTCCTGTGTAGTATGTCCATCTCAGTCATCAGTCCTGAAGCCGTTGTGAATGTTGGACCAACTGGGCCTTTGTTTCAGGCAGTCTTGTTGATCAAACCACATTAGTCTGGAAGGAACCCACAGGTTCTCACCCTCTGTGGAAACAAAAGTAGAACCTCTTTTCTAAAGCAACATATCCTTAGACTCAAATTTTAAAGTCAAGATATACTTTTAAAGTATATATGTTAGTTTAGCTTATCAGCCTTTATGATGAAATGTCTCTCTTATACTTAGTTCATTCACAGTAAAAAAAATTTAAAGAAAACATAATAATACACATAATCCAGACTCTGTCTAATTTTTATCTTTACATGGCTTATTTTTCTTTACTCCTTAAATCTGTGACCTTACTCTGGCTCTTTAAAGATTTTGTTTTATTTCTTAAAACCATTTACTTTCTTTTATAACTGTCTATATTCTTTTTCTTCTCTCTCTCAAGCCTATATACATTTTTAAAACACACTTTGACCCATTCAGAGGTTTGTTTCTGTCTGAATCTGTCTTTATTACATATCTGTTTTAATTGTTTTGAGACTAGGACCACTTCTTAAAATGTTAAGTGGTATAGCTAGGACTAAGGCTGCTTTGCCTTTGGTTCTGCCCAGGTCAGCATGACTGAGGTCTGTTCAGTGCCAGTTCTGTGAGCCATGCTAAGAGCCCCATTTTCAGGCACACAGGGGGTCTATGTTGCCATTACGTAAGTTGTATCACTCTGCTCACAAACCCATTTAAATGCTCTGTAGCTGGACCTCCTGAAAATGTCAGAGTGGTTTGTGCCGGTGAACCAGGAAGCCAACATTTTTAAAGAATCTTCACAGTTTTTACTGCTAAAACTGAGTCAGGAAACTTCTCAAAGAAGCCATGTCTCTGCTTTCCATCAGCAAATAGAGCAAAAGCTGTATTAAACTCTGTTTTTGTGTGTATGTGTAGAATTCCTTTCCAAGCTCTCTCAGGTTTTTAAGTGGATTTGGTTGACCTTGTTGGCTCTAATTCTGTTGGGATAGATTGCTTGTTTATTTCCGGCTACCCTGACCTGAAATAATCACTCAGAACCTATATTATCTGCAATACTGTTTGGCCATTAGCTTAAGCATATTTCTAGCTAGCTGTTATATCCTAAACTAACCCATCTTTATTAATTTGTGCATCACCATGAGGTCATAGCCTAATGGCAACATTTAGGTGGGCTTTTGTGGAGGCATATTTCTCCTGTGGGATGCTAAATAGCTTCTCACTGACTCTGCCTTCTTTCTCTCAGCATTCAGTTTAATTTAGCTCTACTCTGCCCTAATAGTCCAAAGCAACTTCTTTATTCATTAACCAATAAAAGCAACACATATATAGAAGGACTATATTATATCCTTCTGGAGTCTTTCATAAAGTTGAAGAACAGATAGTTATAATTAGAATTTTCCTTAGTTATGATAAAATATAAAGTAGTTATAAATATTGTAAATATAATCTTTGTTGATACCTGCTTTGCTATATGTAATTTTACTATGTTAAAGTTAAAAACCTTCCTTTTTATTTATACAAATTCCTTCTGTATATGTGTTGCTTTTATTGGCTAATAAATAAAGAAGCTGCTTTGGCCTGTAATAGGGCAGAGTAGAGCTAGGTGGGAAAACTAAATCAAATGCTGGGAGAAAGAAGGCAGAGTCAGGGATATTCCATGGAGGTGCCCACAGGAGAGAGATGTGCTGGAACCTTGCTGGTAAGTCACAGCCATGTGGTGATACACAGATTAATAGAAATGGGTTAATTTAAGAGGTAAGAGCTAGCCAATAAGAAGCTAGAGCCAATAGGCCAAGCAGTTTTGTAATTAATAGACTTTCTGTGAAGTTATTTTGAGTCTGGGCCTCTGGAAACAAACGAGCCACCTCCACCAACAGGAATACACTTGTATTTTCCATTCTGAATATATATGATCTCCTTTCCTGACTTAATTATAAGTTTCTGAAGGTGGACACTCTGTATAGATGGAAACTATTATCTGCCTGGTAATGGAATGAAAATAGTTCCCAGAAGACTAAGCACATTGAAATGAGGGATGGCCAAAGTAGGTTAAATTCTGTCTTTTCTATGCTTTTAATGCCACTGAAAGAAAAATTTTACCAAAAAATGTTAACAATTTTAATTGATACATAATAATTGTTTTTAAACTATTTAAGTCAGGCATACTTATAATCACCACACCAAAGAAGCTGAAGCAGGAGATCAAGGCTAGTTTAAGCTACATAGTGAAACTCAGGCTGGCCTGAGCAACATATTAAGACTCTGTCTCAAACAAAGTAAATTAAAAAACAGGAAGAAAAGAAAGGAGGGAAAGGAGGAAGAGAGAGAGGGAGGGATAAAGGAGGAAGGAGGTGGGAGACTGAGAAACCCTGTGAGTCACTGAATACCTTCCTTTTAAGCATCATTTAGGTATTGGATGTTTGCTACCCCCTGTTGTGCAAATCTGTGTGTATGATGAGATCATCATTGTTTTATAATGTGCTGGAAGCAGAGTGCTCTGCATAAAGCACTCAGCAGAGGAGCCATTGTTTCACTTGGTTTGCATTGCAAATTTCTCAAGATTCCCGAAGGGGAGATTAACCCACAGTGAGTGACAGTTACACTTGGCTAAGCTGGTACCTCACTGTGCCCTTCAACTTCTGACTATGCAGCATCCTCACTGTTGAAGTCTGTAGACTGCGTCACTCTTGCCCTCCTCTCCCTCTTCCTCTTACTGCTACAGACAAGCACCACCCTCACCCTGGAAGTACTTCTTGCTGATTAGCTAAAAAGTAGAATAAATTCACCAACAAAATATTAAAAGGTTTGCATAAGTTAGATATCTCTGCAAGACACAGACATTGACAAAGTCTCCAAAAACTTTAAATAGAAACATTTCTTCCAGTTTTTCTCTACCCTCCTACCACTGACACAGAACAGTTTGATATTTGGTAAATACTTATCTGTCTAAGCCAAGAAAACAATTTTATTTCTAGGTAGGCACTATAGAAGAACCAGGTCTGGTGGTGCAGGCCTATAAACCCAGCTTCATAGGATGCTGAGGGAGGAAGATCTCAAGTTCAAGGCCTGTGTGGGCAACTTAGGCCCTAAGTTAAAGGAAATCTGTAGATGCATTTAGTATATGGCATGCATTCTAGAGAATGCATGAGGCCTGCAGTTTAGCCCTTGGCATTCCCCCCCCCCCAAAGATAATTAAGTAAAAATTTAAAAAGTCCTATCTGTTTCTTTTAATCTCAGCATGAGTGACAGACTCAAAGAATCAGAAGAATAGTAAGCAAATGCTTACTAAGAAAGTTTCCAATTTGTCTTAGAAGGTGTCTCAAAGGCGGATATTGCCTTGTCATGCCAAGTGGCTCAGACACCAACTTGTCCTGCCTGGCCTCTTCTTCTGCAAGTTCAGCACTATTTCATCTTCTCTGTAGAAAAAAAAAAAAATACCTATCCAGTGCCATTGTCTTTGCTGCCCTTGGAAAACACAATGCTTCTGTATACTCACACACAAATATGGAACACCAGGAAGCACCTCATTGAGCGCAAGGAGGGGAGTGTGCGTTTTTCTCTTGTTGGGCGTTCTTGCCAGTAGACGATACTACAGTGTGAGGGAAAAGGTGAGGCTGAGAAATAGTCCTCTTGGTGAGTTCAGTCTGAACCAGAGCAATTTAGGGAGATCTTATAGACCTTTCCTGAGCACTTTGAAATGTTCACAAACCTCAAACTTAGGAGATAATTCTTCAGTACTCCAGATGTTATTGTCGCAGTCTGAGTTTCCAACAATGGCAGGGTCTCTCATTTGCCAGGTGCTTCGGTGTTTACAAAGTTGTTTCAATGTTATCTCATGGAGTTCTTCAGGAATCACTTAAGGAACTGTTCCTTCTTCAGAGACGAGGATGTTGGGGGAGATTAAAGTCCATGGTTGGTATGTGGCAAAGCCATGCTTGAAATCAAGCCTTCTTTTTCACATCCAGCCCTTGGTCCATCGTGTCAAAGCTGCTCCTTTTACCATCCCCAGAAAACGCACCAGCTTGTTCAGTCTTGTTTTAGAATGCTTTGTTAGGGTTTCTATGCTATGAAGAGACTCCATGACCACATCAACTGTTATAAAAGGAAACCATTTAATTGGGGTTGGCTTACATTTTTCAGAGGTTTAGTCCATTATCTTCATGGAACTACCTGGTGGCATGTAAGAAGACATTGTGCTGGAGAAGTTGCTAAGAGTCCTACATCTTGACTTACAGGCAACAGGAGGTGGTCTGAGTCACTGGGTGTGGCTTGAGCATATATGAGGCCTCAAAGCCCGCCTCCACAGTGACACACTTTCTCCAACAAGTTCACACTTACTCCAACACCACATCTCTTAATAGTGTCACTCCCTTTGGGGACCATTTTCTTTTAAAGCACCATACAGACAACCCCCTTTGTAGAAATCTCAGTCCCACATCTGTTTATAACACAGCTCTAAATACAGGTACCATCCTATTGGTGAGTCATTGAGAACTGAGAAGTACCACCCTTGTCTTCAGTAAAGAAGACCTGCTTTCAGGTTGATAGGAATGACTCTTGAGCTGAAACTGGTCCATGCTTGATTCTTGGGAGGGTATGACATAATTTAGTATCTAACACTACAGTTGAACAATATCACCAGAATACTAATGCCACACTCCCTCCTCTCAGGCCTTCTTTATTTTATAACTGAAGGATTTTGTTACAGACACTGAATGTCTAATTCACTTGACCATTTTCACATTATTAGTTTTCATGTGTGTGTGTACATGCACACACACATATACATCTTTGTGTGTTCACATGTATGTAAATGTGTACATATGTTTGCATATATGCATGTGTGTGGAGGTCAAAGGTCAGTGTCAAGTCAGGTGTCTCCCTCAATTACATTTTACCTTATTTTTTAAAATGGGATCTCCCACTGAAGCTGGAGCTCACTGATCAGGCCTGCAAACTCCAGGAATCTGCTGATCTGTCTCCACCTCCCTGCACTGGGACTGCAGATGGGTCCCACCATACTCGGTTTTCACGTGTGTTCTGGGATCAGACTCAGTTCCTTAAGCTTCTGTTTTTTTTTTTTTTTTGTTTTGTTTTGTTTTTGTTTTGTTTTTTGTTTTTCGAGACAGGGTTTCTCTGTGGTTTTGGAGCCTGTCCTGGAACTAGCTCTGTAGACCAGGCTGGTCTCGAACTCACAGAGATCCGCCTGCCTCCGCCTCCCGGCAGGCATTTTACTTCCTGAGCTAGCAAAACCTAGCTGGATTTTAATTCTTTCTTCTGATACCATATTAAACTTCTCTCTTTACCTTGTCGAACATAGCAGCAGCCCTACATAACACTGTGTCAAATCCCACCACTCTCCCTCTCCTTCCCTCTCTTTCATCTTACTACCCCTTTTCATCCTTTACTGTGGATAGTTACTTGATAAGGACGTTATTCTGCTTGAGGCCACATCTCTAAATGTGTTAATGTAGGGATCAGGAAACATTTTTCTTTTCCAAGTTCTAGGAGTTCTCTGTGTCTTCTGTATACCAGACAAGCACCAATGAACTACATTCCGGTCAAATGCTGGACTTTCTTGCTTCAAGCTTCCCGAGTGCTGGAATTAACAGGCATGTGGACCATCAGCAGCTAGAAACATGTTTCTTTTAAAGGCCAGAAGTTAAACACTTTTATTTTGTGGGACAAAAGATCTCTGTCACAACAGTAACTACTTAGCTCTCCAACAGTAGCAGAAAAGCAGCCTCAGATAATACCTGGGCTAATGATTCTGCCTGTTCTCCAGTAGAGTCTGATCTGTGGACATGAGAAGTTTTCTGATTTCTTCTCAATCTTTTAAGTTTCTAACAACCACCTCTTCGCTCACAGACAACACAAAAACAGGCTAGGGTTGGCTTACTTGCTGATGATGAGCCAGGGGTTATTACCTCATAGACAAATTCTAACTTTCATTCTTGTCCTCAGTTTCCTGCATAGCAAAAAGCTCAAACCCCAAATCCCAGAAGCTGGCAGCCTATAAAAATGCGTCATCTCAGTAGATTTCCTATCTAGTCTAGAACGTCAAGTTCAGCCACCACAGAGTGCTGTAGCTAATGCACTCCAGTGACATGAGAGCCTTGCAAACTTTGACTACATGGAGTGTTCACAGGAACATACAAGAAGCCCTTTACTCCAAGTCAATAATGAACAGCCTGGGCACTAAGCACTGACCCCTCTGTGTTATCTTTGGCTCTGGAGCACAATTGGCCCTGTTGATGTCTTCTTCCTGTCCAAGCTGATTTTAATTTAAACTTTATTACCCAGGTCCATGGGATCAGAGTCTAATTTGAATCCTTGCTTTTGTGAGTTGAATTTATGATCCAGGTCAGGGTAGAGGGTTATGGAAAACTTCTTTTTCAAGAGGAATTTGAAGTTGATGGGATTAATTCGGGGAAAAGCTGATAGAGAAATGGAGAAATTGTTCAGGTCCTATGAAACACAGGCCTATTTAGCATTCTCCGGAGCCAGTTGTTTGAGGCTTTTGCTATCAGATCTGCATCACAGATAGAGCCTTTCAGGCTTTTGCAGAACTAATTAACCCTCCCTCCCCCACCATGGTTCTGGTTCATCCTGTCCTCAGGTATCCAGCTCCTCAAATCTTCCCAGTCAGTGTGAGCATTTCTGGATTCCTGCTTCTACCATCTGCCTTCACTTTCACTGTGGCCATCCTTTTGAAGCAGTGTTATTCTGCCTATTTCCAAGACCAAAGCTGGGTTCTTGGTGGAGGAGAAGAATGTACACTAAGTTAGAAGGTACCACATTTCTGTATAGAATCAGCAATATACATATATAAAACATATGTAAGTGCATTATATACAGTTATTTTTGCTTACTGTGTCATGAAACAATTTCACAAAATGCAGGTTAGTGCAAAAATTTGGATAGGTCTGTTGAGATACAGTCTTTCAGCACTTACAGCAGTTACATTGTATTCTTTCATTGCAACGTCTTTTCTAGGAATGTGTCCTGCAAGAAGACAAAGTCTTGGAAACAAAATATAATGATATATGTGTACAAAAAAGTCATAAATTTCTATGCTAAAAACTTTAAGAAAGAAAACCTTTACTAAAAGACATATTCACCAATGTAATGATGATGGGAAAGGATGAACTAGTTACTTAACTGTAGAGGAAAGACTAAATAAAGTGCTTATTTAACAGGTAATGTATTTCTATCACAGTGATGGTGAAGGGAAGTGGAGTACAAATGGCAACCATTATTTTATTTTAGTAACAATTATTCTCCTACCAAAACTCTCTCAGGAAAAGCCGGGCCTGCTTGCCTGCTTTATCACAAGAATTGCTGAGGAGGGAAGCGAATTAGGTAAACATGGACTTTAGGATACTGCAGGAAAGTTGATGTCCGGAAAGTGTGAAAGATTTTATATTCTACAAGGAATTATTTTGATCATTCTACTTTGAAAACTGAATTATTTCTCCAGACACTAAAAAATTTGATAACAAACCATCTGCAATTCCACTGAAGGCAGCTGCAGATGTTGGAGAAAAATAATTAAGGAATCCAGACCCCTTCTCTGCAAGTTCAAGTGCCACAAAGGGCACATTGATCTCATTCTCTTTCCTGTTTTCATTTTAAGTTTAAAGGAATAGCTCAAGTTTCCCTTTGTTCTTAGAGGCAAGTTCATGGAAGGAGTCCTATCCTGCAAATGTACCATAATCTTCTCAGGTTTGAATCAGAGTGCCTGTGTACTTTCTGCTCCAGCCTAATCAGAGTTTGGTGAGGGGGGTCTCTCAGGCTGCTCCTCTGTATTAGGCTGGGGTAGTGAAGGGAAGTGGCTGGTGCCTGGGTTTGTGTAATTTTGAATTTCTGCTAGGCTTGCTTGATTGTCCCTGGATTTTTCCTTGAATAGTTTTATAGTTTGGCTTAGAGTCTGTAAATATTTAGTACCTGGTTCTTTAAAGAAAAGAGTCCAATTTCTAGCTTTTGCTAAATTTTATAGTACAAACACAGTCAGCTCTTAGTATCTGTGAATTCAGTTCTTCACATTTAACCAATTACATACTAAAAATGTCTGAAAAAATAACTGTACTAAAGGTGTATAGAGAAGCACATTTATTGTCATTATCTGCTTGTTATATCTTATTTATTTCTTGTATGTTTCATATAGTATACTTTGATCAACCCTTTTCCCTTCTGCTGGGGAGACCCAATGCTGACTTCCTGCATTTTATGTATAGTAGAGGCTCCTGAGGAATTGACGTATAAGATTTTGTTTGTGTATTTTTGTTTTGATTTACTTTACAATGTTGTAAAATAACCACTGTTCAATAGAAACCAAACTTGAAATTTTGATCTTTTTCTGGGCTAGGGGTAATTAATTGTACAAGTAATTCTCTTGATGCTAGGTAGAAACAGTGAGTCCCTGTCAGCTGGACAATCATAAAGGGATGGGTGCACCGTTTCTAAACTCTTGTTTTCTGTAGGGTAGATGTAAGGAATGTATTTTCAACTTACTCTGGGCTTACCAGTACAATCTCACCCAAGTCTGACTTTGCTCCTATTGCTACATAAGGCCCAACTAGGGGGCTGACTAGATCCCAGCTGCCCTGCTTAGCCTGTAGGAATTGCTCTCTGCGGAGAGGCACAGCTCTGTTCTCTGCTGCTGTGTTAACCTCCTTTGTCCTGAAAAGGATCACAGACTTCCTGGACTGTTTCTTATTTTTAGTAGTATATTTTATTTGGAATTATTTTTACAGTGCTGTGGTTCTTTGCTACACTTAATCCTCTATTGTGTTTCTTTACCTTTGTTCCCTTTTCATTTCTGATTTGCAGCCCTGACTTGCTAAACACAGATTGGTAGCTCACACCATGGTCCATAATAAGAGGACTTCCTTTTTTCTTTTCTTTTTTTTCAAAAATTCAGCAAATGTTTTATTTTTTATCTTTATTATTATTATTAAACATTTCCACCTCCTCCTCTCCTCCCATTTCCCTTCCTCTCTCCACTCCCCCTCCCTCTACATTTGGCGCTCCAACGTGATGGACTAAATCCACTTAAAAACCTGAGAGGGCCTAAAAAGGAGAATGAGAGAGTTTAACACAGCTTTTGCTGTTTGTGGGTGGCTTGCTGCAAAGAAATTTTCCTTAGTCAGCAGCAGGAAAAAAAAAACTGGCTGTTTTAAAATGCCGACTTCCTGGGGCTGTGCTGCCATTGCAATCTCTGTCTGGTTCCTGCAGATTTTGAACAGAGCATTTGGAGTAAAGTGCTACGGCTTGCTTGATGGCAATGTGGACTGCTGTGTGCCTGGAACTTTGCATGGCTCAGGGGCACCAAATGGCTACGAGGCAGGAGCAGCTCAGCTCTGCCATGCTGAACTGTGCTGGTCTCTGGCAGGAACTATCATAATTCTCCTAATAACAGCACAATTGAGGTTTAGACTGGCAGTAAACAGGCGGTACCGTATTACCTCTACATGGCACAACTTAAGTTTTTAAGAAGTGCTTAAATTTTAAGAAATGCTCCTGGATAATAAAGAATTACAGATTCACAATAGGACAGATTCAGACACAAAAGACCTTTAAATGGGTCACAGTGTTGGATGAGTGTATGTAGGCTTGGGAGAGAGAAGAAAAAGAATATAGAGAATAAAGCTAATGCTTTTAAAAAATAGGTAAAGTCTTTAAAGAGACAGAGTACAATTAGTTATAGATTAAAAGAAATAAAGAAAAATAAGCCATGTAAAAAATGGAAAATTCTCAGAGAGCCTGGATTTTGTGTGTTATTGTATTTTCTTTAAATTTTTTGACTGTAAAGGAGCTACGTACAGAGAGACATTTCATTATATGGGCTGCCAAGCTAAACCAGGATGGATATCATAAAGGTATTATGATTTCAGAATTTGGGTCTAAGGATATGATGCTTTGGAGAGGGTCTTCTTTTGTTTTCACAGAGGATGAGATTCTGTGGATTTCTTCTATCCCAATATGGTATTGATAGACCACTCCCTCCTGAAAAGTTGATGTAAACACCCTCAAAAAACTTCACTCAACTGCCAACTAAGATGAATCTAGCACAAAGGTTACACCATAAAAGACCTGATTAACAGCGCCCCCATTCAGCAGGAAGCAGTTTGGAGAGAAAAAACTGTGCCCATGTTCCCAAATATTGTTTATAAATGTTCTTTTACATTTAAAGGGGGATATGATATAGATATGAATAATTTGCATTGGTATGGATTTTAAGGTCAATTTTGTTATATGTATATGTATTTCTGATCTTGATTAAGGTACTGTGATTGTGTAGTTCATTTAAGAATGTAATGTATAATTAGGAAATATAGGTTCTTAATGGATAATCATCGATAATAGTAAAGCTTATAGTCATGTTAGTTAGATTTTCTAGATATATAGAGATATATTTCAGTTTGATAGGCATTCTTCATATCTTGCATAGACTGCAGAATGTGGCATTTTAAATGTTTTAATAACTTAGGGCTTTTCATAACAATGAGACACATCTGCTCTTGGCAGCACCAGCTACTTCAAGAGGATGATGGACATCGAAGAGGCTCCTTATGGAGTTGGTTAGCCATTTGGGCAAGAAACTGCTCTTGCCTGGACTGATGCATAAACTGGACACAAGGAACCCAAAGAGAGAGGACTACTGAACTTGCCTAAAGGTGGGATGGTCTTTTTTGAGGTTCCTGACTCATGAAAGAGTCTGCAAGACATTCTGCAGGACACAACAGATAGTGACTGAACTGCCTTTGAAATTTTCTGCTTCGTGGAAATGTCTGTTGGATACTATGGGCCTGAAGGCTGAAGATGGATGCCCCAATGGTACAAAAGAACTTTGGATGACTGTCCAGACAGCGAGATGTCTCTGTCATTTCTAGAGTTTTGGAAGTTGCTTACTTCTTGTTTACTTAGGTAATATTATATCCTTCTGAAGTCTTTGATGGAGTTGTAGAATAGATAGATAGATAGTTATTGTTTCATTAGTTATGATAAAAGATAAAGTAGATACAAATATTGTAGCTGTAATTCTTGCTTGATAACTGTTTTGTTATATGTAATTTTACTATGTTAAAGTGAAATCCTTTCTTTTTTGTTTAAACAGAAAAAGGGGAAATGATGGAGGAGGGTCATCTGTCTATCTGTTGTTTCATTGGTTAATTAATAAAGAAAACTGCTTGGCCTGATAGGTCAGAACATAGGTAGGTAGAAAAGACAGAACAGAATGCTGGGAAGAAGGGAAGTGAGGCAGACATGATGAAGCTCCGGCCCAAGATGGATGTAGGCTAGAATCTTCCCAGTAGGCCACCACCTTGTGGTACTACCCACATTAATAGAAATGAGTTAATCAAGATATAAGAGTTAGCCAGTAAAAGGCTAGAGCTAATGGGCCAAACAGTGTTTAAAAGAATACAATTTGTGTATTATTATTTATGGGGCTAAGCTAGCTGTGTGGGATCTGGGCGGGAACGTAGCCTGCTATTTTTTCTACATCCCTCTCTCTCTAGTCCAAAGAGAAGTCAGGGTTCCCTACCCTGTGGGAAGTCCAAGATCCTCCCCCTCCATCCAGGTCTAGGAAGGCAAGCATCCAAACAGACTAGGCTTCCACAAAGCCAGTACATGCAGTAGGATCAAAACTCAGTGCCATTGTCCTTGGTTTCAGCCCTCATTGTCTGCTATGTTCAGAGAGTCCGGTTTGATCACATGCTCCATCAGTGCCAGTCCAGATGGCCTTGGTGAGCTCACATTAGATCAGCCCCACTGTCTCAGTGGGTGGGTGCACCCCTCGCGGTCCTGAATTCCTTGCTCATGTTCTCCCTCCTTCTCCTCATTTGGACCTTTGTAGCTCAGTCCAGTGCTCCAATGTGGGTCTCTTTTCTATCTCCATCCATTGCCAGATGAAGGTTCTATGGTGATATGCAAGATATTCATCAGTATGGCTATAGGATAGGGCCATTTCAGGCTCCCCCTCTTCAGCTGCCCAAGGAACTAGCTGGGGACATCTCCATGGACACCTGGGAATACCTCTAGAGTCAAGTCTCTTGCCAACCCTCAAATGCCTCCTTTACTTAAGATATATACTTCCCTGCTCCCATATCCACCCTTCCTCCTTCCCAACCATCCCATTGCCCCAAGCTCTTCCCATCCTCCCCTTCTCACTTTTCTCTCCCCATCTACCCTTACCCCCACCCCACCCCCGCCCCAAGCTCCCAAATCTTGTCTACTTCCAATATCCAGGAGGATAACTATATGTTTTTCTTTGGGTTCACCTTCTTATTTAGCTTCTCTAGGATCACAAATTATAGGCTCAATGTCCTTTATTTATGGCAAGAATCCACTTATCAGTGAGTACATACTATATTCATCATTTTGGGTCTGGGTTACCTCACTCAGGATAGTGTTTTCTATTTCCATCCATTTGGATGTAAAATTCAAGATGTCATTGTTTTTTACTGCTGAGTAGTACTCTAATGTGTATATATTCCACACTTTCTTCATCCATTCTTCCATTGACGGGCATCTAGGTTGTTTCCAGGTTCTGGCTATTACAAATAATGCTGCTATGAACATAGTTGAACAAATGCTTTCGTAGTATGATAGGGCATCTCTTGGGTATATTCCCAAGAGTGGTATTACTGGATCCAGAGGTAGGTTGATCCTGAATTTCCTGAGAAGCTGCCACACTGATTTCCAAAGTGGCTGCACAAGTTTGCATTCCCACCAGCAATGGATGAGTGTTCCCCTTACTCCACATCCTCTCCAGCAAAGGCTATCATTGGTGTTTTTGATTTTAGCCATTCTGACAGGTGTAAGATGGTATCTCAAAGTTGTTTTGATTTGCATTTCCCTGATCGCTAATGAGGTTGAATATGTCCTTAAGTGTCTTTTGGCCATTTGAACTTCTGTTGAGAATTTTCTGTTCAGTTCAGTGCCTCATATTTTAATTGGGTTAATTAGCATTTTAAAGTCTAGTTTCTTGAGTTCTTTATGTATTTTGGAGATCAGAATTTTGTCTGCTGTGGGGTTGGTGAAGATCTTCTTCCAGTCAGTAAGTTGCCATTTTCTCTTAATGACAGTGTCCTTTGCTTTACAGAAGCTTCTCAGTTTTAGAAGATCCCATTTATTCAATATTGCCCTTATTGTTTTTGCTACTGGGATTATATGTAGGAAGCGGTCTCCTGTGCCCATATGTTGTAGAGTACTTCCCACTTTCTCTTCTGTCAGGTTCAGTGTGGTCAGATTAATATTGAAGTCTTTAATCCATTTGAACTTGAGTTTTGTGCATGGTGATAGATATGGATCTATTTTCATTCTACAGGTTGACATCTAGTTCTGCCAGCACCATTTGTTGAAGATGCTTTCTTTCTTCCATTGTATACTTTTAGCTCCTTTGTTGAAAAATCTATGTTCATAGGTTTGTGGGTTAATATCCGGGTCTTCTATCCAATTCCATTGGTCAACTTCTCTGTTTTTATGCCAATACCAAGCTGTTTTCAATACTGTACTCTGTAATAGAGTTTGAAGTCAAGGATGGTAATGCCTCCAAAAGTTCCTTTATTGTATAGGATTGTTTTTGCTATTCTGGGTTTTTTTGTTTTTCCATATAAAGTTTACTATTGTTCTCTCAAGGTCTGTGAGGAATTTTGTTGGGATTTTAATGGGGGTTGCATTGAATTTATAGATTGCCTTTGGTAGAATTGCCATTTTTACTATGTTGATCCTACCTATCCAAGAGCATGGGAGATCCTTCCATGTTCTGGTGTTCTCTTCAATTTCTTTCATCAATGCATTAAATTTCTTGTCAAATCGATCTTTCACTTCCTTGGTTAGAGTTATCCCAGATACTTTATGCTATTCGTGGCTATCGTGAAAGGTGATGATTCTCTGATTTCCCTCTCTGCTTCTCTAT
>NW_026068146.1:98599-100027 GCF_014885135.2 Alexandromys fortis | reverse complement strand
TTTTTTCCTTTCAGTTTATTTATGTGATGGATTACATTGATAGATTTTTGATTGTTGAACCAGCCCTGCATTTCTTGGATGAAACCTACTTGTTTGTAATGGATATTTTTTTAATGTGTTCTTGGATTCTATTTGCCAGAATTTTATTGAGAATTTTTGCATCGATGTTCATGAGTGAGACTGGTCTGTAATTCTCTTTCTTAGTTGGGTCTTCGTGTGGTTTTGGTATCAGGGTAACTGTAGCTTCATAAAAAGAGTTTGGCAATGACTCTTCTGATTCTATTATGTGAAACATATTAAGGAGTATAGGTATCAGCTCTCTTTGGAAGTTCTGATAAAATTCTGCATTAAACCATCAGGTCCTGGGCTTTTTTTTGGTTGGGAGGTTTTTTATGACAGCTTCCATTTCCTCATGACTTATAGGTCTATTTAAATTGTTCACCTCGTCTTGATTTAATTTTTGTAAATGGTACTTATCTAAAAACAAGTCCATTTCTTTTACATTTTCCAACTTTGTGGCATATTACCTTTTGTAGTAAGACCTAATGATTCTCTGAATTTCCTCAGTGTCTGTTGTTATGTCTTCCTTTTCCTTTCTGATCTTGTTAATTTGCATGTTCTCTCTCTGTCTTTTGATTAGTTTGGATAAAGTTTTGTCAATCTTGTTGACTTTCTCAAAGAACCAGCTCTTTGTTTCATTGATTCTTTGGATTGTTTTCTGTGTTTCTATTTTGTTGATTTCAGTCCTCAGTTTATTTCTAGTCTTCTACTTCTCCTGGGTGAGTCTGTTTCTTTTTTTTCTAGAGCTTTCAGGTGGGCTGTTAAGTCTCCAATATGAACTTTCTCCATTTTCTTTTTAATGTGGGCACTTAGTGCTATGAACTTTCCTCTTAGCACTGCTTTCACAGTATCCCATAGGTTTAAGTATGTTGTGTCTTTATTTTCCTTGAATTCAAGGAAGACTTTAATTTCTTTCTTTATTTCTTCTCTGACCCAGGGTTGGTTCAGTAGTTGATTGTTCAGCTTCCATGAATTTGTAGGCTTTCTGGGGGTAGAATTTTTGTTAAATTCTAACTTTATTCCATGGTGATCCAATAAGAGACAGGTGGTTACTAATTTTTTTTGTAACTGTGTAAGTTTGCTTTGTTACCAAGTATGTGGTCAATTTTCGAGAAGGTTCCACGGGCTGCAGAGAAAAAGGTATATTCTTTCCTATTTGGGTGGAATGTTCTATAGATGTCTCTTAAGTCCATTTCATTCATTACCTCCATTAATTCTCTTATTTCTCTGTTAGGTTTCTGTGTGATTGACCTGTCTATTGATGAGAGAGGAGTGTTGAAGTCTCCTACTACTAGTGTGTGTGGTTTGATGTCTGCCTTGAGTTTTAGAAATATTTCTTTTACATATGTGGGTGCTTTTATATTAGGG
>NW_026068146.1:93102-94597 GCF_014885135.2 Alexandromys fortis | reverse complement strand
TTGATGTCTGCCTTGAGTTTTAGAAATATTTCTTTTACATATGTGGGTGCTTTTATATTAGGGGCGTAAATATTCAGGATTGAGACTTAATCCTGATGGATTGTTCCTGTTATGAGTAAAAAGTATCCATCTCCATCTCTTTTGATTGATTTTAGTTTGAAGTCAATTTTGTTAGAAATTAGTATAGCCACACCCGCTTGTTTCTTAGGTCCATTTGATTGAAAAACCTTTTCCCAACCCTTTACTCTGAGTTGATGTCTGTCTTTGTGGTTGAGGTGTGTTTCTTGTAAACAGCAGAATGTTGGATCCTGTTTTTGTATCCAATCTTTTAGTTTGTGCCTTTTTATAGGTGAATTGAGTCCATTGCTATTAAGTTATATCAATGACCAGTGGTTGTTAACTCTGATTATTTTTTTTTCTTTTTTTGTGGTAGAGTTTATGTGTTTTTCTTCTTTGAGTTGTGCTGGTGAAGGGTCACTAGATGTCTGAGTTATTGTGGGCATTGTTGGATTCCTTGGTTTGTGATTTCCCTTCTATTACTTTCTGTAAGGTTGGATTTGTGGCTGCGTATTGTTTAAATTTGTTTTTATCCTGGAATATTTTGTTTTCTCCATTGATGGTGAATAAAGCTTGGCTGGGTATAGTAGTCTGGGCTTGCATCCATGTTCTCTTAGTGTCTGCAGCACATCTATCCAGGACCTTCTGGCTTTCATGGTTTCCATAGATAAGTCAGGTGTAAGTCTGATTGGTTTACCATTATAAGTTACTTGACCTTTTCCTTTGCATCTCTTAATATTCTTTCTTTATTCTCTGTGTTTTGATTATTATATGGCAAGGGGATTTTTTTTTTTGATCCAGTCTATTCGGTGTTCTGTATGCTTCTTGTACATTCATAGGAATATCCTTCCTTAGGTTGGGAAAGTTTTCTTCTATAATTTTGTTGAATATATTTTCTGGGCCATTGAGCTGTAATTCTTCTCCTTCTTCTACTTCAATTATTCTTAGGTTTGTTCTTTTTATTTTGTCCCAGATTTCCTGAATGTTTTGTGATGAGAATTGTTGGATTTGCTGTGTTCTCTGATCAGTGCATTTATTTTTTCTATGGTGTCTTCAGCACCTGAGATTCTTTCTTTTATCTCCTGTATTCTGTTGGTTATGCTTGTCTCTTTCATCTCTGTTCATTTACCTAGATTTTCCATATCTAGCCGGCCCTTGGTTTGTGTTTTCTTCATTGCCTCCATTTCAGTTTTCAAGTCTTGAACTGTTTCCATTATCTGTTTGATTGTTTTTTCTTGGTTTCCAAGGGTATCATTCACTGATTGATTCAATTCTTCGAACTTTCTGTTATACTTCTCATCCATTTCTTTAAGGGCATTTTTTACATGCTGTTTAAGGGAATCAAACACTTTCATAAATTCAATTTTTTCTACTTCATCTTGATTAAGGTGTTCATGTCCACATGTTGTGGGGTCGCTGGGTTCCGGTGATTTCATGT
>NW_026068146.1:65233-87283 GCF_014885135.2 Alexandromys fortis | reverse complement strand
ACACACACACACACACACACACACACACACACACACGAGCACACATGCATGCACAGACCCTTTCTGCCTCTCTATATTTGAAGCTTGTTGCTCCTGTTGAACCCCACTCTCTGTACTGATGGCAGCCCCTCTGCATTCATCCTGTGGGGTTGGCCTTTGCCCAGCTGTGACCTGGCTTTGTTTTCAAGTTTTTCTCCCCCTTTGGAGGGGTGTCCTGAAATTATTCATCTGTCTCTAGGCAAACTGGTTCCCAGACTGGAGAAAAAGCCCAACCAGGTTCAGGAACTTGAAATTCAAGGATTATATCAGTCTAAACTCCAAATACCAAAGAGGGGCATCTTCTTTTGATGTTGAATATGGTTTACAGACTCATTCTCTAGTAACAGCACCAGAAAAATGTTCTTTTGGGATGTTAACTTTTTGCTTGTTTTTGTCTTTGTTTGTTTTGAAACATGGTTTCTCTGTGCAATAACCCCGACTGTCCTGGAACTTGGAGATCCTTCTGCCTCTGCATCTTGAGTGCTGGGATTGATGGTGTTTTCCACCACTGCCACCTGGCTTGGGTGTCAACTTCTAACAAAAAACCAGCTGTCAAAAAATAAATTATCCCTTCTTCCTAACCAGGCACCCACACCGTCTTGCCTTGCTTACAACAAAGGTGGTAAATAGCTTCATTCCCAGTAGACATCAAAAGGTAAGTTTCTGAGATGCTTGGGCTTCCAGCCAAAACTCATATTGATTTCAGAGTTATCCTTTTGTATTAGTCGGGGGTTGGTCCATATGAGTTTAATTCACAGCATTATACAACAAAAAAAAGTTCTTTTTATTAAGAGAAAAATCAAGGTCACAATGACTTTTTTAAAACAAGATTTATTTTTTATTATGTATACAGGATTCTGTAGATGGAGCTGCAGGCAGGCCTGTTTTTTTGTCCTACCTGGCTCCCACACGGTTATCTTAGCCCCAGAATAATTACACAGAAACTGTATTCATTTAAGAAACTGTATTCACTGCCTGGCCCATTAGTTTCAACCTCTTATTGGCTATTTCTCACATCTTTTCTTTATTTTTTAAAATTAATTAATTAATTTATTTATTTATTAAAGATTTCTGTCTCTTCCCCACCGCCGCCTCCCTTTTCCCTCCCCCTCCCCCAATCAAGTCCCCCTCCCTCATCACCCCATAGAGCAATCAGGGTTCCCTGCCCTGTGGGAAGTCCAAGACCACCCACCTCCATCCAGGTCTAGTAAGGTGAGCATCCAAACTGCCTAGGCTCCCACAAAACCAATACGTGCAGTAGAATCAAAAACCCATTGCCATTGTCTTGAGGTCTCAGTAGTCCTCATTGTCCTCTATGTTCAGCGAGACCAGTTTTAACGCAGGCTTTTTCAGACCCAGGCCAGCTGGCCTTGGTGAGTTCCCGATAGAACATCCCCATTGTCTCAGTGTGTGGGTGCACCTCTCGCGGTCCTGAGTTCCTTGCTCGTGCTCTCTCTCCTTCTGCTCCTGATTTGGACCTTGAGATTTCAGTCCGGTGCTCCAATGTGGGTCTCTGTCTCTGTCTCCTTTCATCGCCTGATGAAGGTTAATATTCAGGAGGATGCCTATATGTTTTTCTTTGGGTTCTCCTTCTTATTTAGCTTCTCTAAGAACCCGAATTATAGGCTCAATGTCCTTTATTTATGGCTAGAAACCAAATATGAGTGAGTACATCCCATGTTCCTCTTTTTGGGTCTGGCTTACCTCACTCAGGATAGTGTTTTCTATTTCCATCCATTTGCCTGCAAACTTCAAGAAGTCCTTGTTTTTTACTGCTGAGTAGTACTCTAATATGTATATATTCCATACTTTCTTCATCCATTCTTCAATTGAAGGGCATCTAGGTTGTTTCCAGGTTCTGGCTATTACAAACAATGCTGCTATGAACATAGTAGAGCATATACTTTTGTTGTATGATAAGGCCTCTCTTGGGTATATTCCCAAGAGTGGTATTGCTGGGTCCATGGGTAGGTTGATCCCGAATTTCCTGAGAAACCTCCACACTGCTTTCCAGAGTGGTTGCACAAGTTTGCATTCCCACCAGCAATGGATGAGTGTACCCCTTTCTCCACAACCTCTCCAGCAAAGGCTATCATTGGTGTTTTTGATTTTCGCCATTCTGACAGGTGTAAGATGGTATCTTAAAGTTGTCTTGATTTGCATTTCCCTGATCGCTAAGGAAGTTGAGCATGACCTTAGGTGTCTTTTGGCCATTTGAACTTCTTCTGTTGAGAGATCTCTGTTCAGCTCAGTGCCCCATTTTATAATTGGGTTGATTAGCCTTTTACGGTCTAGTTTCTTGAGTTCTTTATATATTTTGGAGATCAGACCTTTGTCAGTTGCGGGGTTGGTGAAGATCTTCTCCCAGTCAGTGGGTTGCCTTTCTGTCTTAGCAACAGTGTCCTTTGCTTTACAGAAGCTTCTCAGTCTCAGGAGGTCCCATTTATTCAATGAGGCCCTTACTGTCTGTGCTGCTGGGGTTATACGTAGGAAGTGGTCTCCTGTGCCCACGTGTTGTAGAGTACTTCCCACTTTCTCTTCAATCAGGTTCAGTGTGTTTGGACTGATATTGAGGTCTTTCACCCACTTGGACTTGAGTTTTGTGCATGGTGATAGATATGGGTCTATTTTCATTCTTCTACAGATTGACATCCAGTTTTGCCAGCACAATTTGTTGAAGATGCTCTCTTTTTTCCATTGTATACTTTTAGCTCCTTTATCGAAAATCAGGTGTTCATATGTTTGTGGGTTAAAGTCAGGGTCTTCTATTCGATTCCATTGGTCGACTTCTCTGTTTTTATGCCAATACCAAGCTGTTTTCAATACTGTAGCTCTGTAATAGAGTTTGAAGTCAGGGATGGTAATGCCTCCAGACGTTCCTTTATTGTATAAGATTGTTTTGGCTATCCTGGGTTTTTTGTTTTTCCATATAAAGTTGATTATTGTCTTCTCCAGATCTGTGAAGAATTTTGATGGGATTTTGATGGGGATTGCATTGAATCTATAGATTGCTTTTGGTAGAATTGCCATTTTTACTATGTTGATCCTCCCAATCCAAGAGCAAGGGAGATCCTTCCATTTTCTGGTGTCCTCTTCTATTTCTTTCTTCAAAGACTTGAAGTTCTTGTCAAATAGATCTTTCACTTCCTTGGTCAGGGTTACCCCAAGATATTTTATGCTCTTTGTGGCTATCGTGAAAGGTGATGCTTCTGTGATTTCCCTCTCTGTTTCCTTATCCTTAGTGTATAGGAAGGCAACTGATTTTTTGGAGTTGATCTTGTATCCAGCCACGCTACTAAAGGTGTTTATCAGCTGTAGGAGTTCTTTGGTAGAATTTTTGGGGTCGCTTATGTATACTATCATGTCATCTGCAAATAACGAAAGCTTAACTTCTTCCTTTCCAATACGAATCCCCTTGATCCCCTTATGTTGTCTTATTGCTATTGCTAGAACTTCAAGCACTATATTGAAGAGGTATGGAGAGAGTGGACATCCTTGTCTTGTTCCTGATTTTAGTGGGATGGCTTTGAGTTTTTCTCCATTTAATTTAATGTTAGCTGTCGGTTTGCTGTAGATAGCTTTTATTATATTTAGGTATGACCCTTGTATCCCTATTCTCTCCAAGACCTTTATCATAAAGGGGTGTTGAATTTTGTCGAATGCTTTTTCCGCATCTAATGAAATGATCATATGGTTTTTTTCTTTCAGTCTATTTATATGGTGGATTACATTGATAGATTTGCGTATGTTGAACCAGCCCTGCATCTCTGGGATGAAGCCTACTTGATCATAATGGATAATTTTTCTGATGTGTTCTTGAATTCGGTTTGCCAGTATTTTATTGAGAATTTTTGCGTCGATATTCATGAGTGAGATAGGCCTGTAATTCTCTTTCTTGGTTGGGTCTTTGTGTGGTTTTGGTATCAGGGTAACTGTAGCTTCATAAAAGGAATTTGGCAATGACTTTTCTGTTTCTATATTGTGAAATACGTTAAGGAGTATAGGTATTAGCTCTTCTTGGAAGTTCTGGTAGAATTCTGCGTTGAACCCATCTGGTCCTGGGCTTTTTTTGGAAGGGAGATTTTTGATAACAGTTTCTAGTTCTTCGCGACTAACAGGTCTATTTAGATCATTCACCTGGTCTTGGTTTAGCTTTGGTATATGGTACTTATCTAAAAAAATGTCCATTTCTTTTGCATTTTCCAGTTTTGTGGCATACAGGCTTTTATAGTAAGATCTAATGATTCTCTGGATTTCCTCTGTGTCTGTGGTTATGTCCCCCCTTTCATTTCTGATTTTATTTATTTGCGTGTTCTCTCTCTGTTGTTTAGTTAGTTTGGATAGGGGTTTGTCGATCTTGTTGATTTTCTCCAAGAACCAACTTTTTGTTTCATTGATTCTTTGGACTGTTTTCTGTGTTTCTATTTTGTTGATTTCTGCCCTCAGTTTGATTATTTCCAGTCTTCTACTCCTTCTGGGCACCTCTGCTTCTTTTTTTTCTAAAGCTTTCAGGTGTGCCATTAAGTCCCCAATGTATGCTTTCTCTGTTTTCTTTAAGTGGGCACTTAGTGCTATGAACTTTCCTCTTAGCACTGCTTTCATCGTGTCCCATAGGTTTGAGTATGTTGTCTCTTTATTTTCATTAAATTCAAGGAAGACTTTAATTTCTTTCTTAATTTCTTCCTTGACCCAGGTGTGGTTCAGTAGTTGACTGTTCAGTTTCCATGAGTTTGTCGGCTTTCTGGGGGTAGCATAGTTGTTGCCATCTAACTTTAATCCGTGGTGATCTGATAAGACACAGGTGGACACTGATATTCTTTTGTATCTGTGGAGGTTTCCTTTGTTTCCGAGTATATGGTCAATTTTTGAGAAGGTTCCATGAGCTGCAGAGAAGAAGGTATATTCTTTCCTATTTGGGTGGAGTGTTCTGTAGATGTCTGTTAAGTCCATTTGCTTCATTACCTCCAATAATTCTCTTAATTCTCTATTAGGTTTCTGTCTGATTGACCTGTCCATTGGAGAGAGAGGTGTGTTGAAGTCTCCTACTATTAGTGTGTGTGGTTTTATGTCTGCCTTGAGTTTTAGAAATATTTCTTTTACATAAGTGGGTGCTTTTATATTAGGGGCATAGATATTCAGGATTGAGATGTCATCCTGATGAATTGTTCCTGTTATGAGTATAAAGTGTCCATCTCGATCTCTTCTGATTGATTTTAGTTTGAAGTCAGTTTTGTTGGAAATTAGTATGGCCACACCTGCTTTTTTGTTAGGACCATTTGCTTGAAAGACCTTTTCCCAACCTTTTACTCTGAGTAGATGCCTGTCTTTGTGGTTGAGATGTGTTTCTTGCAAACAGCAGAATGTTGGATCCTGTTTTCGTATCCAATCCCTTAGCCTGTGCCTTTTTATAGGTGAATTGAGACCATTAATATTAAGTGATATTAGTGACCAGTGGTTGTTTACTCCGGTTATTCTTACTGTTTTCGGTAGTAGAGTTTGTGTGTGTCCCTTCTTTGAGTTGTACTGGTGAAGGTTCGCTAGATTCCTGAGTTATTGTAGTCAGTGTTGGCAATGTTGGATTCCTTGGGTTGCGATTTTCCTTCTATTACTTTCTGTAGCGCTGGATTTGTGGCTACGTATTGTTTAAATTTGTTCTTATCCTGGAATGTCTTGTTTTCTCCATTGATAGTGAATACTAGCTTGGCTGGGTATAGAAGTTTGGGTTTGCATCCATGGTCTCTTAGTTTTTGAAGAACCTCTATCCAGGACCTTCTGGCTTTCGTGGTTTCCAGAGAGAAGTCAGGTGTAAGTCTGATCGGTTTACCTTTATAAGTTACTTGGCCTTTTTCCTTTGCAGCTCTTAATATTCTTTCTTTAACCTGTATATTTTGTGTTTTGATTATTATATGGTGAGGGGATGTTTTTCTTTGATCCAGTCTGTTTGGTGTTCTGTATGCTTCTTGGATATTCAAAGGAATATCTTTCTTTATGTTGGGAAAGTTTTCTTCCATAATTTTATTAAATATATTTTCTGGGCCTTTGAGCTGTGATTCTTCCCCTTCTTCTATTCCTATTATTCTTAGGTTTGGTCTTTTTATTGTGTCTCATATTTCCTGAATGTTTTGTGATGAGAATTTGTTGGCTTTGCTGTTTTCTTTTATCAGTGCGTTTATTTTCTCTATGGTGTCTTCAGAATCTCAGATTCTTTCTTTTTTTCTTGAATTCTATTGATTATGCTTGTTTTATTTCTCACTACTTGCTTTAACCCATATTTAGTAATCTGTGTAGCACCATGAGGTGGTGGCTTTTCGGGGAAAGATCCTAACCTGCGTCTGTCTCGGAGAGGAGAGTCATGGCGACTGCCTCACTGCCTTCTTCCTCCCAGCATTCTGTTCTGTTTACTCCACCTACCTAATTTTCTGCCTTATCAAAGGGCCAAGACAGTTTCTTTATTAACCAATGAAAGTAACACACAGACAGATGACCCTCCTCCATCAGGATTCTGTCTGCATGTATGCCTGCAGGCCAGAGGAGGGCACCAGATCTCATTATAGATGGTTCTGAGCCACCATGTGGTTGCTGAGAATTGAAATCAGGACCTCTCAAAGAGCAGTCGATGCTCTTAACCTCTGAGCCATCTCTCCAGTCCAACATTTCAGACGTAAACCTGACACCTTGGGACTGTTATATGTTACTCTGATTTTTGCACTTGTTACAATGATGTTTTAGTATGATTTATCTTTGAAACACAGCTAGGTTTCAGTATCTATTTAAATAAGTCTGAAAAGTAAAAAAAAATAAAGACAAAAGAATGAAAAAAGTTACTAAAAATGAAATCACTATAATTAATATCAATGGATACCTAAGAGAAGATAGTGTCTCTATAGAATTCCTGAAAAGAAATTATACCCTGAGTTCTAGTTATGTTTCTAGGCTGTGATAAATATCATGATTAAAAGCAACTTGGGTAGGGACCGGGGACTTCATTTTACCTTAAAGCTTACAGTTCATTATATGAGGGGCAGTCAGGGCAGGAACTCTAGGCAGGGAATGAAGTAGAGGCCGTGGGCTAGTGCTGCTTTCTAAGACAACTCAGGACCTCCTGCCCAGGGGTGTCACCACCTATAGTCTGCTGGGCCCTCTCCATATCAATCATTAACCAAAAAGGTGTTCCACAGACCCCTACAGGCCAATCATAAAGAGAAAATTTCTCAGTTGAGATCCTCTTCCCAGATAACCTTAATTTGTGTCCGCCTGACAAAACGCTAACCAGTACACTTATGTTTAAAACTTTCATGGTAAGTGACATGAATTCTGGGAATTTTAAAACTACAGGTGTGTGTAAGACAAAAGCAGTACATATCTGCCACTATTAGGCAAACCAAGCTTTTAAACAAGTTAAGACAGAAAGTCCTTGTTTCTCTCTAGGCTGTGGTTGGGCATGCCTTCAATCCCAGTACTGGGCAGGTAGAGACAGGTGAATCTCTGTGAGTTCGAGGCCAGCCTGGTCTACAGAGAGAATTCTAGAACAGGCTCCAAAGCTACAGAGAAACCCTCTCTTGAAACCCCCTGTCCCCGCAAAAAGAAAGTCTTTTACTTCTCATTTCAAATGAACATAAAATTTCCAACTCTATTTATTCTGAAAACAAAGCAAAATAAAAAACTATAAACAATGATAATTTAGGAACAAGGGGTATCCCTTGACCAAGGACTGTGATCTATAAGTCCACTTTTCATTTAAAAGGAATGAGGGTCCCTTGCAAAAACACAAGAATGCAATAAGCCATTATGAAATGCAAGCAATTCCAATGACCTATGACTCGATTCCTTTTGCAAATGAACAGCATGGCAAAAGGACAGCAGCTAATGCTTGGTGTAGACCTTACTTGGATCTCAACCTACCTACGTGTAAGGGCTTCATTAGACAAGCAAAATAAGTAGAGGGTCGCAGGGATGGTCCAGTAGAAAGAAGCCTGGAATCCTGAATTCAATCCCCAGGACTGACATGGTGAAGGAGAAAACTGGACTCCTTCAAGTTTTCCTCTGACCTCCATGGCTGCCTCCTCTAAAGTTTAAAAGCAAGTGGAATGTTGGATATTTTATGATACAAGAAAATCATTATTATTACACATGATAGCAATATCATTGAGTTAAAAAAATCTTTACTTGTTACCAGTTAGTTTCAAGTCGCTTACAGATGACCTAATGTAACGTTTGAAATTTGCTTAATATACTTAGGATAAAAATCAGACAGGAGCAGAACAAATTTCACAGAATGTTTGAAGAAATGTGTTACGACATGTCAGTTCATCATATCTCTTTGCTAATCTTTATACATTTAAACTGCCAATGTTTTTAAAGGCCTATTATATATGTGTATATATATATATATATATATATATATATATATATATATATATATGACTAACTTAGAAACAGCAAAGGAGACCCAAACAAAATGAAGACATTTTAGTGTAAGGATAATTTAAAAGTAATAAAACAAATTACTTTTTGTAATCCAGCTCAAATTCCACGATGCTCCAGGGTTCTGAAGTTAGCAAAGCTTGCTGAAATTCTTCCCAGGCTATAGATCCGGACTGTCAGAGTCGCAGGGGCCCTAGCTCTTCCTGTTGAGGTCAGAGGTTAGCATTTCCGGGCTGCTGGTTGGAGGCACATGTGCAGCCTGCGTGAGCTGCCTCCTCATTCATGGATCCGTTTTGGACATGGTCTGAACAGTGGAAACATTCTTCACATATTTAAGTAGATGATGCTGTCCGTGATGGACACTGGGAACAGCTAGCTGCTGGGGGAAGTCACTACGGCCCCAAATAGCTGCTTCCCAAAGCTCACGTGGCTTTGGTGTGTTCCTTTACTGTATTGCTAGAGGGTCTCCCCTGCCCTTCCTCCTGGCCCCCTGCCTGCACAGGATTTCTCTCTACTTAGAGAGGTTCTGGTGTTTCCTGGTAACTGATGATTCATTTTTCTCCCTTGAATCTTCTCCATGGCTGGATCCTTGTTTCCCATATCCTTCCCATACCCTCAGAGAACAAAAGGTTGGTGTTTTGGCTGGAGTCTGAGCTGGAGCATTTTACCCCACACAGGATGAGACCTGAGGGCCCCTTCAGTTTGCTTAGATTTCCCTAAGCATTCCTAGATAAATACTGACCATAGGATACATTTGCTTTCTGCCCAACTGAAGTGATGTTTTATGTGATTCATTTGTTGCCTGAGATTTTTGGTTATAGTCATGAAATCTGGTCTCTGCCCTTGATACAAGTCCTTGTGTTTATTAAGATGTAACCTAAGACGCCCATACATTTTCAGAACTCTAAAAACGCTTTCTCATGTCTGTAAACTCAGTAAGATAAATTTTGGCTTTTACATCGTGTTTGAGAAGCAGTAACAACAGATGTCAGTTCAAAAGGAGAATTAAGTTCTAAGTCAAGAATTCCATCTTTGCCCTGTCATAAAACGACAACCAGATAATAAGGACCTTTGGCTGCTTCTGACTTTGCAAACCAGAATCCCATCATTTTGGGCAATTAGAAGGGTGAGGAGAACACTTACCCCACTGATGAACTGCTGGAGCAGGTGAAGGAGCAGGGCGGGGAGCCACACCCAGGATGGCCATGACTCTGGGCACCAGCAGGGTATCTGAGATCTCAGACAGGGCTCAGTACTGATAAAATAGCAGAAGCTACACCAGTGACTCATTGCACTGTTTGGATGCTATGTGACACACCACAGCTCCCAATGCCACTACTGTAGATGACATATGATTGAGGGGCAGGGAAGATGGAGGAGCCAAGCAGTACATGTATGGCGGAACTGGAAGCTTGACCACTCTGACTGGTTGGTGTGAGAGAAGTCAGGATTGACAGAGGGGCAGGTTGTTTCCTAGAAGAGTTGGCAAGAAGTTTTTTTTTTTTTTTGTGTGTGTGTGTGTGTTTTTCTTTTTCTTTTGTAGAGAAGGCTATAAGAGTGGAGAGTAGATACAGAAGGACTGGGAAATGAGTGAGATTATGGTGCATGAGTAATTCCCAAAGAATCAATAGTAGTAGTAGCAGCAGTAGTAATTGTACTAACAGAAGGGTGACTTAAACCATCCAGAGTTTTGCTTGCTGAAAATGAGGCATGCAGAATCACAGAGCATGAGGAGGCAAGGGTGTTTGTTACCCAGTACCAACTGTTTTTGCACAGTTGTTAAAGCAGAGATAGCGAACCCATGTTCCAAAATCTGGTACTAACCACATCAGCCTGGGGGTGTCTTTCTTACTGTTCCTAACCCCAGTGTTCTCACCTCACTCCCGACTGCTGCCTTTGCCACAGCCCCTTCTGTAGCATGGCTTTGACCCATGTTCAGGTCTTACCCAGCTCAGAATTATTTTACGACTCTCAGCGACACATGGGTGGAACACACTGTACTTAGATGCTTTGCACAGTCCACGCAGGAAGGAACCCACCTGTGTCTTCCCCATGTGGCTTTCATTGTCTGGATGACTTAACAAACAAGGTCCTCCTGCCATTTAGAGACAGGTCTAAGCCCCTTGGTTTGCAGCTGGCATCCCTTCTTCCTCCATCTCCCAGCACTGTGTGTGTGGATTTCCACAATACTGTAGCTGATTATGAACATTTTGCTTTTCTCTACTTCACCATAACCTTCTTTAACCCAGAGACCAAATCTGTAGGCAGGGTCTTATTTAGAGCTCCAGAAGTCACTCACTAAGACAATTTTTTTTTTTTTTTTTTTTTTTTTTTTTTTTTTTTTTTTTTTTTTTTTTTTTTTTTTTTTTTAGTCCAAAACAGGTTGGACTTCACTGTTTTTGGAAATCCAACAGGATTCAGACAGACAATTCTAAAGTGGTGAAATTTGCCATTTTCTGTTTCTCCTCTGCTATCTTTAGGTATACTCAAGGATATTTTTATCTCTACAGCATGCCTTAGATGAAAACAGGGAGGGTTCTCTTTTCCTGTTTCCTTACATTATGCTCTATGTAAAGCTCAAATAAACGTGTTTCCTAGGGAGCCTGTGTGGAGAAAACACTTTACTAGGTTGCTGCAGGGCCAGAGACAAGTGAAACGCGGGAGGCGAAACCATGACATGGCTGTAGTGGAGTAAGTTCCACAGTTATAGACTCGAGGGCCAGTCCCTCACATTAAATGTTACACGTTTTCCAAGTAACATTTGCCAAGCATCCCTGCCTGCGATGACAGAAAAGCTCTGAAAGATGTTTATCCTCAGGAATTAGCATTGATCAGGAGCACAAGACCTGGGCCTACTCTGGACCATATCAGTTTCTGTCAATGTGATCCTGGAACCTGGGACCTCCTATTTATCTTTCTCAGCAGTGAAACAGAGCAGCCATTGAGGTGAGTTCTTCCACAGGCAGGGACGCCACCCATCCAGTTACAGGGTGTGGATCAAATTAGCAAACATGCTGTATGTGTTAATAGTCCTTCTCAGTCTCCTTACTGGTAAACATGCTGTAGGTGTTAACAGTCCTTCTCAGTCTCCTTACTGGTAGCATCTGTGGCTGAGAAGGCTCGCTCTCAGACCGCACACCAAAGCATCTAACTCAGAAACTGACTCCTTGGACTGGGGAGCAGTAGCCTCTGCTATCTCCTCCTTCTCCTCCTTTTCACACACAAAGTAGACCTTGGTTCTGGGTCAGCTGGGTGGAGGATCCCTTCTCCAGTCCCTCAGTGTTGCAAATAAAACAATCCTGCTTGCCAAAGGCAGTGCAGGCCACTGCGCCTGCTCTGTTGACTTCGCAGAAGTCTGAAGCTCCTAAGATATAATACTTGGGAATGTCTGTTGGAAACTGAGGGGGCCATTTGATTGTAAGTCCTGTTAAGGTCACCAAGTTTTTAATGAGACGTGCCTAGGGGAAAAAGGACAAAAGGCAGAGATTCTGCCGAAGATCTTACACATTACTCTTAAACCCTGGAGCATTGGGCAGCATCTATGTTTCTCCTTGTGATTTCGTTCTGTCTGTCTACTTCTACTTGAAATTAAGATGAGACTGAAATCAGCAATGTGAACCAGGTCTCCAGAAGCAGCTGCTGTTCTCCCTAGCTGGCAGAAGACCTTTGGCTCCCTCTAGAGGTAGAACTAGGTCTCAAGTACCACAGCTGCTTTTCCCGCCAGTGACTGGAAATACAGGATATGGTATACAACTTACTAATAACATTTCAAAAGGAAATTTACTTTAAAAACAATTCTTTGGTATACATATAAAATTTTATCACTTGATAAAGATGAAAGCAAATTTACTAAGTAATGATTTTTTTATATAAAAATTTAAATATTGGCTTATGATCTGTTACTGCAGGATGAAGAACTTCTGAAGAATTTCTGAGTTGATTGATATTTAGATCTTATGTAACAGTGATTCACCTAAATATGTAAAAATATGACAAAAACGTATTTAGGACCATTTTGGAAATTTTTATGTCCTAATCGTATCAAGCCTGAATTCACTTTAAAGAAGAAAGAGCCAGACATGGTGGCACATGCCTTTAATCCCAGCATTTGGGAGGTAGAGGAAGGAAGGTGGATCTCTTTGAGTTCCAGTGACAGTTAAAGTGAGTTCTAGGACAGCCAGGGCTGTTACACAGAGAAACCTTGTCTCAAAAAACAAACAAAACAAAAAAGAAAAATAACAAATAAAAAAGGCAAATACAAATATCAACACAGAAAATTGGATCCCACATCTTGCGTCAGTCAGAAAATAGTTTCCCTTCTGGGGTTCAAGGACCCCTGGAATCTGAGAACTACATTTTGAAGACAAACCTCTAGACAACCTACTTTCTCAATAGTCACACTGTAATTTTCTGTAAAACGTCTTGTGAGAGAATGATCTACAACCAACATAGATTGTAGCTGGAATAAGTCTGTCCTGCTCTCCTAGCCGTGGATAACCAATAGTACACTCCACAGCAGCCGGAGTATAAAGGAAAGTGGTTTCCTCGTGGAGCTGGCAGCCCTGTTGTCTTACAGCCATATTTCCTGCTTTCACCTGTGTTGGGTCTTTCAGTGACTAAAACACTGAAGAAAATTGTTTTTCACTGGTTTTCGTCTGCATCCATTGCCCCCAAGGACTCCGCCAAGTGTTCCCTTCTAAGTCAGTTTTTTCTCACCAGCAGATCCTGTTTTAGATGTTCCTGACTGCTAAAGATATGGCCTTGGTAGCCTGTCCTTAGTCCTAGGTCTTTTATGCGAAACACTCTACACTGAAAACCCTGTGTGATCAGTCTCCCCCAGCTGCGGAGTACCATGAGAAGAAGAGCTTTGTCGGCACCCCAGCTGATGCTACATCACTTTAATACAGCGCCTCATGTTGGTGATTCCCAATCATGAAATTATTTTTGTTGCTACTTCATAACTGTGATTTTGATAGTTATAAATTGTAATGTAAATACTTGATATGCAGATGGTCTTAGGTGACCCCTGTGAAAGGGTAGGTCGACCCTCCAAATGGTTGAGAATCACCATTTTAGAGTCAGCCTTGACTTGAACTTAGAGCTCTCTGTGCATCCTTCTCTGAGACATCCTTCTCATTCTTTGAGACAAAAGTCAGCTCTTTCTTTCCTCTGGTCCTTGCTTTTTTGCTATTTCCCTCCCCAGGAAGGCTTTGTCTTTCTTGAGTCTCTACAGACCACCTTTGTGTTGATAATAATACACACCTAACTATGGCTTGTAAGAAACTTGGCTGTATATAAATTTTCCCTATTGGAATTCAAGTCCTATTCCTTTGTTTATCTTAAGTGGAAGTCATTGTGCCTTAGTTTTGTGTTTTGTGGAAGGGAAACCAAAGCTTTGCTTTATTTTGTTTCATTTAGGTCCCTGTTCATGCCAGGCAAGCAAGCACTCTGCCACTGAAACTATATCCTTTTTCCTTTTCTCTTGAGACAGAGGCTCACTAAGTTGCCTAGGCTCGTCTTGAACTTGTAGCCTTCCTGTCTTGGTTTGCTGAGTAGCTGGGATTTCAAGACTATATCACTAGACCTGAGTTTCCTTCTTGAAGAGGACTTGAAGAGGACTGAGGCAGGGGATGGGTAAGGAGGACTTAGCACTTTTAGGATAATTCTCTGAAAGGATCTGATCTTCACAAGACACTAAAAGTGAAATTTGCTAAATTTATCTTTTTATTTATTGACTTTTATCCTAATATCAGAGATACACTGAGATATAAAAAATTTAAAAGGTTTATTTTTAGTTTATGTGTATGGCTGTTTGGCTTCCATTTATGTATGTGTACTGTATGCCTGTGTGGACAGAAGGACATGCCTTCAGAGGACAGAAGATAATGCCACATCCCCAGAATTAGAGTTTCAAGCCACCATCTTAAATTGAACTTAGCTTCTTCTCAAGAGCAGCAAGTGCCTTTAACCACTGAGTTATCAGTCCAACCTCTCAAAGTGGAGAGGTAAAATGATGGAGATGACTATCAGATTGTACAACTGGTCAAATATGATTTTTGAATCACATCCTATTTTTTATCAGCTTGAACAAATCATCAAACTTCTGGCAGAAGGATTGGGGGTATGCACAGTTCCAATGAAAGCAGCAAGGAGATAAAAATATTCTGGAAATAATAAAATATGAAATCCATGTATACCACAATTTAAAGATATACTCAAGTAGCATTTACAACTCTTTCAGGAGTCTTTGCATGACAAAGATGAAAACTGAACTCAAACCAGCAAAAAGAGAGCTACTAAGTCTTAAGTTGGAGACATCTGGAGTATGATGGGTTTCAGGCTCATCTGGATCCAGACATGCAGATGGCATTCTCAAACTACAGCTTCTGCTTCATGCCTTGCATAAGCTTTTCACTTTTTAATTTTTTTGTTGATTTTATTGAGCTATACATTTTTCTTTGCTCCCCTCTCTTTTTCTCCCCTCCCCTTCTAACCTCTCCCATGGTGGCCATGTTCCTATTTACTCAGGAGATCTTATCTCTTTCTACTTCCCATGTAGATTAGATCCATGTGGTGTCTTTCTTAGGGTCCTCATTGTTGTCTAAATTCTCTGGGATTGTTAATTATAGGCTGTTTTTCTTTACTTTATGTCTAAAAGCCACTTATGTGTAAGTAAATATGATATTTGTCTTTCTGGGTCTGGGTTACCTCACTCAATATGATGGGTTACCTCACTCAATATGATCCATACATTTCATGATGTCATTTTTTCTGCTATGTAGTACTCCACTGTGTAAATGTACCACAATTTACTCATCCATTCTTTGGTACAGGAATGTATAGGTTGTTTCCAGGTTCTGGCTATGGCAAACAATGCTACTGTGACTATCATTGAGGAAATGTCCTTGTGGTACAATTGAGGATCCTTTGGGTATATGCACAGAAGTAGTATTGCTGGGTCTTGAGGAAAGTTGTTTTCTAAATTTCTGAAACATAGCCATACTGATATCCAAAGGGGCTGTTCCCGTTTGCGCTCCCACCAGCAATAAAGGAGTGTTCCCTTTATCCCACATCCTCTTCAGCATAAGTTGTCATCAGTGTTTTTGATCTTGGCCATTCTTAAAGGTGTAAGATGGAATCTCATAGTTGTTTTGATTTACATTTCTCTGATGGCTAAGAATGTTGAGCATTTCCTTAAGTGTCTTTCAGCCATTATAGATTCCTCTGTTGAGAATTCTCTGTTTAGGTCTGTACCCCATTTTTATTTATTTATTTATTAAAAATTTCTGACTCCTCCCATCCCCCATTTCCCTCCCACTCCTTCCCCCCCTCCAGTCTAAGAGAAGTCAGGGAGCCCTGCCTGTGGGAAGTCCAAGGCCCTCCCCACTCCATCCAGGTCTAAGGAAGGTATGCATCCAAACAGACCAGGCTCTCAAAAAGCCAGTACATGCAGTAGAATCAAAACCCGGTGTCATTATCATTGGCTGCTCAGTCCACCCTCATTGTCAGCATCATTTAGAGAGTCTGGTTTGATTACATGCTCATTCAGTACCAGTCCAGCTGGCCTTGGTGAGCTCCTATTAGATCAGTCACACCATTTCCGTGGGTGGGCACACCCCTCATGGTCCTGACTTTCTTGCTCATGTTCTCCCTCCTTCTGCTCTCGATCTGGGCCTTGGGAGTTCAGTCCAGTGCTCCAGTCTGAGTCTCTGTCTCTATCTCCATCCATCACCACGTGAAGGTTCTATGGTGATATGTAAGATATTCATCAGTGTGGCTATGGGAGAAGGCCAGTTCAGGCGCCCTCTCCTCAGCTGCCCAAAGAACTAGCTGGGGAAATCCCCTCTGACACCAGGGAACCCCTCTAGAGCCAAGTCTCTTGCCAACCCTAAAATGGCTTCCTTAGTTAAGGTATCTTCTTCCCTTCTACCATATCGACCCTTCCTCCATCTTAACCATCCCATTCCCCCAAGCTCTCCCCAATCCTCCCCTTCTACCTTCTCTCTTCCCATATTCCCTTCCCCAACCCCACCACCCCCATGCTCCCAACTTTTGCCCAGAGATCTTGCTTACTTCCAATATCCAGGAGGATAAATATATGTTTTTCTTTGGGTTCACCTTATTTAGTTTTGCTAGGATCACAAACTATAGACTCAATGTCCTTTGTTTATGGCTAGAATCCACTTAGGAGGGAGTACATAAGATATTTATCTTTTTGGGTCTGGGTTATCTCACTCAGTAAAGTGTTTTCTATTTCTATTCATTTGCATGCAAAATTAAAGATGTCATTGTTTTTTACCACTGAGTAAAACTCTAAAGTATATATGTGCCACACCTTCTTATCCATTCTTCTATTGCGGGGCACCTAGGTTGTTTCCAGGTTCTGGCTATTACAAATAGTGCTGCTATGAACATAGTTGAACAAATGCTTTTGTAGTATGATTGGGCATCTCTTGGATATCTTCCCAAGAGTAGAATTTCTGTATTTCTTAGTAGGCTGAGAATTATTATAAGAAGGCACTGTGAAGGCAAATTTTTCTCTATCCTTTTCTTGTAAAGGTATAGTGAAGAAGCAATCCTTCAAATCAATAACTGTAAGAGGCCATCCTTTGGGTACCAGAGAAGGCAGAGGTATTCCAGACTGTAGAGGGCCCATAGGTTGAATTACCTTGTTGACAGCCCTTAGATCTGTCACCATTGTCCATTTACCAGATTTGTTTTTACAGAAAACACAGGAGAATTCCAAGGGCTAATTGACTCCTCAATATGTTGAACATCTAATTGCTCCTGTACCAATTGTTCTAAAGCCTGCAATTTATCTTAAGCTAGAATCCATTGCTTAGCTCATATTGGCTTCTCAGTTAGCCATTTTAAAGGTAGGGCTGTTGGTACCTCTAAAGGTTTGTTTGTTAGTTGTTTTATGTTCTTGTACAGCCTGAATGGCTGGTGACCTTTGTGCACAGTACCTTATTACATCCTTCCTAGAATTATGAGTTCCTGGGACTGCAGGTATGTTAATCTGGTATTCCATTGCTGTAGCAGGTCACATCCCCATAAATTTATTGCAATATCAGCTACATATGGCTTTAGCTTTCCTCTTTGACCTTCTGGTTCAATACAGTTAACCCATCTCTTGCTTTGTTTAACTCAAGATATGGTTTCAGTTCCTAATAATTGAACATCTGCCTCTTAAAGAGGCTAATTTGTATGCCAAATTCTGGAGTGAAGATACTCACCTCCGCTCCTGTGTCTATCAGGCCAACAATCACAATTCCAGTTATACGAACTCCCAGCTTTGGTCTCTGATCATTTATAGAAGTTTGCCAAAATATATGCTCCTTATTTCCTATTTGAATTTCTGACTTATCCTCCAAATTTGAGCCATCATTTAGAACCTTATGATCTTGCACAGAAGGTTCTAGAGTTTTTAATTTTCATGCGACACATCCTCCACGGTTCTGGGACCAACTGGGCCACTTTTGGCTTGGTTCCAGCTAGAGGCCCCTCAAGGAGTTTCCTGATGTTTCCTTGTCTGTCTGTTGTTGATCTGCATTCATTGGTCCATTGTCATCCTTTACCACACCTCCTACATATACCTGAAGGCCAAGGTTTCCTATTTCTGTCATTCCCAGATGAAGTGTTATTCCTAGAAATTACTTGCCTGCAATCCCTTTTCAGGTGTCCTAATTTATCACAGTTAAAGCATTTGGCATGTTGATGTCCCCTCATCACTTTGGAAATCACTTTTCCTACCCAAGATTCATCTTTGTAGTTAAAGGTCTGAAAATTCATGGTATGCTGGATCCGTTCATCCATACATGCTGATCTAGACCCTAAAGGCCCAATTATCTTTTTGCAGTCTAAGTTTGCATTTTCAAAAATCAGCGATTCAAGAAATGGTCATCTAGCTTCTGGGTCTGTTACTTCTATGATCAGAGCCTTAATTAATCTTTGCAAAAAGTCAGTATAGGGTTCTCCCTGCCCCTGCCTAACCCTGGTATATGACTCTAGATTTTTTTCTAGTTCTGGTATTCTTTCTCAGGCATTCAAAGCTGCTTTGAGGCATTGGGACAATACTTCTTTATCATAAAGAACTTGGACCTGTGGATCAGCGTAAATTCCTATGCTAAGAATTTGATCCTACAAAATTTCCACACTTTTTGCTCTTCCTTGCTGTTCCATATGTTTGGATTCTTCTCTGAAATAAATTCCAAACATCAAGGAAGGTCCCTTATCTAAAACTGCAGACACTAACTGATGGAAATCATAGGGGGTAGCTCTAGCATTAGAAGCCCAAGTCCTTATCATTTCCATAACAAATGTAGAGTGCAAGACATAAGTAATGACGGCATGCTTAATTTCCTTCAAATCATTCAGTCCTATTGGCATCCATCTACCTTTTTTGGCTCCCTTTGAGCCTTTAGAAGTTGGCCCTTTGTCAGAATAAATTACAGGGTATGTTACTAAAACCCTGGGTAAACCAGTTCTGACAGCTCTAGGTGGCATTGTATCCTGCCCTTGTGTCTTCTCACCCAGTTCATCAGCTCCAATAATTTCCTCAATAATTTCAAATCTCTTAATTATTGTCTCATGTAAGGCCTGAATGTCCTGACCTGCAAAGGTTTCTAGTAATTTCCCTATGTTATTAATTTTCTGGTCCCCATTCTGCACTTGTGATTCCAAGGTCTTAAAGTTTCCTTTCAAAGATAACATCTCCTCCTTGAACAGTCCCTGGATATCATGTAAGTTGCCATCCTGGAGGTATATTCTGTCTGTTACCTTATCAAAACTCTGTGATAACTTCTGAAAGTCAAATTCAACAGCCTGGACACTTTCAGGTAAGTTCCTAGTACCCTTAGATATGGAGTCAATTTTGCCTATCATATTATTAATCCTATCAATTAATGTCATATACTTCCATAATGACATAATATGGAGAAGAAAACTGAAATTTAATAACCAGTAAATTGAGGTACCTCCAAGGTCATAGAGGCCTCATGGGATTTCAGCAAAAACCATGGCTAGAGTCCCATTAAAAATGAAACCTGCCATTCTACCTGTCAATCAGAAGATGGCACTATTTCCAAGTCTTGACCAGAATCAATGGAATGGTTTCAGGATAGATCCTGTGGTACTGGAGAGGTTATATTTACACAGAGGAAGAAAACCCAGAGTCCAGGCACAAAGACAAAAATCCAGGGAGCTTCCAGAGGCTGAAAAACAGCAAGGCTCACCCCAGGTGCCTGCCCTGCAGTGATCTTATACATGGGGTCATGACATAGCCTCTGTGAGAATGGCTGACTGCCTGGCCAATGTCCCTATGCTGTTCTTCTGGGACAAAGGGTCACAGTGCAAATGCAAACGCTGTGGTGGGGATTTCAAACAGCGCTTTCTGCTGGATGTGGCAATGGCTTGCACTCTGACTTGAACTGACCAAGTGCTGCTCTTAAAACCTGCTCAGAAAAGATCAAACCAGGCAGGCAGAGACTGTCCTGGCCTGTGGATTTTAGGAGGTGTGGAGTTTTTAACTGCTGACTTCACACACAGGCTGTGGCTTAGGGAGGGCTCGTGCCAAACTGGCAGCAGGCATCTGAGCAGGGGGATGGGGTATGGAGAGGTGAGGGGGTGGTTCTAAAACCAAATATTGGGCACCAGAGAAAGCATGAAACAATCCCACACCTGTTTGGACTTATTATTAAAAGGGTTATTTATTTGAGGGGAAAAAACTTCCAAAACACTGTCTTACATGACAGCCAGGAAAGGAGTCTAGTCACCAGAACTGGAGTCCAGAGAGAGAGGAGAGGGCTGCTGCTGCTTTTTAAAGAGAAAGAGACCATGCCCCAGTGGACTGTATCTCAAAGGCTATTGCCTGAAGGAGTGGAAGGAGCTCCGGCAGCACTGAAGGTCTTTCAAAGATTTGAAGAATACCTGTCTAACTGAAATATAGCTCTATATATCTAGAAAACCTAACATGACTACAAGCTTGACTATTATAGATCATTATCTATTAAAACTTTTTTCTTAATTATATATTACATTTTTAAATGAGTTGTACAAAACAATACCTTAATCAAGAGCATATATATGTATATGTGATACATATATGTATATATATGTATACATATATTTATATATATCACAAAATCGACCTTAAATTTGGGCATAGTTCTCTCCAAACTGCTTCTTGCTTTTTGTAGGACAAAATAATTTTTAGGGATGTTCACAACAACTATTCAGGGCATTTTGGTTCACCGAACAACATTAGTCCGGAAGAAATCCACAAGTTCTTATCTTCTGTGGAAACAAAAAAAGAATCTTTTTTCCAAAGTAACACATTTTTAGATTCATGTTTTGAAATCAAGATAACTTTAAGTTATATATGTTGGTTTAGCTTAGCAGCCCATACAATGAAGTGTCTCTCTGTCCTTAGCTCCTTAACAGTGAAAAAATTCAAAGAAAACACAATAATATACATAATTTACACTGTGTATATTCTATCTTTACATGGATTTTATTTTCTTTACTCATTTAATCTATGACTGCTTGTACTCTGTTTCTTTAAAGACTTTCTAAAGACCATTTACTTTTTTTATAACTCTCTATACTCTTTTTCTTCTCTCTCCCAAGCCTACTTACAGCTTTTAAACACACAATATCTCACTTATAAGTCTGTTATGTCTGACTCTGTCCTTACTGCATATCTTTATTCCTTTTCTGACCAGGACGGCTTCTTAAAATGCTAAGATGCAATGGGACTAGGGTTAAGGCTGCTTTGTCTTTTGGCTCTGTGTAGTCTGACAAGTTGGAGGAGGTCTGTACATTGCCTCTGAGAGCCATACTATCCAGATCCAGGGTCAGGTCATAGCAGATCTGTGTAGTCATTAAACAAGTTGTAGCACTCTGCTCACAAACCCCATTTAAATGCTCCATGAACGTACCTCCAGAAAGTGTCAAATATCATGCTGGCAGCAGGGCCCAAGAAGCTGCTGTTTCAAAACCATATGGCTTTTTTTCCCCTACCACTGAATCAGGAAAACCTGTCTTAAAGGATCTGCAACACACTGCCACACTGGGAAAAATTTTACAACTAAACTTTGGGGTTGTTATGTGTATCTAGAGTTCCTTTTCAAGTTTTTTTAGGTTTTACATGGATATAGTCAACCACATTGGAGCACCAATTCGTTGTAAGGAAGCTGCTTTTTTGTTCCTGGCTGCTCAGATCTGAAATAATCACACAAAAACTGTATTAATTAAATCACTTCTTGGCCCATTAGCTCTAACTTCTTATTGGCTAACTCTTACATCTTAATTTAACTCATTTCTAGTAATCTGTGTATTGCCATGTGGCTGTGCCTTACTGGGTCAAGTTATGTCTGGCTCTAGCAGACTACGTGACTTCTGACTCTGCCTCCTTTCTCCCAGCATTCAGTTTAATTTTCCCCACCTTGCTCTATTCTACTCTGTCACAGTCTCAAGACAGTTTCTTTAATAGCACATTAAATATTCACAGCATGCAAAGGGGAATCCCACATCACTCATCCACTTTGTTTCTATACTCTACTCCATCCTCTACCAGGCCCTATTCCA
>NW_026068146.1:57885-61404 GCF_014885135.2 Alexandromys fortis | reverse complement strand
ATTCAAACAGGCCTCATTCTTACAAATTGTTTGCCTTGTGGGAAATGGAATCAGGCTAACTAAAGGGATGGTTCTAAGTAGGAGGTGGCATAAACCTTGGTAAAAGATGCTACTAGTGAGGATTGAGCATCTGATGGGTGGAAACAATTTCTTGAGGTTCAGAGAAAAACCTCAAGGGTAGAAACTTTGGAGTCTGACAGTTCAAGTTCAAGTTGCTTTAATTTGTTTGTTCAGTTGTGTTTTTAATCAGGATTTCTCCATGTGTCCATGGCTGTCTTGATACTTGCTCATAGATCAGGTTGGGATAAAACACAGAGCTCTGCCTGCCTCTGTCTCCCTAGTTCTGGGAGTAAGGTATGTACAATCACCACCCTGCCAAATTCAAGGACATGACTTGTGACAAGACGTTAATGTCTCTGAGACTGTTTCTTCATTGAAAAAACCCAAGAAACAAAGACAATCCAACTGTTGTGTTATTCACCCCTAAGTGGGCCTAGACTCAGTGGAGAATAAATTTTAAATAGTACACCTCATCACTCAAATTAACTTAGCTACCATGGGGAGCTTGTAATTTTTGCATTTGGGAGAATAAGGCAAGAGAATCTCAAGTAGAAGTTTAGACCCAGCTTGATAGAGAGAATCTGTCTCATAAACACACCAAAAATACAAATTACTAGTATTGAGGGGTAAGGTGAGAGTAGATTTCTTGTACTTTTTTGGAGGAAGATAACAAAACCCAGCTATAGCTCCTTACTCTAAAACTATACTTACCATAAGAAACAGATGATGTGGGATTCTGCTCTGTATGCTGTGAATATGTTTTATTGTCATTGATTAAAAAGGAAGATGATTAACAACTTTACCTAACAGAGTAATGCCAGGTAACAACTCCAAACAGAGATATGAAGAGAAAATAGACAGAGTCAAGAAGAAGCCATGTAGCTATCCAGAGGAGAAAGATGCCCGTAACTTTACTGATAAACCATGAACCTCGTGGTTAAATATAAAATAATAGAAATGGGTTAATTTAACATGTAAGTTAGAAATACACTTAAGCTATCAGCCAATCAGTATTGCAAATAATGTAGTTTCTGTGTGATTATTTTGGGTCTGGGTGGCAAGGAAATAAACAACTAGCCTCCACCAACAGACAGATCTGCTTCCATCATCTCACCCCATTTACCCAGGGCGTGAGGAAGGACAGGGCCACGATATCTGTGGGTGCATGTGTATATGGGTTTATCAAACTATGTGTGCATGCACGTGTATGTACGTGTGTGTGTGTGTGTGTGTGTGTGTGAGAGAGAGAGAGAGAGAGAGAGAGAGAGAGAGAGAGAGAGAGAGAGAGAGAGAGAGATAGTTCTCCTACCCATGGTCAGCATGTCTGGGGTTCTGTATCCAGTCCTAAATTAGACACTGTGGCCTATAAATAACGTGACCCATCCTCATCAATTAAGTTGTCCAGTTATTCATCCTCACCTCTCACCAACTGCCCCATCCACTTCTTTCTTTGTAGCTTCCCACCAGATGTGTGCTTTCTCACCTCTGGCTGTTTGCAGGTACTGCCTCTGTCTTTCTGGCTTATTTTGTCTTCACTGTTCTCTACCTTAGAGCCTATAGTGCTGGCCCAAGTCTGATACATAAGCCTTCTGTGTGCTCCAGCAGTTTCCTGTATTACACATACATAGAATATGACCAGTGTGGACATGCTGTCCATCTGATTTGGGAGGGTTATATCATATGGTTGCTGAATAGTGGATCTTTTCATGAGTCTACTGCTTGTCCTAGTACATGGTTGTTGACTAGATAACAAAGGAAATCTATCCAGCATTTAGCTAGATGATGACAAAGTCTGGGTGTAAACATAAGCATATTGCATTCTTCTCGTTTTGTGATGTAGGGGTACTTACATAATTTTATTCTCAGCTATGAGTGGTGCTCTCAATCTGCCCTACTGGCTTATGCTAACCTATTTCTAAAGCCTTTGAGATTGAGGATATTACTCTTACTTTTCTGTCTAGGTTCTGCTCGAATATATCCTTGTTCCTTGTAAGCTCCTCCTTCAGGATCAGTATGCTGACATTCACAATCTATGTCAGGAAGAATTAAAAACATATGGAAATTTTAAAGAAAAGCATTTTTCTGAATGCTGACAAAAATTTACTAAAGTGTTTGCATATTTAAGAGTTTTCTATTTAAAACACATTAATTAGAAATCACTCATTTAAAACACTTTATGACATCAGTAGCTTTTTGGTGGATTTTTAAGGTGGCAACCAGTCCTTCTGCCCAAGTGCTACCCCTTTAAATATTATTCATATCACTAAATATTTTGGTAGAGAGAAAAAACAGTTGATTAATGGTTTATCTGCATTTTTCTCCTCTGTAAAAATTTTCTGCTGATCCCTCACCTACCCTCCATTAACTTCTCTAGTTCCTCATAGAGGGATGGGACCTTATGAGCCTTTCTCAATGAATGATGGAGTGGCGAAGCCCCGATATTATATAGCTCTGCTTCAGGAAAACACGGCTGCATTGAATTCCTGAGTGCAGTCATTGTGTCCTCTCCTGAAGACCCAGTTTCCAGCAATTCTCCCCCAACTCTGACTTTTACACCCTTTCTTGTTCCCTCTTCTACAGTAACACCTGAGCCTTGGGTGCTGCTGTGGTGGTCAAGTTTTGCCAGTTTGACACAAACCTAGACATAATGTGGGAAGAAGGAGGGAAATTTTCTGTCACATTTTCCTGTAGGCAAGTCATTGGAGACATTTTCTTGATTAGTGATTGATGTAGGAAGGTCCAGCTTACTGTGGGTAGCAGCAATCTGTACAGATGGTCCTCATTCCCATAAGAAAGCAGGCTGAGAAAGCCATAGGGAACAGGCCAATAAGCAGTGATCATCCTTGGCCTGCCTCTCTCTCTCTCTCTCTCTCTCTCTCTCTCTCTCTCTCTCTCTCTCTCTCTGTGTGTGTGTGTGTGTGTGTGTGTGTGTGTGTGTGTGAAGGTGAAAGGGGGAGGACACCATCTGGGAGTTGGTTTAATTCTCCTATCATGGATTCCAGGAATGGAATTCAGGTTATCAGGCTTGTATGGAATATGGTCTTAGGTTCAGAGCCATTTCAATGGCTTTTTTCCCGTGTTTTCTTTCCATTAAAAATTAAAAACAGAAGTATTTTTATATTTCTCTCCCTCCCTAAATAAGCAAATGCTTGTAAAATGCTAGCTAGTAAGGAAAACATAGGGCTGTGCATGAGCTTGGGGGTAGTGTGAGCTTGCCTCATACATGGGTGCAGAAGAAATCATTATATATCCCCTGCTCTTTGATTTATTCTCATGTGTTGTGTATAACCATATATAGGCCTATAGGGAATTTTCTTCAGAATTTAAGATTTCTTATAACTCAACACTAGAATGACAGCCCAGTGACACAGAGGGAAATAAATGGATCTGAAGAGAAATTTTGTTAGTATTCAGGCACACCCTCACACAGCACCTCACACCATCTGCCTGGCTGTATAG
>NW_026068146.1:36183-55339 GCF_014885135.2 Alexandromys fortis | reverse complement strand
CAGTCAGGGTCTACCAGGGAGAAACATACCTTCCAGATCTGCAGCGGGTGGGGCGGCAGATGTCATGCTTAAGGCTCTTCTTTCATGGAGACCTCTGGGTTTTGTACCTGCTTTAAGCTCCTAGGCACCTGAAACCTGCACACCTTGGAAGGGCAGCTCCGAGTCTTTCTTTAAGAGAAGCAAAACAAAGAACTTCAGTTAGTTTACAAATCCCTTTACATTGTCTCTTTTAGAGCACTTTATTGAGGACTTTAAAGGAATTTAGCTAAGGAAACCACATACATCTTTTTATGTGTACACTTATAATTTTTTAGGTTTGAGTGTTTTGGCTGCTCGTATTTTCAGTGTACCACACAAGCATAGGAAGAGGGTGTTGGATCTCCTGGAACTGGAGTCATGGACAGTTGTGATGGGCTGTGTGGGTGCTAGGAATCAAACCCAGGCCCTCTGCAGGAAAAACTAGAGCTTGTAAATGCCAAGCCATCTCTCCAGCCCTTTAATGTATATGTTTTTAATGCTATGTTATATGCAATACAGAAAATTGTATCATAAGATAAATTTTCACATAAAAAGCCAACTCAGAGCCAAAAAAACCCAAAGAATTATCAAGAAATCTTCTGTCTGTTTCATGCTTGCTGAGGGATTTCATAAGGAAATTTTCAACTTGAACTATAACTTTGTCCCCCGGCCCCTTATATACATGTCGTGTGTGTTTTGGTACATACATGAAGGCTAACGGTTAACATTCTCTTTGAAAATTTCTTTCATCTCATTAAAAAAATCATATGTGTGTGTGCACCTGTGCCTCACACATGCCAAGTAAGTGTGTGAAGGTCAGAAGAGAACTATAGACAGCTGTGTTCTGCCACATTGTGGATTCTGGGGATTGAACGTAGGCCATTGGCTCTACCAGTAGGTGCCCTCACCTGATGAACTACCCTGTCTTTCCTCCACCTCAGCTTTTTAGACAGATTCTTTCACCCTAATCCTCGCTGTGTTTGACTGATTGTCTTGGAGTATACTGATTGACCTAGACTTGCTGGCAAGATAGATTTGGGGATCCTCCTGTATCCACATCTCCATCACCAGTTTCTCAAGGTGCTGGGGGTTCTGAAGTTGGGGTCTCAGGCTTGCAGGGTGAATGATTTTCCAACTGAGTTGTAACAATCACTACCTATCTTAAGAATTTTTTGGATGTAATAGTTTGTTTGACCAACAAATCTATTTCCTCTATAGTATCTTCAACACCAAAGTTTCTCTCTTCAATTTTGTGTATTCTGTTGGCTATGCTTACCTCTGTAGTTCTCATATGTTTACCAAGATTTTTCACTCCCATAATTTTCTTGGTTTGTTTTTTCTTTATTGCCTATATTTTAGTCTTGAATCTTGCACAGTTTGCTTCATCTGTTTAATTGTTTTTTCTTTGAGAGCTTTATTGATTTATTACATTTTTGTTTGACTTTCCCTCCATTTCTTTAAGGGAAACTTTCATTTCCTTTTTAAAGGTCTCCATCCTCCTCCTAAAGTTATATTTAAAATCATTTTCTTCTGCTTCTTCTGGGTAAGGATGTACCAATTTTCCTGTTGTATGGCCACTGGGTTCTGGTGTTACCATGTTGTTTTTTAGGTTGTTGAATGCATTCTTGCAATGGCACCTACCCATCTCATCCTCCAATTGATACTGTCAGTATCTTTGCCTCTTGGTCCAATTCTTACAGTTGCTGTCTGTTTCTTTGTGAATTGCTTTTTACTTAGTTTCTTTATGATATGATTGAATCAATATTACCCTATCTTTATTATTGACTGCTATTTAATTGTATACTTATTATTTGACTTTTTTATGGAGTTGTATATCTGGGTTATTTTGTTTCTGACATGAAAAATAAAGACAGGCTCTCATAAAAATCCTCCCAAACCCAGACTATTGCCAAACCAACAGGTTGCTCTCCACAAACTTACTTCAAGACATCATTGCTGAAGATAATACCAACACAACTTATTAGGCATGAAGTAGTAGAGCTGTTGCCTATAAAGAACATTTGCCCCCATGTCCTAGTGTCTATGAAATGCAAAGGTACTCTGAAGGCTTCAAAACGATAAAGGCAAATGGCAAACTAGCCACAAAACCATGATCTACAATCTTTTTTTTTTTTTTAAATATGCTAGGACTGGGGCATAAGCCTTGTAGAAGTAATGAACAAATTTCTGATTTGACTTAAGGCCTACTGCATAAGACAGAACAAGACACTGTTCAAATGACCAATATCCAGAGACCAAAGCATGCAGAGACCTATTGTAAAACAAAATACCGCTGGCTTTTTTAGAAGTACTAACAAAATGACTTCTAATGATATTCTGCTCTGTTCATAGATCACAAAAAAGACAAAGACCTCTAACACAACTGAGAAAAGCTCATATGTACTTGAACTCTTAGTCACTGAAGAAGGGAATTACAGGGCCTACACCGGCCTGTGCCAAGTCCTCTGTTTGTGTGTGTATAAATAGTATAGCTTTCAGTTTAATACTTTTATGAGACTCTGAATATGTGTGTCTTGGATTCTAGAGAAAGAATGTAGATGCCCATCAACTGAAGAATGGATAAAGAAAGTGTGGCAATCTACATATTAGAGTACTACTCAGTGGTAAAAAATAATGAGATCTTGAATTTTGCATGCAAATGGATGGAGCTAGAAAACACTATTCTGAGTGAGGTAACCCACACCCAAAATAATGAGTATGGTATGTACTCATTCATAAGTGGATTCTAGCCATAAACAAAGGACACTGAGTCTATAATTCAGGACCCTAGAGAAGCTAACTAATAAGGCAAAACCAAAGAAAAACCTATATAGGTCCACCTGGAAATTGGAAGCAGGCAAGATCACCTGACAAAAATTGGGAGCATGGGGTCTGGAGGTAGAGGAAAGGGGAAAAGAGGAAGAGGAAGGGAGATGCGGAGAATTGGCAGAAAGCTTGAAGAAATAGGATGGAGGAAGGAGAGATATGAGAGCAAGGAAAGAGATATATTGATTGTGGGAGCCTTTTTAGAGTTAGCAAGAATCCTGGCTCTAGAAAAATTCCCAGGAATCCACAGGGATGACCCCAGCTAAGACCCTAAGCAATAGAGGAGCAAGTTTCTGAACTAGCCTTGCCCTGTAGTCATACTGATGATTATCTTAAATATCACCATAAAAGCTTTGTCCAAGAACAGATGGAAACAGAGGCAGAGACTCACATCAGACACTGGACTGAGCTCCCAAGGACCTGTTGAAGAGTGAAAGGAGTGAGATTATGAGCAAGGAGGTCAAGACCATGAAGGGTCCACCCACTGCGACAATGTGCCTGAGCTAATGGGAGCTTACCAACTCCAACTGAACTGGGAATAAACGATTGTGGGATCAAACTATTCCCTATGAATATGGTTGACAGTTGGGGCAGACTGTATGGCCAATGACAAGGGCACTGGGATTTATCTTTTCTGCGTGTATTGGCTCTTTGGGATCCTATTCTCTTTGTATGTATGCCTTGCTCAACCCAGATGTAATGGAGAAGGCCTTGGACTTTCCACAGGGCAGGGTGCCTTGCCCTCTCTTAAGATTGGGGGGTGGGGAAGAGGGTGTATTGAGGGAGTGGGAGGGGAGGGGGAGGAGGGGAGGAAGTAGGAACTTGGAATGGTATTTTTTAAGAAATAAAAATAAATAAATACATAGATGATAGATAAATTAGGCTTGATTACACATTTATGTAAAAATCTTATATGACTTGAATGCATTTCAACATTCAACAATACTTGTTCTTAATAAATGTCTATTGGATATGAAGTGATCAAAATTTTCTATAATTTCAATTTTGTAACATTGATTCAGATTCTTCTTTGGTTCTCCAACATCACTGGAGACTTTTTGCATGCTTCTACCCATTATGAACAAATGGTTTCAAAATGACTTTTAAAATTAATAAAAATCCATTTTACTTATAAAGTTAACCTTTTGTAACTAAAGTTTCCCACAATTAACATTATTATATATTCCTGAATAAATGACTTTTTTTTTTTAAGGTTTTTCGAGACAGGGTTTCTTTGTGTTGCTTTGGAGCCTGTCCTGGAACTAGCTCTTGTAGACCAGGCTGGCCTCAAACTCATGGAGATTTGCCTGCCTCTGCCTCCCCAGTGCTGGGATTAAAGGCATGCGCCACCATCGCCTGGCTGCTTTGAGAGTCTATAGCCTTGTCCTGCTTATCGTAACCTCTCTTTGTTTTCTTTGTATAAATGATTTCAGATTGTACTACAGACACACAGTAATAAAAAATATGGCACTATCTAGGAAAAAAAAACACACAGTTGGTCAATGAAAAGGAGACTGAAGATAAAAGTACACACAACTACAACTACTACTTTTGATATATTGCCCAGAAATGTACACTGGAGAAGAGACCACCTCTTTAACAAATGGTGCTGGAAATCTGGCTAAATACATGCAGAAAAACGAACAGATTCTTATCCCTCACTCTGCATGGAATTTAACTCCAGATAGATCAAGTACCTCAATAACCTCAATGTGAAAGCTGGCACACAAAAACTACTAGAGACAAAAATACAGTATGTTTGAACTTAACAAGCACAGTCAAGGGCGCTTTGATTGGGACTACAGTAGCACAGAAAAGACCAGCAATCAAAAATATGATCTCATTACACAAGAATGTTCTATCATGGAAGATGTCAATATAGTTAACAGGCAACCCACAGGAAATGAGGAAAGGTTTGCCATATGCATATACATTCAACAGAGAAATAGCATCTAGAATATGCAAAGAACTGAAAACTAAACATCAAGAAAACAAATAACCTAACTAAAATTTGACAGTAAACTGAATTTAAAGTTCTCAAAAATAGAAATAGGTAGTAAACACAAGAAATTTAAACATCCTTAGACATTTAAGAGAAACATAGTACTGTAAGAGTTTGTCTCAGCCTGATCAGAGTAGCCATTTCAAGAGAAATGAATGACAGTAAATGCTGACATGCATGAGGTATGGGGAATTTATATTCACTGCTACTGAAAAAAACAGCCTCTTTGAAAATAAATGTAGATGGTTCTCGAAAATCAGAAAAAGAAATATCATGTGACAAAAATTGCATTACTCCTGGAATTAATAGATCCTGCTATGGAGATATTTGCACTTTTACATTAAAAGAAGGTTTATTTATTATAACTATGAAAGAGAATGCATGTATATGTACATGGATTAATAAATATAAATGTAGTTCACATATACAATGGGATACTACTAAGATATAAAGAAAATGAAACTATGAAATTTGCAGGGAAATGGATAAAACTGGAAAATACACTGAGTGACTTGACACTGGGAATACACTGAGTGACTGTGGAATATATAGAGTGACTGTGGAGTACACAGAGTGACTGTGGAGTATACTGAGTGACTCTGCAATACACTGAGTGACTACTCTGGGAATACACTGAGTGACTCTGGAATACACAGAGTGACTATGGAATACACTGAGTGACTCTGGAATACACAGAGTGACTGTGGAATACACAGAGTGACTGTGGAATACACAGAGTGACTCTGGAATATACTGAGTGACTATGGAATATACTGAGTGACTCTGGAATACACTGAGTGACTCTGGAATACACTGAGTGAATGACTCTGGAGAATACACTGAGGGACATGACTTGGCACAGAAAAATAAATACCACCTGGTCTTCATTATGTGTGGATTGTAGTCTCAAAATTTTGTTTTGTGTGTTTAATTTCAACTACCAGTGGAAACCATTACATTAGAAGTGGAATATCACAGTGACTCATAACGGGATCAAAAATAGTAGAACATATATAAATTGAAACTATACAGTGATAATCTGGAGGTGAAAGGCATAGAAAAAAAGAGGGTGAAGGATGTAAATGAGAGGCCAGAAGGGAAAGAGCAACCAAAATGAACAATGTATGAAAAATTAACTCATAAAAACCAGTGGACCTGTTATATACACCTGACAAATGGATTGAGAAGAAGATAATACATGCCCATTGGAGATTATTAAAAGAGCTTGTTATTTTTTCCTGGGTTCAAAGAAAGGATTTCTATAGGTCACAAATTCATGAGCTCATATGAATTTCCAAGAAAGAACATTGCCTGCGAAGCTCTTAAGAAAGTGATTGCATCATTAAATTAACCTGTCAGAGATGAGAGGTTTGATGAAATTCAAATTTACTTATTTTGGCTAATATATCTGAAGAGTTGTAATAAATGTTTATCCAAGTAAAGTCAATATAAAAAGTAAAATATATCATACTTACTCTTACTCATTTTTTAATACAGAGAAAGAAAAATATCTTTTGCAGTGAAGTGGGAAGTGATATGTAATAAATATTTGATTAATGAAATCTTTTTCCCTTAAAAAAAATTCTGGTTTATTTGGAGTATTTTGTTTGCTTGTTTGTTTTCTAAGGAAAGAGAAAGAAATGGCATGGAGTTGGGTAGGTAGAAAGTTAGGGAGGATCTGTGAGGAGTTAAGGGTGAGGAAACAGTGAACAAAAATATGACATGAAATGAAATTTTCAATAATAAAGAAAGATGGGGTATGTGGTAGGGTAGTGGGTATGAATGAAGTGCTAGGATGTGTATGGGTGAAAATGGTAATGCAAAACCCATTATGCTAAATGAAAAGTATGTAAAAATGATGGAAAGGGGAAGTAGTCATGAAAAAAGTAATAAATGTTTTCAATCAATGAATCCAAAATCTGTAATTTCAAATTTTATGCATAACTTGACAAAGATTCAACAACGTTAAGACAGCCTTGGGATGGCTCAGAGGGTAAAGGCATTTGTCACCAAATTGCACCACTTGATATGGATCCCCAGGACCCACTTGGTAGAAGAGAGAACAACTCCTGAAAGCGGCCCTCTGACCTCCATATGTACACACAATAGACATAATAAAATAAATAAAATCTATTGCAAGACACTTTTAAGCAGACAGCTTAGATTGTGACGCTGTAGCTTTGTGGTTCACCAATGTAGTGAAATAAGTAAACTTTGAACATAGGATAGTTATTTAAGATGGTTATTTGGTAATTCATGTTTTAAGACTGGGTCTTTTATGTAGCCCCAACTGGCTACAAATTCTGTGGGATTCTCCTGGCTCACTTTCTCTGTCACATGCCCTTAAATTACAGGAATATTCTAATAATGCACCTTGAAAATGCACTTGTTTTGTCTTTCATTTCATTGGCAACTGTATCGTGTATTTTTACTTTCTTGAAAAAACATAAGGAATTGAGGGTTTAAATAAATAGCGAATATGTTTAATATTTATTTCTAAAATGCAAAGATGCTGCTAACATTTCTCACTCTGTCTTAGTCTTATATATTTAAATTTTTATTCTGTTTTATTGTAGCTTTTGTGATAATAGAGATTAATTCTAGGGCATTGTGTATATCAGGAAAGCACATTACCATCTGAACTCCAACTGAGTCTGTTTAATTGACACACAATATAGTAATATTTGTAGTGTGCAAATATGTTACATGTGTGTGTGTCTATGTGGTTTCTATGTCCTTGATATTTTAAGCAGTGCTATAGTAAGAATGACATAACTGGGATACTAATTTCATTTTCATGGAATATGTACTTGAATGTAAGCTTGTTGGATAATATAGTAAGTATATATATATATCTTTAAAGAAACTCTACACAATATTTTTAAAGGAACTATGTATTTTTAAACTCTGAACTATATTTATAAAGAAACTATACATGATGATGTAAATTTATGTTTTCTCTCAGGAATTAGTATCCTTTTTTAATAACTGTTACTTGTATTGGAATTAAATATCTGTAAATTGACTAAGCTTTGCAATGAGATTTATGACATGAATAAAAAATTATGATCAACTAGCTGGCAATATTTCTCCACAAGTAAATGCACATACCAGCAAGCCCAATAATCTGAGTTTGAATATGGAATTCACATGTTAGAAAAAGGAAATAATACCTTTAGTTCATAAACTGGAAGAATCATTATTGCTAAGATGTCTCTACTGCTCAAAATTGTATTGACATTCAATACAATCACTAGAAAAAATACCAATGAAATTTATCAAGCAATAGAAAAAACTGTTATTACTACAAGATCAGTCTAGTAGAAATAAAAGTGAAGTTTTAAGATAAATAAGCTGTTTTATGATATATTCTGGTAAATTATAATTACTCTACTTCTCTCTAACTAGTAAAACTAAGGAAAAAACACATAGCAGGCAACATTCCATTTAATTATATTTTATCACTCATATTTAGACTTTTATGCAGAATTTGTTGAAAATCAAACATAAAAATTAAATAATCTTTACATATTTCAATTGTATTATTTTAAGATTTCAGTAAAGTCATCTAAAATATTTTAAAATCTAAAATACTTTGTTCTTATGCATCTGCTACTTCTCTTAACTTAGATGTAACTATTCTAATCCATTTCTGTGTTGCAAATGTGCCTAAATTTTCAAATCTTTGAGTTCCTGTGCTTTCCATGATGCTTATCGTGTTTTATGAGTTTGCTTTGTTTTCCCTAAATACTTCAATGGAAACCTAGAATTGTACCTGTCCTATCCATGTGCTTAGAATAGTATCAGAAAACTAGAAGTACATAACAGTATTTGCTAAAGAACTGATTTGATACATGCATAAATACATGGTTTAAACTCTTTAAACAACATTTCTCACTTTTTTGTTTCCTCTTTCATTTATCCAGTCAGCAGACAACATACTGATTTAACAACTTCCTCATAGAAGTTTTCACTTCCTGGTTGCGAAGAGTATAGATCACAGGATTCATCAAAGGAAAGATGACTGTGTGGAAGAGAGAAACAACTTTGTCAGCTTTGAGAGCCTGGAAGGGGCGGGTGTAGATAAAAATGGCAGGCCCAAACATGAGAAACACAATTATAATGTGGGTAGTGCATGTAGAGACAGCTTTCCTCTTCCCTTCAGAAGATTGTCCTTTGACATGGTAGAGGATGACAGCATAGGAGGCCAGAAGTCCCAAGAAGCACAAGAGGGTAAGCAGCCCACTGTTGGAGACCATCAGGAGCTCCACTGCAAAGGTATCAGTGCAGGCTAGCTTAATGACCTGAGGAACATCACAGAAAAAGTTATCCAGCTGGTTTGGGCCACAAAAGGGCAAGTTCAGGATAAGAGCCACTTGTACAATGGAATGAGCAAAACCCCCAAGCCACAGAGCCAACAATAATGCATAGCAGACTCTAGGGTTCATGAGAGTGGAGTAGTACAGAGGGCGGCATATGGCGATGTAACGATCAAAAGCCATCACAACAAGAAGGAACATTTCTCCTGCTCCAAGGAAGTGCAAGAAAAAGAGCTGAGTGATGCAGCTTTTGTAAGAAATGACCTTTTTCTCACAGAAGAAATCCACAAGCATTCTGGGAGCTACAATGAAAGAGTAGGAGGCATCCAAAAAGGCCAAGTTACCCAGAAAGAATTAAAGTGGGGCTGTGAGTCCAGGGTCCGATCTGATGGTGAAAATGATAAGGAAATTTCCAGGAAGAATTATGAGGTAGAAAACTGAAACGAGTGCAAAGACAAGGAGTTGAGTGTCTTTAGACTGAGTCAGTCCCAGGAGGATGAATTCTGTTACTACTGAGCTGTTCTTGGTCTCCATCACTTCCTAACATACAGAATAAAACATATCATGTGTTACATGTGCCTTTCCTTCAGTTTCACAGCTTAAATTACTTGAAAGCAATGTTTGCCATAACCAGTGCACCATAGGTAAAAGCAGCCCCATTAGCCAGTTTATTCTAATCCCCACTAAGACTTGGTTCTTCGATAGATTTATTTTCATTTCATTCCATTCATGCACATAACTTGTGCAAACTTATGAATATAGTCCACATTTCATGCTATTTTGACCATTCTTTTTGTTATCTTATTTATTCTATTGGTGGTGACTCAATCTTTTGCTAGAATATGCTTGAATTTTGACCCTCCTTTGTATCATCACAGAGAAAACTGTATTTGAAATTGCTTCTCTACTTCAGTTTCTATGATGTGTTTCCTTTTAGGTTCTTATTTCATTTCTGAATTATGTAATTGCTGGTTCCAGTTACATGCTTGTTTTGTTTCCCATTCTAATTTCCAACCATATTCTCAGGATCTTGTTTAAAATCTACCGACGTCTTGGTGACATACAGATTATTAAACATTGGTTAAATCAAGATGTGAGAGTTAGCCAAGAAGAGGCTAGATATAATGGGCCAGACAGTGATTTAATTAATACAATTTCTGTGTGGTTATTTCAGGGGTTAAGCTAGCTGGGCGGCAGGATGAAGCCTGCCACACCACACACTACACTACAGTTACAGATGTAAGCAATTTGGGAATAAAAAGCAATGAATTGCTGATAAGTATTAAAATGTAAGTCACCTAAAATAGTCTGTGTTTGAAGGAAGATTGTCACAAAATGAACTCAAGTAAACTCTCCAAAATGAAACATCTATAGAGGCAATAAACTGATTAGGCTTTGATTAGGGTGACAGCTGAAAAAGAGGTTTATAATATATACTTGTAATCTTTAATATGATGAAAATACTCCAGAAATGTGTACAATTATTAAATATACTATGATAAACAAATAGTAAACTAAAAGTGTGAATTCTTATCAAATGCTGATTATGTTGACTTGTTGGCATGTTCCTACTTAATTTTGAGGAATAATTTCAAAGAAAATAGATTTTTGTTTAAGATTTGCATAAATTATCAATAATCTTTCCTTATTAGCAAGAGAAGAGAGAAAAGGGAAAAGTCAGACTGATAAATTCCTAAAGAGAGTTCATGAGAAATTTTGACATCATTTTATATTACTACATGTATATATAAACTTACAGGTGATTAATAACATGAACAAATAGCTTCCAGATGCTATGGAACCAGTTTGTAAGATGCACAGGCACATGTTTGGACACACCAACACACGCTGAGAAGTGTACAATTACTTACTTAGTAAGTGTAAACAAACTGAAAGAGGAAAAATATTTAATTCCCTTTGAATTCATTGAAGAGTTTTTTGTCTTTTATTTATGTATACAAATGTTGACCATCACTTTTATACCACACTCTGCCTGTAAAAATCTCTCAGAAAAAATAAGTTCAAGGTCATCTTTCCTACTTCTTCACAACACCGATACCCCACTTCTCCCTCGATTCAGAATGTGAAGAGTTAAATGGCCTGAGGGGGGCCATTTCTCTCCTTCATTGCTTTTCTCTGGGTCCACCTTGATCCCTCCTGCCTATCATATGAAATCCTGTGTAGTTTAACATCTTTAACCAACCTCGAGTCTTCTCCCCTTCCATGTCTGTGTTTGTTTCAGTAACTCTCCAATTGGGCTGATCCCAGTAATTGAGAATAGAGGTGTAACAAGTGGACACTTTTCTATACAAAATAAGTTTAAATAGGAGAAGTCTGGAAAAACAATGTACTGCAAAAGAACAAGTGTTTTAGTCCAGCCAGTTGAAATGATGAGGGATTGTTATTGTAGGCTAAGACAGAATCCTTAATTCTGTGCAGTTTCTAAATTTGCTTGTTTCAACTGACAAAACCCCAAACTCTTGGTACTGAACATACATGTGCAGAAGCAACAAAATCTTCCCCATTATCCAGAGTTCTTTCCATAGGCACTGTTAGGAAACAGTATGCTTGTTTCTTAAGCTAAGGATTTTGAAACAGAATTTATATCCTAGCATTCTATCTCACTCTTGATCATCTTTATGAATTTTTTCCTTACATTCCTTCTTTCTCCATTTGATCCCTGACAATCTGACTTTACTTCTTATACTCTTTTACATGTGTTTTTGGATTCATTGTTTATTTTTCTTGCAATGTATTTCTTCAGTTTTCCTGTCTATCATTTTTTCTAATCCTCTCACTTTTCCATATTTTTAATTAACATTTTTGCTTTGTTCTCTACATTTACCAGCTAATTATGATCAACAAAAATTAGTGATAAAAGAGGCCATAAAGTTGAAAAAAAAAAAGAGTAAAGAGGGTTTGGAAGAAGGAAAATGAAGGGAGAAATGATTTAATTAAATTACACTCTCAAAAAATACATAATTAAAAATACACACACAAATTCTTCTTTAAGTTATGTCAGGATCATCTTAACCACTACAAAGAACAGTAGGCACAGTAAATAATTCTCAGGTGTCCATTTTGATAGTTTTTTTTATGATTAGCAATTTCTCTCACTTGTCAATACTGAGCCTTTTCTTCCAAAATTTTGCCACTTTGAAATATTTTCATCCAAATTACTCTTCATTTTCTTCCACATTTTTCCTCTTTCTCACTCATTTGGAACAAATGTTGATCTTTGTTCAAAAAATTCAGCTTTACTTATTATACTAGCTAAATAACATGTTTTATGTGTAAATCAGACACTGTGAATTTTAGAAAAACACATGATTTTCTTTTGCTTTTTTTTGAGATAGGTTTTCTCTGTGTAACCCTGGCTGTCCTGTAACTCACTTTATAGACTAGGATGACCTTGATGTAAGAGATCCTGTCTCTGCCTCACAAGTGCTAGAATTAAAGATGTGTACAACCACCACCTGGCAAGACCTGATATTTTTAATGTATGCAATTTCATCTATGGAGGAGAATGAATTTATCTGCTTTTCTTAAAAAAAAATGGAGAGAATCAAAATAAAATAGAATGATTAGCAGTTAGTGTCTAAAGTGACCTAAGAAAGAATTCCGTGATTAGTTAAATTCTAGTATAATATGATGAATAGATATGTTAGTGGGGTTCTGCAATTGCCCTGGTGTTGACTCCAGGATCACAGGTAGATTTATATAAACACTTGATTATTCGACCAAATCACTCTTTCTTAATTTCAGCTCCTCACATTTGATCATTATATTGCTCTATGTTAGGATCATGTATAAAACAAGGAACAGTTCACATAAACAGGGAAAAGAGTATTTGCAAACCTATGAAATCAGGGAAGTTTGTTGTAAGACTCTTTACCTATGTTTTCTGATACAATCTGATGCCAATTACTTTATTCAGCTTTTATTTTGGCGCAGTATTGGGGAAGTTCAGTCATTTGTATTATAGTCAAATTAAAGTTAAGTTTGGGGATACAAAAGATATTGTTATTTTTTTTTTTATAATAAAATGTTAGTCTCTTTAATTCTGGACATCAGAAGTGGCAGTATTATTTATTGAGAGGATAGGAGGTAGTAAACAGTAGAATTTAGTGCTCATTCTTGGTCTGTTTCAGCAGCATCTTGTCTGCTGTTCTGAATTTCAAAGCAAAAGTAGTTCCAGAAAAAATAATAATATCTATTTCTTATTCATATACAATTATTTTAAATATAAAGAATTACTAAAAACTTTTACCTTATTAGGAGTCCAATAATTTCAATCAAGTAGCTATTCTTTTCCATCCATTGGAAAAAAGTCAACTGACCATGTAAAAGTTTTCTTTAAATATGTTTTCTCATATTGGTAAATCTTTAAATTGTGAAATCTTCTCTTTACATTTGTGATGCAAAACAAAATGTCCCTGGGGATTTTATTAGCACCTATTTAATACAAATGGGAATTAATAGAACAACAACTCAAACAAGTACAGCAGCCTCAGGTACATTCTAAATATTAGATAATAAAAGAAGATGGCATCTAAAACCTCACTGTTCTTGATAGATTTTAAATTTTCCAATTATCACAGACAACTAGAATGGTCTGGCACTTAAGTTCACAAGGGAAAGCAAATAAAATTTCCACGTATGTAATAACAATCGCTTCATGTTTTTGAAGAAGTAAATCAATATTTAGTCAGTAATATGTATACTAGAATATACCTATATTGTGTGAAGAGAGAGAAATCCCGTGTCATGCATCATTTAAAACATTTATTTATCTATCTATCTATCTATCTATCTATCTATCTATCTATCTATCTATCTATCTATCTATTTATTATGCAGTCTCTTACCTGCATGCATAACTGCATGCCACAAGAGGGCGCCAGATTTTTATTATAAATGGTTGTAAGACACCATGTGGTTGCTGAGAATTAAATTCGGGATTTCTGGAAGAACAGGCAGTGATCTTAATCTCTGAGCCATTGTAGCAGCTCCAAACCTAGGCTTACCAGAAGACCAGGTCTCCACCAGAGCCCAACACCTGAGAAAAGGCTCTGATCACATTTCCAGACTCCTAAAGCTTGACTGTGAGAATCCTATTTGCTACACAAGTCATCTTTCTGAGCTTCAAAATCTTGCCTAACCCAAACTGAACCAGGACTACTCCTAAAATATGATTCTAGCATCAACACGAAATTGCCCAAAGATTGATCTACCTGCTTTCACACTCCACAGCCTACCCTAATTCTCATCTAGTGTCCAAACCTATTATGTTCAGTCATATGCATACTACCCTCAACCTCCAGGCTTTGGCCAGAATATACATCCCATGATCCCAGATCTCCATACGCAAATATTTTCATTCCTTATGCCTTACATTCATCTTCCAGATTCAGTCTGGCTTTATCTGTCTACCCACCTGAAACCCAGGATCTAGCATGATTTTCACGTCTGTTTTTGTCTGGTTAGCCACATCTACAAAACCCCTAATATACATGCTTGGATCAAGACATACATCCTTTCTTCTACCAAATCCATTGAGTCTACATGACTTTACTACACCCACACCGTGTACACAACCTTCAAGCCTGACCCAGTCTGTTCTTCCTATGGTGTCCATCCCAGCAAGATGTACCTGTATCAGACATAAAACTAACAAAAAGCCTACATGCTCAGGTTTCATTACAAAAATACAAACAATATGAAATTTAAATAATATTTCTCCCCAAATTTAGCAAACCAATAAAAAATTCCTACAAAAACTATCCAGATGAACCCCAGAACAAAGATTTTTTTGAAAATTCACTTCATCAAGTAATTTAAAGAGTTCAAATGAGACTAATAGAAAAAAAGTAAGCTCCAAACATGAGGATGCATAATGACAGCAATCTGATATTAAAGACAGATTCCAAATGTTCATACTGAAAAGACAGATTCTTCAACAAATGATACAGTGAAACTGGGTTTCCAACATGTGAGAGAATTAAATTCGACATACATGTATTACATTTATCAAAAATAATTCAAAATAAATAAAAGACCACAATATGAAACCAGAAACACTAAAATTGCCAAAATTTACAAGTTGAATTGCACGAAACTAAAATATATCTATATAGCTGCAGTAGAGTGCAGAGTAATCCCACAACCCACACAAGAAGAGAGAATCTTTGTCAGCTATATATCTGCCAGAGGAATTATATTCAGAGCACATAAAGAACTTGAAGAATAGAGAGCCATCAAAGAAATGACTCATTCAAAAATGGGCTGGATCTGAACAGAGAATTCAAAAAAAGAAGAAAAAAATGACTGATAAATATACAAAACATTTTCCATGTATAACTAACCAAAACAAATATTTATTCAATATGCAAAAGATAAAAAATTAATTACAAAAATCAATGTTTCAGGCTGGAAAAGAGATTAACCAATAGTTAGGCAAGGAGAAGATAGGTGGGACTTCTGGGAAGAAAAGGGAATTCTGGGAAGAATCTGAGAGTTGGCAAATTCACCAGCAGGATACTGGGAAGTCAGATGTACAGTATGGAGGACAGGTAATGAGCAATGTGGAGAACAAGAGATTAGTATATAAATGGGTCAATTTAAGTTATAAGAGCTGTTTGTGAACAAGTCTAAGCTAAGACCAAGGATTCACGACTAATAAAAAGTCTTTGAGTCATGATTTGGGAGCTAGTGGGCCAAAGAAAGTCCAACTGCATTTGTCCAGACAGCTTGAGTTACCTCTTTGTTTCACAGCCTTTAACACCACAGTTTATGGGATGCCCTTCAACCATGTGAGCTTTACCTTGGATTAGATACTGTTACAAACCTGGGTCTACAACTTCTGCTATGGGTTGTGAAACTCTGTATCTGTGGACCAATTATTTTCCATATTTTGACCCCATCCTGTGTTCACAGCTTCCACGGTGAGTATGGTAATTACCTGTGCTAACCATAAATTTCATCAAAGAATTCAAGGAGTTTAAATGAAACACAAAGAAATATCTTAATGAAATCAAGGAGAAAAATCTGAGGAATTAATGTCTGAGTGATGCCCAAGGAAACATGGCTGGTAGAAATACTGAAGACAAGCCTAGATTTGATAATGGAATTCATTCAGGAAAAATAAGCCTTGAAGAGGACTCAATTTGAAATGAAGATAAGAATGGAAAATCTCACTGGTTCAACTAGAAACCTAAAGAGAAAATCTTATAAACGGAATGAGTAATGTAGAAGATACAATAGTAGAACTCAATATAAAATAGAGGATCTAGAACAAATAAGCAAGAGACATGAAAAATTAAACAAAGGAAAAGAACACATAGAAAAGTGGGATATGTTGAAAAAAATTAAAGTTTTGAATTACAGGCATAAAAAGGGAGAAGAATCCACAATCAATAATAAAGGCCAAATTTTCAACAAGATCATAGAAGAAACCATCTCAAAAATAAGGAAAGCCCCACTCATACAAATACAATAGTCACACAAAACACCAAAATAAGATCAAAAAAGAAAATCCTCATGTGTATTACAGTTAAAACTCTATCTATACATAACAAAGAAAATGTATCCAAAGCTGCAATTGAAAAATCACAGGTCACATATTAGGGGTAACCCATCAGAATAACAGCTTGTATCCCAAAAGAAGCTGCAATACAGAAGATCCCAGAGCAATGCATTATACATCTGAAAACAACGGAATTTCTAACCCCAACTAACCAGTGCAATTATCTGCCATAATTGCAAAAGAAAGAAAACCTTGCCATAATATAAGCAGCCTAAAAATTTTATATCCAACCATTCAAACCTCAAGAAAATACTAAAGCACTGTTTCAGGCTAAAAAGAAGAATGAACATGGCATAGAGACTGTGGAAAAAAATAATACAAAGCTATAATTATTAAAGCTGAAAACACAAAACACAATGCCAAAATTAATAATTAAGTAATTGCAATAAAACAACACTTTTATTAATAGCTTTAAATATTTTTATTTAATTATTTATTTACTCCCTCCTCCCATTTCCCTCCCACTCCTCTCTTCTCCTCACCCTCCCTCTACAGTCCTAAGTAAAATCAGGGTACCCTGCCCTGTGGGAAGTCCAAGGCCCCCCCCTCCATCCAGATCTAGGAAGGTGTGCATCCAAACAGACTCGGCTCCCAAAAAGCCAGTACGTGCAGTAGAATCAAAACCCAGTGCCATAATCATTGGCTTCTCAGTCAGGTCTCATTGTCAGCCACATTCAGAGAGTCTGGTTTGAACACATGATAATTCAGTCCCAGTCCAGCTGCCCTTGGTGAGCTCCCATCAGATAAGTCACACCATCTCAGTGGGTGGACACACCCCTCGTGGTCCTGACTTCCTTGCTCATGTTCTCCCTCCTTCCGCTCTTCATCTGGACCTTGGGAGCTCAGTCCAGTGCTCCAGTGTGAATCTCTGTCTCTACCTCAATCCATGGCCCGATGAAGTTTCTTGGGTGATATGCAAGATATTCATCAGTGTGACTATGAAAGAAGGCCAGTTCAGGCACCCTCTCTTCTGCTGCCCAAGGACCTAGCTGGGGACATTTCTTTGGAACCTGGGAACCCCTCTAGAACCACATCTCTTGCCAACTCTAAAATGGTTCCCTTAGTTAAGATAACTTCTTCCCTGCTCCCATATTCACCCTTCCTCCATCTCAACCATCCCACTTCCCTAATTCTCCCCTTCTCCCTTCTCTCTCCCCATCTACCCTTCCCCCACCCTACACCCACCCCCGTGCTCCCAACTTTTGCCCAGCGATCTTGTCTACTTCCAATTTCCAGGAGGATAAATAAATGTTTTTCTTTGGGTTCACCTTATTATTTAGCTACTCTAGAATCATAAACTATAGGCTCAATGTCCTTTGTTTAGGGCTAGAATTCACTAATGAGTGACTATATACCAAATTCATCTTTTTGAGTCTGGGCTATCTCACTCAGGATAGTGTTTTCTATTTCCACCTATTTGCATGCAAAACTCAAGATGTCATTTTTTTTTCTACCACTGAGTAGAACTCTAATGTGTATTTGTGCCATACCTTCTTTATGCATTCTTCCATAGAGGGGCACCTAGGTTGTTTCCAGGTTCTGGCTATTGCAAATAGTGCTGCTATGAACATAGTTGAACAAATAAATATTTTTGTAGTATGATTGGGCATCTCTTGGGTATATTTCCGAGAATGAAATTGCTGGATCCTGAGGTAGGTTGACTCCCAGTTTCCTGAGGAACTGCCATACAAATTTCCAAAGTGGTTGCACAAGTTTGCATTCTCACCAGCAATGGATGAGTGTTCCCTTTACTCCACATCCTCTCCACCATAAGTTATCATTGGTGTTTTTGATTTTTAGCCATTCTGACAGGTGTAAGATGGTATCTCAAAGTTGTTTTGATTTGCAATTCCCTGATCACTAAGGAAGTTGAACATGACCTTAAGTATATTTTGGCCAGTTGAATGTCTTCTGTTGAGAATTCTCTGTTCACTTCAGTACCCCATTTTATAATTGGGTTATTCAAGAATTTAATGTCTAGTTTCTTGAGTTCTTTAAATATTTTGGAAATCGGACCTTTGCTGATGCAGGGTTGGTGAAGATCTCCCAGTCAGTAGGTTGCCTTTTTGTCTTAATGACAGTGTCTTTTGCTTTACAGAAGCTTCTCAGTTTCAGGAGTTCCCATTTGTTCAGTGTTGCTCTTATTGTCTATGCTATTGGAGTTCTACGTAGGAAGTTGTCTCCTGAGACCATGTGTTGCAGTCTACTTCCCACTTTCTATTTATCAAGTTCAGTGTGGTTGGATTTATATTGAGGTTTTTAATCCATTTGGACTTGAGTTTTGTGCATGGTAATAGATATGGATCTATTTTCGTTCTTCCACATGTTGAAATCCAGTTATGCCAGCACCATTTGTTGAAGATGCTTTCTTTCTTCCATTTTAGATCCTTTGTTGAAAATCAGGTG
>NW_026068146.1:33299-35438 GCF_014885135.2 Alexandromys fortis | reverse complement strand
CCTTGTCGTGTTCCTGATTTTAGTGGGATGGCTTTGAGTTTTTCTCCGTTTAATTTGATGTTAGCTCTTGGCTTGCTGTATATTGCTTTTATTATATTTAGGTATGATCCTTGTATCTCTAATCTCTCCAAGACCTTTATCATAAAGGGGTGTTGAATTTTGTCAAATGCTTTTTCAGCATCTAATGAAATGATCATATTTTTTTTCTTTCAGTTTATTTATATGATGATTTACATTGGTAGATTTTCATATGTTGAACCAGCCCTGCATCTCTGGAATAAAACCTACTTGATCATAATGGATAATTTTTTGGATATGTTCTTGGATTCAATTTGCCAGTATTTTATTGAGAATCTTTGCTTTGATATTCATGAATGAGATTGGTCTGTAATTCTCTTTCTTGGTTGATTCTTTGTGTGCTTTTGGTATCAGGATAACCATAGCTTCATAAAAGGAGTTTGGCAATGACTCTTCTGTTTCTTTTTTGTGAAACACATAAATGAGTATAGGTATTAGCACTTCTTGTAAGTTCTGGTAGAATTTTGCATTGAAACCATCTGGTCCTTGGAGGGTTTTGATGACAGCTTCTAATTTCTCGTGACTTATAGGTCAATTTAAATTTTTCACCTGGTCGTCTTGATTTAATTTTTGTATATGGTACTTATCTAAAAAAATGTCCATTTCTTTTACATTTCCAATTTTGTGGCATACAGGCTTTTGTAGTAAGATCCAATGATTCTTCAAAGTTCTTCTGTGTCTGTGGTTATATCCCCCATTTCATTTCTGACCTTGTTAATTTGCATGCTCTCTCTCTGCTGTTTGATTAGTTATATAGGAGTTTGTCAACCTTGCTGATTTTCTCCAAGAACCAGCTTTATGTTTTATCGATTCTTTGGATTGTTTTCTGTATTTCTGCTATGTTGATTTCAGTCCTCAGTTTGATTATTTCCAGTTTTCTTCTCCTCCTGGATGAGTCTGCTTCTTTTTTTTTCCTAGAGCTTTCAGGTGTTCTGTGAAGTCTTTAATGTGAGCTTTCTCCATTTTTGTAACATGAGTGAGAGCAGGTTATTTTCTTTCCTCCCTCCCGGCTCCCGGCCACCTGACTAGCTTATTCCCTGAAATAACCACATAAAAATTGTGTTAATTAAATTGCTGCATGGCCCATTTTTTTCTAGCCTTTTATTGACTAACTCTCACATCTTGATTAACCCATTTCTAATAATCTGTATATCACCATGAGGTCTTGACTTAATGGCACGAGTCTAACCAGCCTCAGTCTCGGGAAGGGGAATCATGTCATCTGCCTGGCTCTGCTCTTCTTCCCAGCATTCTTTTCTGTCTTCCCACCTACCTGAGGGCTGCCGTATCAAAAGGCCAATACAGTATCTTTATTCACCCAATGAAAGCAACATAAATACGGAAGTACCTCCTACACCATTTCCCTTTTCTGTTTAAACAAAAAAGAAAGGCTTTCAATTTAACATAGTAAAATTACATATAACAAAACAGTTATCAAGCAAGAATTACAGTTACAATATTTATATCTATTTTATTTTTATCATAACTAAGGAAAACTATTACTCTCCATTCTTCAACTCCATCTAAGACCCAAGGATATAATATCACCTAAGTAAGCAAGAAGTAAGCAACTTCCAAAACTCTAGAAATGACAGAGACATCTCGCTGCCTGTACAGTCACCCAAAGTTCTTTTGTACTGTTAGGGCATCCATCTTCAGCCTACATGCCCATAGCATCCAGCACGCATTTCCATGAAGTAGGAAATTTTGTTTCCTTTCCCCAGACTGATGCTGGTTAGACTCGTGCCTGTAAGCCACAACCTCGTGGTGACATACAGATTATTAGAAATGGGTTAGTTAAGATGTGAGAGTTAGTCAATAAGGGGATAGAAATAATGGGCCAGGCAGCGATTTAATTAATGCAGATTTTGGTGTAGTTTTTTTGGGGGCTATGCTAGTTGGGCATCCAGGAGCCGGGCAGTGAGACACAGCCCACTCCTCCCTCCCTACGACATATTTTCTTTATGTGGGCATTTAGTGCTATTAACTTTCCTCTTAGCACTGCTTTCATAGTGTCCCATAGATTTGGGCATGTTGTGTCTTTATTTTCATTGAATTCAA
>NW_026068146.1:21935-30722 GCF_014885135.2 Alexandromys fortis | reverse complement strand
AATTTTCTTGGTCTGGCATCTTTTAGGGCTCCTAGGCACTGGATCTGGTTGCGCTGGTGGATCTAAGGACCCTGCAGAGGGAAAGGAGTGCCCTCTGGCTGTATTTCCTCAGTACAGGTGCAGGATCTGTTCCTTAGCCAAGGACCTTGCAGACAATATGGCAGACTTGGGGGGTCATTTGGAACAAAGAAGCTCTGCAGCAGGAGTTGGATGGGCCCTGTTCTTCCTTCTGGACTGTCTGCTTGGGGGGCATACATTGACCCTTCTGGATGGATCTCCTCAGCATAGGAACAGGGACTCGTCAATAGCTTTAATTATTAATGGCTTTAATTATCCAATATAAATAACTGAGACATTGTGTTTGTCTTGAGCATACATAAGACCTCATAGCCTTAGGCTGTGTAGAACCCAGAAATTAAGAAGGGGATGTGATTGGCCAGGGCAGATGCTCAGCATGGGCTGATAAGTCTAGCCCTTCTGCATTAAGTTTATCTTTCTAAAGATAATCTGTGATTTGTTTACCCACATTACCTGGAACCACTCTATTTTCTAAAGATAAATTGGATATGCTCGTCTTGTGTTATTTGTAATTTACATTCGAGGGCATCGTCTGGTCACTTTATAATTGTGTAGATCCATCTTCCCATTGTTCTGCTCTAAACAGTCAAAGGATTTGTGAAGGAGCTGTGTTGTATTCTATAAGACCACAATAATGTGGCCATTTTATCTTGGCACATAGGAAATTGCAATAATTGATCCCAGGTCCAGTTAATAGAGGAGAATCCTTCCTCCAAGCACAACTGGTTTCTGTTGTGAGGCTCCCAGATATTTGCCTAGCTTGAGGTTTAGACACCTCTCTTTTCCATCTTTCCTTTTACCCATTGTTATGTTAAGCATCAGATGATTCTTCAGTTAGATAGTCTTGGGGCTGGGAGAAGAAGTTCTCATCCTAGAGAATGCAGAGAAGACTACTTTGCTTTTATATAAAAAGAGTGGGATGGTTGTTTCCATCTGTAAAATCTACTAGGACACAAGAAGGGCTTTAATCCTTCAGTAACTATCAGGACACAAAATGGTAGAGGGATAGCCGTTTAAAGTACAAAGCCTGTTTCCATGCAACAGACTCCTTATGCTCCCAATGGTCACTCTCCATCTCTGCTTTCCAATTTCAACAGGAACAAGATTGTAGGTAACATTAATGTTTAAGTCAGGGACACTTTCCCATTTCCACAGAGTCACAAGAAGGGCAAGAAAGGGTCCCATTGAATGTACAATCAAATGGACAAAAATCCTGGTCCCACTCAGCCAGAGTGACAGAACCTGGCAGTGAAAGAAATCTGGATCCAGGGAAAATTTTGAAATATAGACTCAACTTTCTTCATATTTCTATTGAGTTTTTCTAATAGTGGAGAACTTCAGTGAGATCACATACAAGGGACCAACCAAGGGAGATATCCTTCCTGTTGCAGTGTTTAAGAGTAATGTTTGTATAGAGTCATTCACTTGCGTTTGGTCTGAGTAAGAAACAGATTGAGAGGACCACACAGAACATATTGTTTTGCTAGGTACCACAGGGTCTTAGCCTGCAGGAAATGACAGAAGAACTTATTCAGAGGCCTTATTTAGCTTCTTGAGTTACACTGGGTCATTTCTTTGGGAAATTGTATTTGAAAATTGTTCAGATTTCATCCATAGTCAGGATGGTTTGTGAATGAGTGGAGCAGGTCATCAAACTTTTCTTGGGAATGTAGGAAAGGACACAAGCCCTCTTCTTGTTCTTCCATGTGGTAGAATATTTGATCACATTATAAAACCTAAGACAGTTTAAAAGAATCAACCTTAGATCAAGAGGTGGAGCCAACAACTACATGGAAGAAATTAGCTATTGAGAATACATAGGAACCACAAAGATGAATAGAAAGATGCACAGGAAAAAGTAGGAAGGAAATGGAGTATGGCATTTTTTTTTTTGGCATGACTGGAGAGGTACTCTCTTGCTGGGTCTCTGACCGAAAAGGAAGAGCAACTAGTTTCTTCTAGGCCTCTCTGAGGTAGCAGGTTTTCACCCTAACATTTGACTCTCTAGTCTTTATTGATAAAAAAAAGATAGAGATTTAGTTAGAAATGTATATCTTTGCCAGCAACAGAGCCTCTGCTGACAAACAAGAAATCCCACAGGGCTGCAGCTTTACTAGTGGGTTGCTGATTTGGGGACACAGGACCAACATAGCAGTTAAAATATCAGTAGATTCATGTGCAGTCACTAAACCCACAGAAAATCAAAACTCCATGGTAATTTGTCCGAAACTAGGCTTGGAACTTTGGTACTCTAGACAGTTCTGTTTTTGAAGAAGTTAATGAGTCTCACCAGGGTCTGGCAACTATCATGCAAATGTTTGTAGGACCAATGGAACATACTGCTAGGCCTGACACTGGGCTACCATTAGAACTATCTTTCAGTTTTACATGTATTCATAAATAAAGGAGTGGTGACATATTCAGTGTCAGGTTTTATATGCCACAATTTGTATTATATACACTGATTTAACGAAGTTTTTCTTTGTTTGATGGTTCAAACAAGAGGAAATGTTTACTATTGGAAAATATTCAAATTAAAAATGATGAAAAATGACATTAAATCATCACTATCATCACTACTAATGAAACAGTAATACATTTCTATAAATTTCCCTTTATTGGTATATGTTACAAACATAAAAAGAAAAACAATACATTATCCATAGTCTTTATCTAGCCATGCTATTCAAAGACTATGGTAATTATGTACTGCTCAGTCTATAAGTTCTCCACAAAGTTAACTTGTTTGACCCATAATTTTCTCATAGCTTTCTTCATTTCCTGATTTCTCAGTGTGTAAATAATAGGATTCAGTAAGGGAGTAATAGCAGTATATAACAGAGCAAGCATTTTACTGCTTGCAAAACTGCCAAATGGCCAGGCATAAATGAAAATACAGGGTCCAAAGAACAGAGTGACCACCATTATGTGGGCAGACAATGTGGACAGAGCCTTGGAAAGCCTGCCAGGTGATTTGTGCTTTACAGTGACCAGAATGACAATGTAAGAAAGGAGCAAGAGGATGAAACAGATAAAAGACAGCAGCCCACTGTCAGCAATGACAAATAACTCCAGAGTATTTGTTTCAATACAAGCAAGCTTGATTACCAGGGGGAGATCACAAAATATGTTATTTACAATATTGTGGCCACAGAAAGGCAGATTCACTATCAATACCATCTGACTCATGGTGTGTATGAAACCAATTGTCCAGGAAAGTAATACAGATGCATGCAGCAACCTGTGACTCATAATTGTCCTGTAGTGCAGGAGTTTGCATATGGCCACGTATCTATCAAAGGCTATGACTATCAAAAGTGTCATTTCAGCACCCCCAAAGAGGTGCATTAAGAACATCTGTGCCATGCATCCCCATTGAGAGATGCTCTTGTGTTCTGCAAGCAAGTCTCTGATCATCTTGGGTGTTGTTACTGTGGAAATTCTCATGTCCAGTAAGGAAAGGTTTCCAAGAAGAAAGTACATGGGAGAATGAAGGGTAGAATTAGCTGCCACTGTGGCTATAATGAGACTGTTGCCTGCCACAGTTGCACCATAGATCAAAGAAAATTTCACAAAGAAGAAAATCTGAAGTTGCCAATCTCCAGAAAATCCCACTAAAATAAATTCTGTCACAGATGATCCATTTTCATAATCCATTTATTCAATTCAGAAAGCTTCTGGAAGTTCTTTAAATACAATAAGGTGGAAAACAAAAGCAAGCCACAGTTATTGTTAGTAAGGATATATTTTTGTTATTAGTACAATATTGATTGATGATCTGAAAACATTCAATGTAACATATCAATATGACTGAATGTAACTTGAAATGATTTTAAGCATCACAAACCTTGAACACAATATTTTTATACAATATAGAAATTATTTGAATGGATAAAAGTTCTATCACTTTATTTTATCATATGATATATTTTAGTAGATCCTCTATTTTTTCATTCTTTTGTTCACATAGAAATAAAAATAAAGATTAGATGATGATAATAACTGTTTTTTTGTCTCTAATATATCAGGGTCTCCATGTCATTGGATTCCTCATAGTTAGGTTATTCAAATATAAAAGGATGTAGAGTCAAAACAGGAAATACACTGATCTGCATTTCTGAAGAGATCAACAAAGATTATCTATTGTTTTCCAAATAAAGACACAGGTTAGAATTCAATTTGAACATGGTAACCAATCTTAAAATTCACTAAAAATAATTTGCCCTTTTAATAATTTTTGATATGTTATAAAAATCTTAAGAAACAGAGACTCAGATGGTCTTAAGCTTTTGTTCTCAAATGCTTTGTTGTCCATTCACAAAGAAGTGCTCTTGTGGAAATGTATGCTTAAACACACTGGTTTAGGAGCAAATAACAAGGTGTCTCAGTTTTCATGTATAGTTGTGTTTTAATGTTTAACTTTAAATACTTGGATATTTAGATATTATTCATATTTTTGAGTAATAAAACGTTATTAATTACAATAAAGTGTTAAGTGCTAGGTTTCAGTCTAAATATCTAAAGAACTTTAAAGGTGTTTAGTGCTCATAATAAACAGATGTTACAATAGTATTATTGTTGCCATGCAAATATAAGGAAGCTGTGATGTGCAATTTATTGATATAAATTGTTATAATTATACAACTATATAACTATTAAGAATGAATGCTATTGAGTAAACCAAGTCAATCTGACAGCAGAATCTGGTATCATATCAATATGCCAAATGCATAAAAAATGCAAGGGATTTATTTCAAATTGATAAACATTCTTTGAACTCAAATGTCTCATGTGGAATTCCCATAAGATGCAATTCAACAACAAAAGAAGTATCTTAAAAAGTATTTAACTACCACTGTTCTTATGTAACCAAAATCTTTTATGCAGAGAGTTTATAATCTAGAAATATGGGATTATAAAGAAAATAAGTTATGGGAGAAAAGCCTTAACTTAGTGTAGGACTTATGAAAAAACAAAATCAAGATCACTTCATGTGACACCTTCAAGATTGAAATAAGCTTTATGGTCAATAAACCCAAAAGGAGGCGATATGGATAAGAATAGCCATAACATGAGATGTGTTAAGTACTTCTTTAAAGTACTATCCAACTGCTTGAATTAAAATACATTTCTCTCCAAGGCAATCAAAAGCATTTTGCAGATTAAATTATTTTATTTTTCAACCTTTTTTGTATTCTTGTATTGGGTTATATACTTTGACTGCCTTCTTTATTTTAAAACCAGATTTTTCTGCTTTTCCTATGATATGGAATATTCATGATAAAATTCTTAAATTATTTACATTTTCTTCTTTCAGTTGAATGTAAAGCATCTTATGTTTTCTTCCTTTTATCCAATGATCACTATTTTTTTCTATTTGTGGTCTAAGAATTATTTTTTATGGAGGTATTATAAATATCTAATTTAGAATGCATTGCCATTCTCCATTTCCTGCTCAAATTGTGAATATATACAATATTTATGTACTCTCTAAACCACCTGAATCTTGAAAAGAAATATAGCCTTAGTCTATAATTTTCAATTTTAGTATGAGCTTTCTGAATGATCATATGACGTTTCTTATATTCATCGTAATTACTCATTGACAAACTAATGCCACTTTTTTCTCTGCAGTATAATTTCTGAGAACATATTTTTTTTATATTTAGTTCTAGCTTACCATGAAGTGGTATTAAGTTAGCTCTCAGTTTGAGGATTTGATGCCTCAAAGACTAAAACTTTTTTCTGCCCAACACAATTAATTAAAATGCCATTTTAGTCATAACAAAGTTAAAGTATTTGTCTTCTACAATATTTTCACTTACCTTTCCTAACATACAATAAGAAGATCATAATCTTCAGGGTAATATATAAATTGAACCTACACTTCTTATTTTCTTTAATAGACTGCATACCATTCTTCAGAGTATCTCCACTTCCTTTAAAGATGTGGATCAGTTACTGGAGATAAATTTTCAGAGTACTTGAAATGCAAATCTCAGTGGGAGTTGTTAAAAATGAAACTATTGCGACTTTAGAGATGCTTGCATTTAATTCTTGTCCTTGTAATGAGCTCTGTTTCTGCAAGTGTCGCTCCTTGATTATAACAATCATGTTATTCTCTATATTTTGCTGGTGATATAATAAGTTTGGAATGATTTTCTTGATTGGAAATTCCTTTTTCATATATTAATTCAAATTATTCTTGTTAATTTCCATTTTTGGATATTTCTCAAAGAATAATTCATAACCAATATTGAGTACATCTTCAGTATGCAATTATGTATAAATTAGTGTTTAATTATTCAGGAAATGGATTACTAATGTTTACTAATACTAGATGAAATATATATATATATATTATAGTTACAATATATAAAATAAAAATATAATATAAAAAGTTATATTACAGAGCTATCTTATCACAAAACAAAGAAACTATGTAAGTAACTATGGAAGACACATGGATCAATGGGAAGTAATAAAATATGTAGTTTAGAATCCATGCATTTACAGCCACTTTTTTATTAAGAAGATTTCTAAAACACTGTACATTGGAGGAGAGACATTATACCTAACAAATGGTATTAGGAAAACCAGGTGTGTACATGCCAAAAACTAAAACTATTCTTTTTAACACTTATCCTACACATGTTAGCACAATATACTACTGTGCACTTTAAATCTTGGAGAAGAAAATTTAATTAATACATGCTAATATTTAAGTGCAGATGAGGACTTTCTGCATTCTTAGGTGGTAGAACTGTGGGGAAGAGCTTTAGGAAATGAAGTCTTGCTGAACAAGGTCCATTACTGGGCTTTGAAGTAACATAGCCCTGCCTTACACCCAGTTCATTCTCTCTATTTCATATTTGTCTTTAAAAATGTGATCTCTTGGCCTCTTACTCTGACACAATGTCTTCTACTTTTTACATGTCTCCTGAAACCCTGAGCCCAAACAAAACCTCACTTTTATATAAGTTGACTTGCTTAGGGTATTTGTAGTGGTTTGAAGAAGTATGGGTCCCATATGTTTGAATGCTTAGCACGTAAGGATTGGCAAAATTAGGAGATGTGGCCTTTTAGAGGAAATGTGTTAATGTGGAGGAAGGTTTTGAGGTCTCATAAAATCCCAAGATTTATTATCTTTGAGATAGCTCATTCCTTGTTTTCAAAAGATCAAGATGTAGAGCGTTCATTACCTCTTCAATACCATGTCTGCCTGAATGATGTCATCCCTTCTACCATGATGATAATGGACTAACCTCTGAACTGTAGCCCTCCCCAGTTAGATGTTTTCCTTTATAAGGATTACCACAGTCAGGGTGCCTCTTCACAGCAAGAGAAACCTTAACAGAGACAGCATTTTATCATGGTAACAGAAAACTACCTAATGCAGTGTGGCTTGGCAGGCAGCAAAAAGATACATCCTGTTCTAACCCATTATTTTCATGATTTTTACTGGTAATTATGATCATTAGTACACAGAGTTTTTATTAAAATTATCTATTATCTCATTTTGTTGATTTTGTGGTATTATTTTCAGGTATCGTTTGTTTAACTATTCTGGAATTTTTTGTTTCCTGTAGACTCTTGGCAGTTTTTCAATCATTCTCTTTATATTGAAGCATTGTTTATAAACCAGTTGATCTGGTTTAGTAGTCATAAATTCCTTTTGTCTGTTACAAATAGGAAGAAACCTGTAAATGTGAAACAAAATAAGTCAAAACCTCAAGGGTCTTGCCTAATAAAATATTAATTTCTTTTTAAAATTGTTAAGTACATTTGCTGGGGATGAGTCTGGTGAGACAGTTGTCTTTCAGAAATTTGTTGCATTTTTGAGGGCCCTTCTGTTTTTAAAGGCTTCTGTGAAATAGTCTTTTGTTGCTATATATACATATACATGTATATATGTATATTTAATTTAAAGATAATTGCATCATTTTGCCCTTCCATCTTGTCCCTCCCACCTCTTCCATGTACCCATTTCACTCCATTACAAAATCATGGTCTCTTTTTCAAAAAATATTTATTACACATATGTGGCTAAAAACTGCTTAGTATTTTAGTATGGTATATATTTATGATTTCTTGAATAATTACCTGACTTTTAATAGTCAATTATGATCAATGAGTCAGCATTTATTAATGGATATAACCTGTCTTTCTGGCTGCTTTCAATAGCCTATATTCAGTTACTCATAATATTCTAAGTAGATTATATCATGGCAAATTCTTTGATGATTTCATCTGTTTTCTATTCAGCTATACTTGGATGGGCTTGTCTTTCTCTGGATTTGTGGAGTTTTCTTCAGCATTTTATTGAAAATAATCTCTTGTTGAAATAGGAGTGGTGGGGCTGCGTCCCCAGCACCCTGGCCACCTGCTAGCTTATGCCCAAAATAACAACACACAAACTGTATTCATTTAAAGACTGCTTGGTCCATTTCTATCTAGCCTCTTCTAGGCTAATTCTCACATATTAATTTACCCCGTTTCTAATAATGTGTGTAAGCACCCCAAGGTGCGCTTACCGGGAAGATTCTAGTCTACGTCCATCCTGAGTCGGAGCTTCATCGCGTGTGTCTCTGAGAGCAGAGCTATCTCACGTCTGTCTGAGGAGTCTTACCTCACTTCCTCTTCCTCCTGTTTACTCCTCCCACCTATGTTTTAACCTATCAGGGCAAGCAGTTTCTTTATTTAATTAAC
>NW_026068146.1:0-12903 GCF_014885135.2 Alexandromys fortis | reverse complement strand
TATGGGTAGGATTAAAGCCCTGGCCTTGCCAGCTAGATCCAGTCCATTCTTAGATTAATGCAGACAAATTTTGATAAGTATTTGCACAACTTTAATGGAAAACCAGACTCACGAAACCAAGGTTCCAGTGGAGTACAAGAAAGAGGAAGGGACCCATGGCTTCTGCACACCCAATTTATCAGTAAACATTCGCCTGAGGCGAGCCTGCCCCCAATGGGTGGGCTTATCCCTACAATCTCTGTAACCCCCATTATTTTATCCCTTTTTATTCTCCATGCTCATAGTTAAAAGGTATGTTCTTGTAGTGATGTGACAAAATTTCAATTTATTTTAGTACTCTCTAAAATGTATCAGTAAAATTTACTGTATGATGTAAATCTTCTACTTTGTCCTCCATCACTACCTTACTGTTTCAAACATATTAATTTTATATGTACGACTTTCCCTTGAGGCTTTGACTTATTTTGTTTCACATATACATGCTTCTTCCTATTTGTATTTTCTTGAAATCTTCAAATTCTATTTTCATGCCTTAGATTGAATTTATCTTTTCATTCATCTCTTTGTCTTTCTCTTTTTTGAATTATTTGAACATAATCATATAATATTTATAAATTCATTGTCAGATTGTTATTTTGAATTATTTTCAGTAGAGGCTATGACTGTAGGATTCTTACATTTTTATTGGAGACATTATTTTAGGTGTGATTTTTTGCATGAAATATATTTAATCAAATATCTCTTTTAATATTTCATTTTATTGATTTTATTGAGCTCTACATGTTTCTCTGCTCCTCTCCCTGCCTCTCCCTTCCCCCCTGCAACCCTTTTGCAAAAGTCCCCATGCTCCCAATTTACTCAGAATACCTTGTCTTTTTCTATTTCCCATATAAATTAGATCTAGGTAAGTCTCTCTTAGTGTCCTCATTGTTGTCTAAGTTTGCTAGGATTATGGTTTATAGGCTGGTTTTCTTTGCTTTATCTTTAAAAAACCACCTATGAGTGAGTACATGTGATAATTGGTTTTCTGTGTCATTCCCTTTCCCCCACAATGTCTGCAACATAGGTTGTCATCAGTGTTTTTGATTTTGGCCATTCTTACAGGTGTAAGATGGAATCTCAGCGTTATTTTGATTTGCATTCCTCTGATGACTAAGGTTGTTGAAGATTTCCTTAAGTGACTTTCAGCCATTTTAGATTCCTCTGTTGAGAGTTCTCTGTTTCAGTCTGTACTCCATTTTTATTGGATTATGTGTTCTTTTGATGATAAATTTCTTGAGTTCTTTGTATATTTTGGAGATCTGTCTGATATGGGGTTACTAAAGATCTTTTCCCATTTTGTAGGGTGTTGTTTTGTCTTGTTGACCATGTCCTTTGCATTACAGAAGCTTGTCAGTTTCAGGATATTAATCTACACTCCTTCAAACACCTGATTTTTGACAAAGAAGCAAAAACTATCAAATGGAAAAAAGAAAGCATATTTAAGAAATGGTACGGGCATAACTGGATATCAATATATAGAAGAATAAAAACAGACCCATATCTATCACTATGAAAAAAACTCAAGTTGAAATGGATCAAAGACCTCAATATAGCCAGCCACACTGAACCTTATATAAGAGAAAGTGGGAAGTACACTTGAACGCATTGGCACAGGAGACCACTTCCTAAATATAACCCCAGCAACACAGACACTGAGAGAAACCATTAATAAATGGATTCAAATATCTTTAAGATGTAGGCATAAAGTAAAGAAAATAATTTTTAAAACTCTGTAACTTTGTAATATTGGCCAAACTTTAAGAACATAAGTAACAAGGCATAAGTAATAAATTTTTAGTTTTTTAGAACAAATATGTATTAGTTAATTTTCTAGGCTATAGCAAAGTAGCCTGACAAATAAAACTCATAAAAGAAAGCAATGTGAGGACATGCTCTCCAGATGACTCTTCATCCTGCTGTCGTTCACTTGCAGGAGCCCACTTCCCATTCTGACTTCATTACTTGGGGTCTATGCTTGATGCAGTCCCTGGGTTAGTTACCCTGTCCCTTTTCCACCACTTCTGTAAGCCATTTTCTGTATCATCTGATGATCTACAGAAACAATTACTACCAGAAATGTATGTTGACCACTATAGCTTATGATGCATATACTTACTGACATCCATTCTAGTCTCTATAGAATTAATCTTGGTCCTGTTACACTCAGAAAATTGGGATCAACACAAAAATACTAAATCTATGAATGATAGGTAAAAAGGAAGGAAAAACAGTTCAAAAGCACAGAACATATTTTTAACAAAATTGTAGAAGATTCTTTTTCCCATTTAAAGAAAGAAATACCTATAAATATTCAAGAAGAGCACAGAATACCAAATAGACAAGACTAGAAAAGAAAGTACTTATAATAAATAATAAGCAAAACATTAATTGTACAGAACAAAGAATGATACTAAAGACAACTAAAGGAAAAGATCAAATAGCATCTGTTAGGGTAACATCTGGCATTTATTATAAAGACTATGAGAGCCAGAAAGGTCAGTACACATTTTCTACAATCTACCAGAGGTCACTGAGAGTATACAACAGGTGACAATTAGTGTCCCGCATGCTAGCCCACCAGTCAAATAATTCCCTAATGGGGAGCCCCACTTGGAAAGGCCATGAGGTCACTGACCTGTAATTTTTCTTATGTGGCACTAAAGACAGTTATGGACACTATTCCCACTGCTTGTGTGTTCATTTCATGAAAATATTCTATCTATTGGGCACTTATAAAATTGTGGATGATCAGGAAGATGATTTATTTAAGTCCTGAACTTCAATGCCACTTCCTGTCTGGGAATACTGATCATTCAGAGCTACATGCTCACTTTACTCACTTCCCAGTCAGTGTAACCTCCTGGAGAGAAAGTGTGTGATCAGTTTGATTATGCTTCTTACTGTTTACTCAAGCAGTACTATGACTCTGAATATGTTACTCATGTTTGTCAAAAAAAAGTAGTAGAGATGCAAGGGGAAATTATTAAAAAAAGTGAGAGAATGTGTGTGTGTGTGCATGTATGTATGTGTGTATGTATGTGTGTGTATGTGTGTATATATATGTGTGTGTATGTATCTTGTGGAAGGAAAATGTAGGTGAATGTGCATATATAAATAGGAGTATAGAGAGATAAATCTGAGTGGGTAGAGAGATAAAGATCTCTGTATGGAAGAAAGATGTGTATGCAGAAGAGAAGTATGTGAAGGAAGAACTATTTGACTTTGTGAGAATGTAACTATGGAAACAGACGTAACTGTATAAAGGAGATGAATCGTGAAGGTGTGAAGCTGTGTGGAGAATGTAACTGTGCAAAAATGGATTTTACTGTGTATAGAGATGTGTGACTCTGTAGAAGATAAATGTAGCTAGGTAGAAAAATGTTACTATGTGAAAAGAGATGTAACTGTGTGTAAAGAAGTATGATTGCACAGAACAGAGATAAGCATAAGTAAAAACAGTTATTTCGCTGTATGTCAAGAGATATAACTGCATAGAGATTGTCAGAAAAGAGGGATCATTATATAGAAGTAAAAGAGAAAGATAACATCGAAAAGTATGTGTTTCCTTATTTACCCCTCAGATAAAAAGTCTAACCCATGTTGCATTAGTGATTTTTTTTTGCATACTAGAGTAGGATCTCCAAAAGGCCACTGCTAACAAATTCTGAGAAAATATAGATGCCAGTTCAGGTTATTATGCCCACCAAACTATCAATCACAATTCTAAGAGGAAAATATATTTCATGACAAAAACAAATTGAATAATCTACAAATCTAGCTGTACAGAAGGGCACTAGAAGGAAAACACAATTCTGACAAAAACTTAATATCTGACAAAATAGCCTTCAATTCAAAGCTATTTAGAATAGATGGGGAAGAACATGGATATTTATTTAAGGAAAAGCCTAGAGATATTACAGTTTTAAATAGTTATACACCAAACAAAAGTACACCCAAGTTAATAAAAGAAACACTACCATAGATAAAATCACATATTGATTTTCACATCACAATAGTGGATGAGTTCAATACTCCACTCTCACAAATAAACAGGTCATCAAAACAAAAATAAAACAAAGAAACACTGGAGTCAAATAACATCATAAATTAAATGTACATATCAATTATGTACTGAACATTCAAATCAAGCACTAGATTTTGTTCTTTGCAACTCATGAAACTTTCTTCAAAATTGATCGCATATGTGGAACTAAGGAAGTCTAAACAAACTGAATAAAATTTAAGGAACTCATAGCATCCTATCTAACAATCATTGATCAAATCTGATTTCAACAACAATGAAAACAACAGAAAACAATGAAACCCATGAAGCATTTTACCAGGAAAGAAAAAGAACTGCGTTGTACTGGAACATAGGACAAGTTCTTAGCACTAAGTTCTTACACAGTAAAAACTGGAGAAATCTCATATATGTAACTTAGTGACACACCTGAAGACTCAAGAACAACATGAGAAATTATTACCCCCAAATTAATGGCAATAAATAATCAAAATCTAGTGATGGGGAGAGTCTTTGGTTTTGTGTTAATTTCATTGGTTAAATAAAGAGAATGCCTTGGCCCTTTAATAGGACAGAAAATTAGGTAGGCGGAGTAGACAGAACAGAATGCTGGGAGAAAGAAGACGAGTTAGGCAGTTTCCATGATTCTCCCACCCCACACAGACACAGGTTAAGATCTTCCCTGGTCAGCTACACAGATTATTAGAAATAGGTTAGATCAATATGTAAGAGCTAGCCAATAAGAGGCTGGAACTAATGGGCCAAGCAGTGTTTAAAAGAATACAGTTTTCATGTAATTATTTCTGGTAAAGTTAGCTGGGTTGTGGGAAGCAGCTCTCCACTCCTTCTACAATCTAGACTTAAATCAATGAAAAAGAACTATATAAACTAATAATCAAAAAGATTTCACTAAAATCAGGACCAAGACACTCTCTCCATACCTATTCACAATAGCATTGTTATCTTAGATTGGAAATAAGAAATTGAGGGGAAAAGTGGATGCAACTATGAAAGAAAGAAGTCAAAGTATCCTTACCTGTAGATGATATGATTTTCTATAAAAAATTCCCTAAGATGATACTAGGAAATGTCTATAATTGATGAACAAAGCAAAGTAGTAGGATGACAAATTAACACATTAAAATAAGTAGGCATATGTACAAATGAAAACTATACTGAGAAAGATATCTAGGAAACAGTATCTTTCACAGTACCCAAAACAAAAAAAAACAGAAAAACAAAAGCAAAAACAAAACCTTGTGTTTACTTCCACCAAGCAAGTGAAAAATGTTCTAATAAAACTTTTAGAAATTGAAGAAAGAAAGTGTTTAAAAAACTACCCAGAAAATGGAAAAAAAAATCCCATACTCTTGGATTAATACAATTAATATAGTGCAAATGGCCATTCTATGAAAAGTTACAGATCCATAAAATCCCCATTAAAATTTCAATACAAGTCTTCACAGAAATAAAAAGACAAGCTTTAACTTTACACAGAAGGCAAAAAACCCAGGATATCTAAAACAATCCTAAATAATAAAAGACTGTTGCAAGTATTGTCACTCCAGATTTCAATTTGTATTATATAGCTATAAAAATAAAATTAAAAAGCATGGTATTAGCAAAAAACAAACATATTGATCAAAGAATTAAATAAAAGGCATAAACATAACTCCAGATACCTACTAACACTTGATTTTATAAGAAGCAAGTTTTACCCACACATTACAGTAAAGAAAGCATGTTCAATAAATGGAGGTGTTCAAAGTAGATGTCAAAACTATAGAGCTGTACATAGAAGAATCCAAATAAATCCATATTTGTTTCTTTCTACAAAATTCAACTTCAAATGAATCATGAATATCAAAAAAATCAACAGATATCCTGATCTGATAGAATAACCTTGAACTCATTGACACAAAAATATTTACTATAGATGATCCTAATATTATATCTAGTAAATCAAACAGCTAATAAACAGGACTTTACAAACATGAAAAACCTTTATATGGCAAAAGACTCTATCATTAATGTAAAAGGCACTTTACAGAATCAGAAATTATTTACCAATTATAACTCTGATTGGGGCTTAGTATTTAAAATCTATATAGTAATAAATAAATTTGAATATTGAGAAAAATATCCTTCTAAAATGGAGTTCAGAACTAATTACATAGTTCTCAAGAGATGAAACACATGTGAAAGAGAAACACTTGATTTGAGAGAGGTTCAACATGGGAAAGTAAAAGTAAAATTACTTTGAGATTTCATCTTTCAGATGTCAGAATAGCCAAGATCAATTTAAAAAGTGTTGATGAGGATACAGGCAAAGTGGAACACTTTATCACTGGTGTGACCACTAACTGGTGCAGCCACTACAGAAATTAGTGTTTCAGTTCCTCAGGGATCTGGGAAGAGATCTTTCTCAGATTCAGCAAAATCCCTCTTGAATATATACACAAAGGACTATACATCCTACTACAGAGACAAATATTTGTTAATTCATTTTTATTACTGTTCTATTCATTGTAGTCTGAAATTAGAAACAGTTTCAATGCCCATAAATTAGCATATGAATAATAAAAATGACATTTATTTAATGAAATATTTTATTACTCAGCTGTTAAGAAAAATGAAACTTAAAACTTTGTATGCAACTGTTTGGAGCTTGAAAAATCATTATACGTGAGATAATCGAAACCCAAGAAGACAATTATTACATGTTTTCTTTCATATTTGGATGTAAATTTTTAAGTGTTTGATATATTTGCTGCAATCTGAATCATCACAGAGGTTAGATCACTAATAAGGGACCAGTGGATAGGATGAGCTCTTACATGGAGTAGTACATAAGAGATAAAAGGAAATCTAAAAGAAATATTAAATTGGGAGGGGGATGTGATAGAAGAGTAAAGGAAGAAATATGGGGAGAGACAACTAACACCAAAAGCCATTTGAAAAACTAAATGGAAACTCATTATTGCAGTGGCATTTTATTTATATTTTAATAAGTAAAGCTTCCCTGAAGATCAAAGAGTAAAATGATTTACAGATCAGGAAGTGGTAACACACACCTTTAATCCCAGTAGCCACACTAGTTGCCAACAGAAATCCGGCGGTCATGCCTTTAATTCCAGTGGTGCACCGCTTTAATCCCAGTCCTAGAGAGGACTATAAAACAGGAGAAGACAGCTCTCAGACAGTCTCATTCTGAGATTCCTGGAGGCAGATCAACTTTTTTGGACTGTGGTTGAGGTAAGAACCGGTGGTTTACTGCTTTGCGTTTCTGGTCTTATTGAAACCCAATATCTATCTATGAGATTATATTAATTGTGCTTCATTTGGTGCCCAACTTTTGGGACACAATTTATGAAAAAGCTATCTGTCTGAGGGTATTTACCCACGAGGGCAGAACTGGGACTGAAATTCCAGTTCTAGGAACTGGAACCTCAACTAGCCACCTGGGTTCCGGAGAAGCACTAGCGCTCCCAGCTCCCATTTGCCTCAGTTTAGTTCCCACTCCTGTGGTGCCTGTCGTTTCCGGCCTCTCACATGGTACCCACCTGGATTCCTGTGGCCCCCTGCAGCTTCCTGTGACTCCTCTGGTACCATGGCTTCCTTCAAGCCTTGCGAGGGGCCTCCCTTGTGCCTACCACAAATTCCCCTGACTCCTGCAACTTGTGTACAACTGCTGTATGGCTGCCCTGACTAGCATCTTTTTAACAAAATTCCATTCAGTTTTATTTTGAGTTCTACTTGTAAAATTCATGGGTTTTTTAGGCCTACATTGTTATTATACCATAAAAGTCTCAACTAATCTAAGATTTTAACAGTGGTAATCTTCTGTTAACTATATATTTTTTTCAATTTGTAAACCACTCATAAGATAATAGAAGATAATATCCCCATCTAAGAAGGTAATAATTTTTCATTTCCATTATAGATGAAATTCTAGGAGAGGTATATGACCTACATGGGACTTACCCATTCTTAGGGTTAGCTGCTATCACTTCAATATTTCTTATTATATCTTTAATAATTTGATAACAGAATCAAGAATGGAAAACATTTAGAAATTATCCTGACTTTACAGATAGTATTGAGAATTTGGCTGAAAGAAGCTATATCATTGAAATTGATGACCATAATTTGACAAGCAAAATTCAATCCATATCAATGAATTATGAAATCTTACAGAATGGTACTGAGAGATTATTTAAAAGGATTCATAGTATTGAAGTTGACAATCAAAATCTGTTAAAAAGTTAAGACAATTTAACAGATAGAACATCCCTTCTGGAAGGCAATCTCTGTGTCATTGAAATAATCTCTAAGGATAGAAAATATGATTAATGAAAAATTCAAAACCTCAAACTCACATGTACAGTATGAGAATCAGAAATTGATTTGATGAAATTATTAGAAATATTCACTGGTCAAGAGATTCAGATTTTACAACAGACAGAGAAAAAAATTTGAATTGGTTGAGGAACTTATCAGAAATGATGAGCAAGGAGAGGAGGTACATGCAAAAGAAAATAGTAAAAAAAAATAACATTGCCAGTACCTCTCAGATTCAGAGATGACTTACCAAGAGTTTTAGCTACTTATTTTGTTATTATCTCTGAAAAGTCAGCAAATCACCAACACTCAAAAGAATATACAGAATGTAAGTGGGAACCTATTTGTATGAAAGGTGTAGCCCAGCAGTGGTAGTGCACACCTTTAATCCCAGCACTCAGAATGAGAGGCAGGCAGATCTCTGTGACTTCAAGACCATCCTGGTCTACAAGAGCAAAGTTCCTGTACAGGCTCTAAAGCAACACAGAAACTCTGTCTCAAAAAAGAAGATCTTAAGCAAACAGTTATATCTTATGGCACATATTTACCATATGGAGGTAGTTGGTAAAGACATAGACTTCAAGAAATAAGGTTACTCCATATGATTGAGTTTAACTAGTCTCAGCTCTACTAAACCATGGTCCACAGCTTTAGTGGAAGAACTTTGGAGAGAAGAAGTTAAGGCCTATGAACATCAAGGTAGTGTCAGAGGTTTTGGGGTCTCCCAATATCAAATTCTTGGTGAGGACACATACTAACCTGGATAGTCCAGCCAATAACAATGAACACATCTTGTTCCTATGCTGTACAGCATCTTTAAATGCTGATACAAGATTCAAGAATGAGGAAATTAAATTGAATCATATACTAAGGCCCAAGAGAATCATCTAGTGACTTTTTGGAAAGATTAACTAAACTTGTACAAATAGGGATAGAAAATCCAGAAGATAGACAAATACTCATTAAATACTCATTAAATCTCTGGCTTTTGAAAATGCTAATTTAGAATGCCAGAAAAAATCAGATCAGCACGAATGGATGAATGGATCCTATACACAGTCAATGTTGAGTCCTTAGACTGTAACACTATGGCTTGGGTAGGAAAAGCAATTTCCAAATATATGAAGAGACATCAAAATACCAAATGCTTTAATTATGGTAGAATAGGCTTTCTGAAAATGGTTTCCAGACAGGACATTCCTACAAGTAATGCTCTATTGAGACTTACCCAAACAGAAGTCCCCAAACTTCTGGGTTATAAAGAATATGCGGCAAATGTTGACATTGGACCAATGAGTGTAGAGCAACCATTATCACTGGGTAATTGCTTGAGGGGCCTCTCACAGGCATCCAGTTCAAACATGGTCTAGGCATTCCCTAACACTGTGGATAACATGCCTTCCCAGAAAAATTAGAAAATTCAATTACTGTTCAAAAAAATGTACTGCTCTGAATGATAGAACAATCATGGAGGAGGAATCAAAAATTCCAGTAGAAAGTAAAAACCATGTGTTTTGGCTAACTTCTAAAATGAACAAAGACCAAAGCTGAGAGTATGAATAAATAACATTATAATGGAAGGAATATTAGAAATAGGTAGAGATTTGACTATTGTTACTCTAAAATCATGGCATCCAAATTGTCCTCTTCAGGAGGTAGATGTTCAATTCTTAGAACTTGGAACCCTATATCATAAAACAATGCATGAGATAGGTTGAATGCATATGTCCCTATAAAGACAGAAAGAAAAGTTAAGGACATTTGTGACTAATATAATGGTGATTTTATGGGGTTGTGATCAATATATAATAAGGAATAAACTTCAGTAATGTACAAGATATAATCAGGAATAAGTTTCATCCCATATACATAACACACAATGAATACCATATGGTTCTGTTAGGTCCTCTAACACAAGGTAGTGCAAAAATCAATCTATTACTGTTGGAAATATGCTGAAGGCTTCAGAATTGCATAAAAAGTATCATGTCAATAGCTAAGGTTTAAAAAAGGACTTTTCTATTACATGGCAGTTATAAAGAGATGTCCTACTTGTTCTTTATACAACCAAGCACCACTACCTGCAGGAAGTAACCCAAAGTGTACTCAAAGGAGTGAAATATGGCAGATGAATGTGCTTCATTCTGTAGAATTTGGAAAACTAAAATATGTACAACATACCATTGATTTCAGGTTTTCTATGGGCAATTGCCTTTGTGCAGAAAAGACTGATTTGATTATCACATATTTACTAGAAGTTATGGCAATCATGGGGTGGACCTACAGAAATAAAGAGAGATGACACTCCAGTTTATATGTCTAAGAAAATGAAATGGTGATTTTTGCTTATTATAGTATAAATCATATTACAGGTATACCACATAAACTATGGATCAGGCAGTTATAGAAAGATCAAATTGAACTATAAAGGATATGTTAAACAAACAGAAAGGGATGAAAAAGACCCCAGAAATAGATTGCATAATGCTTTATTAAGTTTGACTATTCTTAATGCTAATGAAAAAAATGGTTGCAGAGAGGCACTAGATAATAGAAAAAACTTCTGAATTAAATCAACCAGTATGTTTCAAGGATGTGTTGATCTCAGAATGTTTACCAGGAGATGAGCTAGATTCAGGAAGGGGATTTGTTGTTGTTTCCACAGGAAAAGAAAAGCTATGGATACCATCAAAATTAATCAAGATCCAGTTTGAAAAGAAAAACTTCTTGATAAAGTGAAATTATAGCTCATCCGCAGGTGATAATCCTATAGGTTTTAATTAAACTTCTTAAGGGTTGGGGCAGTGTTCTGTTCTTGTCTTTGCAGGAAAATACTCATCTTAGAAAATTCAAGATACCTTGGACATCTAGATGTCTAAAGAAGAGAAGATAGCTATCCAGAAAAAAATCACCAAGCAATGAGAAATTTGACTTATAATACCAATATCCTCATCAGGGTAAAATTTCACTACTTAAAGATACATATCTCCCTAATTAGTATAATGGGAGTTGCAACTCACTTAAAAATCAAAGCTGACTTTGGAATTGGACAGAGGCTCTTCAACTCTAATTCAGGCATGTTGTTAAAAGAAAAACTCAGAGTTTCTGGTTCATATAAGGAGCCACCTGGTTTAGGACAGAAGGATGACAAAATATAGGTACTAAAGTATGTTTCTTTGAGTATATTTCTACTGAAGCTCAAACTTATCTTTTTGATATAAATAATGTTTATGTTTTCCACAGTGAACAATAAATTTTCCTACAGTAATCTTTGACATCTTCGGGAAGATGGGGCCACACAAAAATGATTTTACCTGGTTGATATATCATTCATTTGCTAGTGCCAGTTAAAGATTGACTTTGGAATACAAATTGCTCAGAACAATTTCCAGGTGGCTAGCTGATATGATACAATCTCACAGACTACAATCTAACCAGGACTTGAGACATCCCTGTATTTTTCCATGATGCATAGACTTAATGATACAGCTATCTCTCCCTGGACTTGACAATTAACACAAATTTTTCCTTCAGGATCCCTTAAAGAGGATGTCACCCCCAGACAGCAGGAAGTAAATTTAAATTTACAATGCCCACATTCCAAAGAGTTTGAGTGAGTGGTTTGTGACTGTTCAATGGATTATGGATATTATAGATATGATATTGTAGATAATTGAATCTACTCTGGAAGAAAAAGAAAGGATATAGATATGATGAAATAAAAAGATAGATTACTGAATCTACTTTTAAAAATCAACTACTAGTTTTAACTGTTTTACATTAGATTAGATTTTGGTATATTGTACACAAATTTTATATATTGATATAAACTTAAGATTAATGTTTTTAAAACATACTGTACATACATTTATAATCTTGCCCAAATTATTGTACCTATTCAGGTCATTTATCAATGCAATGCAAATTTCTTGTCCTTGTAAATTATTATTACGAGCTGTTTAGAATCACCTAGTGTAATTGAACTTGTAGTCACATGAGGTGCCTTCTAGGTCAAACAAAGATATATTTTAGATAGACAGGTCGCCTTCAAACACCTCAGAGATCTACAGAATATGGCATTTACAATGTTTTAATAACCTAAATTCTTCTCTCTTAGGACAATGAGACAATGTCTGCTCCTGGCAGAACCAATCTACTTCAGAGAAAATAATGGACATCAAAGAAATTCCACATGGAGTTTGCTTTGTGGCAAAAGTAAGTCACTGGGGAAGAAAATGTCCCTGCCTTAACTGCTGATATTATGCTGTCCTAATCAGACAAGTGTAATGGCATAAACTAATGCAGACAGATTGTAAAAATATATACAGCTTTAATGGTGAAATAGACTTACAGAACCACCGTTCCCGCGGAGACCAGGAAAGCAGAAGCAGTGACTGGTAGCATGCTCACCAAATTTATAGGCAAACATTAGCCTGAGGCAAACATGCACTCTAAGGGGTGGGACTTATCCCTACATCTCCCCTTTTTGTCTAAATAAG
>NW_026068145.1:1467595-1468384 GCF_014885135.2 Alexandromys fortis | reverse complement strand
GCCAAAGTTGTCCTGAGGCAAGGAACTCCACCTTGGTCAACAAATTCCATAGGAGTGGGACTGAAGGAACTACCTAGGACAGAGGTGGCTGGAGGAAACAAGCTCCACCAGGAGCAGAAGCCAGGAGTAAATCCAGTCCTGGGAGCCAAGCCAGTACCAGAACACTGGCAGATCAGGACTGAGCTTTACCAGATCCAGAGTCAGTGATCTCCACCACAACAGGTCCAACTCCAAGCCAGCAATCTAGGCCAAAGCAGGCCTGAGACGACAAACTCAAGGGAGCAGAGCAAAGCACAAGAACACTGAGCTATTTCCAGGAACAGTAGTAACTAAGGGGGTAACTGGAACTGTGACACTGACTGTACCACAAGAAATAACCATCTAAGCTTTGGATTCACTGGCACCTAGAAGATTATTCAATCAAATCTCAGACAGCCCCAACCATACCTGTTAGAGGAAAAGATGAGCAGAAAAGGTAAGATCACATGCTACACCACAAAGAGCAACACAACACCAGTAAAATCTAAAGACCTACAACAGCAAGACCTGAAAACCAAATATGAATGAACCAGAAGAAAATGACCTAAGAAATAACTTCAAGGGGATGTTTGAAATTCTTAAAGATGAAATGAGAAATTCCCTTAAAGACAAACAAAAAATTGGAAGATATCAGCAAATCCCTTAAAGAAAACCAAGAAAAAGAAATCAAACATATAAAAGAAACTATCCAAGAATTGAAAACTGAAATAGAAACAATAAAGAAAACACAAGCCGAAGGAATTATAGAAA
>NW_026068145.1:1461729-1463978 GCF_014885135.2 Alexandromys fortis | reverse complement strand
TTAACATAGTAAAAATGTCAATCTTACCCCCCCAAAAATGATAGCTTTGGTAAAATATAGACAGTGAATTAGGTACAACCTTTTAGATTCACCAAGATAGGATAGATTTGGAGTATTTTCTCTGAATTTGTCAATAGTCTAGACATTGTTGATATATATAAAGGGGGGGGATGTTTACCTTGCTTCCAGACCCTGAAATGAGATAAAATCAAAGATGCTTTTAACTCAGAATTATTTTTGGGTTCCCTAGCTTAAAAGGCCTGACTGAAAGTACTTATTGTTTATAGTTTTTCTTATATTAGTTTTAACTTTTTATTTTAAACAGAAAAGGGGGAATGTGGTGATATTTGCTTGTGCTATAACAAATAAAGCTTGCCTAAAGATCAGAGGGTAAAGCTAGCCATTAGTTAACCGTAGAGGTCTGGAGGTTTGTACAGACAGACAGGAAGTGATATGGCTGGGCAGTGAGAGAAGTATAAGGCAGGAGAAGGCAGGAGCTCAACCCTTTTTTAACTGAGGAGTTATCAAGGTAAGAGCTGGCTGTGGCTTGCTCCTTTGTTTCTCTGCTCTTTCAGCATTTACCCCGATACCTGGCTCTGGGATTTTATTATTAAGACCAATTAGAATTTGTGCAATAATTGTATTTATGGTTTAATATATTATTTTTTATGCTAAAAGATCTTGAATTAAATCTTCAACTCAAATTTTAATTCTCAAACTTAACAAGGATAAAGCTATAAGAACCTAATCTCATAAAAGCCACTAACTTGTAAAATTTTGAGTAATTCATTTAGCATCAAGCTTTATTTAGCCTCCTGTATGTGTTTTCAAGGTTAAGCCTAAAGCAAGTAACTAAAGTATATTTATTAGATGATCCTCAGACTCTTCAGAGATCCTTGTAGGAACCCTAAGGTCTCCAAAGAAGACAACCACTCCACCTAAATTTTTGTAATGCTAACCACTGGGAAAAACCACCCCATGTCTCACCTGCTACTGGGGCTCTGCTCAAGCTGTGGACACTGATGGAGTGACAGGCCTGCTCTGCCTGGTCACAGTAAAGCCAGTTCTCATCCTCGGGAAAACCTCTCAGATTCTGCATCTAGATGCTGAAGTTCCATGCTGCTCTCTGTGGCAGCTGAAGATTAAATGCTGTCTGTACAACAACCAGAAGACCTCAGCCCACTGCCCACAGTGAAGCCATGGAGACCATGGGAGCCTAGGGCAACATAGTGTGTCTCTTATCTTTGCATTGATACACAGGCCATTTAGATTACACTTCCTGCTATAATTGATCCTTCTCAGATCTCTGATGCTATTGGCTGACTAACTGTAACTTTGTAGTCTTAACTGCAGCTAGCAAACCAGCTCCTCCTCCAAGGCTACTTGCTGCCTTCTCTTCAAATGTAACAATCAGGCCTCAGGCCCCACTTCCCAGAGGTACTAGACCATCAGCTGAGAAAGATGGTCTACCTTGCTTCCAGACTCTGAAAGGTGATAAAATCAAAGATACTTTTAGCCCATAATCATTTTTGGGTTCCCTAGCTTAAAAGGCCTGACTTGAAAGACTACAACTCAAAGGCATGAGTCTGCTGCCTTTTCTACTATGTGGATTTCAGAACAGACTACAAGCTCTGATAATACTAACATATCTAAAATTTTGTCTCTTTTTATGAAATTAAAAAAGTTTATATAAGCTTTAGGGCATCGACTTGGATCCACATTTTGCAGGTCAAATGGATTTCGGGTAAGAAATCAACAGCCTGTTTCCCAACTTGCCTATTCCTGAGGGTTCTCTCTCTCTCTCTCTCTCTCTCTCTCTCTCTCTCTCTCTCTCTCTCTCTTTCGTACAACAAGTTAAAAGTTTTCTGATAGCTCCTTATCTTTCCCTTCTGTCCTAGTCTATATGTTCCAGCCGATTTTAAATCACCTGCAGACTGCTCCAGAAACTGGCCAGCCCCAGGTGTTGCCTCAGAATCTGCATCCTAGACAGGTCCAGAATGGCTGGCCCCAGGTGGTCCAGCCTCACAAACAGAGCCTGCACTTCCCTATCCCCTCCCACAGAGCCTGGACAAGTGAAACAGCTTGCATTTCTTCCTCTCTCTCTTCCCAGCCTTGGTTAGCATTCCAGCTATCTTGGGTCTCCAACAACAACATCCCAATGTCAGCAGGATATAGTCATAGAAAAGATTAGATAGCCTCTTATCATTTAGTATTAAGAAAAAGGCTGGCATGTTAGATCTTTTTTTTTT
>NW_026068145.1:1460059-1461140 GCF_014885135.2 Alexandromys fortis | reverse complement strand
ACACACACACACACACACACACACACACACACACACACACAGCAGGACAGGGTCTTGTAATGTACCCTGACTAGCCTCAAACTCATACCACTTCTCTTTCCTCAGCCTCCCAAGTGCTGGGATTTTATGCATGTTATGCCAGTTAATTCTGGATTAAAAAAAAAAAACCACTTGATTTTTAAATATTGACTCCACTTTTTTCTGCTATTATTATTATTATTATTATTATTATTATTATTATTGTTGTTGCAGTGGCTTTTTGAAACAGGATGTTATGGAGCCCACGCTGGTCTCAAGCTCACTCTTGAAGCTAAAGCTAACCCCCTTCCTCCACCTTCTGACTCACAAGATGTAGAAGAAGCGGCCTGGGTCTTTTTTGTGCTCCCTCTCTTCTAAACACACGCATGCACAGACACAATCCACCAGCACGCCATAGCACAAGGCTGAGAACACAGAAAATGCCCAAGAAAGAAGCATTTATAGCATGAATGAATAGTCTAAAGGGCTGTTCCTTTCAACAATTATGGCCCAATAAATTATACTGGTTTTGCCTCCTGAAGGGAAAGGCCACACCAAGGCCTCCACAGATGGGGAAGCTGCCAAAGCACAGATACAGAGCAACCTTGGCTCTCCTTGGCTGTCTACCTGGATCTGGATTTAACAACTTGGCCTGCAGTTTTATAGCTTGAACCACCAGGCTCAGTGCAACAGTGTGAGTTCTTTGTCCACACACTGGTGCCAGGTGTGGAGAGAATTGGCTATGAGGACTCTGGGAGCCTTGCAAACAGGGAGGGGGTGTCTGTACCCCAGGCAGTTAGGCCAGGGAAGTTGTCTGCAAAAGAAATCCTGTCTAGACCCTGAACAAGAAGATAGAAGCAGTCAGGCATGGTGGTGCATGCCTGTAGCCTCAGTTATTTAGAAGGCTAAAGCAGGAATTCACGTTAACCTAAACACACCAAAACTACATCATAAAGTATATATAGGAAATATGAATAAATATTTTATATATTCATATGAAAATAAATATTTTATATATGTATATATAAAACAAATAAAAATAAAATATAATTTAAAATATGAA
>NW_026068145.1:1448422-1454246 GCF_014885135.2 Alexandromys fortis | reverse complement strand
ACACACACACACACACACACACACACACACACACACACACAGCAGGACAGGGTCTTGTAATGTACCCTGACTAGCCTCAAACTCATACCACTTCTCTTTCCTCAGCCTCCCAAGTGCTGGGATTTTATGCATGTTATGCCAGTTAATTCTGGATTAAAAAAAAAAAACCACTTGATTTTTAAATATTGACTCCACTTTTTTCTGCTATTATTATTATTATTATTATTATTATTATTATTATTGTTGTTGCAGTGGCTTTTTGAAACAGGATGTTATGGAGCCCACGCTGGTCTCAAGCTCACTCTTGAAGCTAAAGCTAACCCCCTTCCTCCACCTTCTGACTCACAAGATGTAGAAGAAGCGGCCTGGGTCTTTTTTGTGCTCCCTCTCTTCTAAACACACGCATGCACAGACACAATCCACCAGCACGCCATAGCACAAGGCTGAGAACACAGAAAATGCCCAAGAAAGAAGCATTTATAGCATGAATGAATAGTCTAAAGGGCTGTTCCTTTCAACAATTATGGCCCAATAAATTATACTGGTTTTGCCTCCTGAAGGGAAAGGCCACACCAAGGCCTCCACAGATGGGGAAGCTGCCAAAGCACAGATACAGAGCAACCTTGGCTCTCCTTGGCTGTCTACCTGGATCTGGATTTAACAACTTGGCCTGCAGTTTTATAGCTTGAACCACCAGGCTCAGTGCAACAGTGTGAGTTCTTTGTCCACACACTGGTGCCAGGTGTGGAGAGAATTGGCTATGAGGACTCTGGGAGCCTTGCAAACAGGGAGGGGGTGTCTGTACCCCAGGCAGTTAGGCCAGGGAAGTTGTCTGCAAAAGAAATCCTGTCTAGACCCTGAACAAGAAGATAGAAGCAGTCAGGCATGGTGGTGCATGCCTGTAGCCTCAGTTATTTAGAAGGCTAAAGCAGGAATTCACGTTAACCTAAACACACCAAAACTACATCATAAAGTATATATAGGAAATATGAATAAATATTTTATATATTCATATGAAAATAAATATTTTATATATGTATATATAAAACAAATAAAAATAAAATATAATTTAAAATATGAAATAAAAAATAAAAAGAGTCATTTTAAAGCCCTTACATATATGAGAGAAGTTTAGAAAATTACCTTTAAAGTATTTAATAATAGGAAAGTTGTAGTAAATTGATTCACTTTGTATATCTTAGTTGAAATAATTTTTGTTTTAACATGCCATGTGCATTTTGAAATGAGCACAATTTTTAATTATGTTCAATATTAACAGTTTACATAATATTTATTAAGCCTACTGAAAAATCAAATTTTAGGGTAGAAAATGAAGACTTCAGGGAAGCACAGGCTACATAGCCTCCGAAGAACTTTGTTTACATCAAACATAAAGTTACAGAGTTGGCGATTCTGTCTTGCTGATTTTACTTTGGAGTTGTGATCCGGGGTTTGTGAACTGTTTAATGGAGGAGAGGTTGGAGTGCTTTTTCTTCTTAAAGTATATAACCCCCCAGTATAATAAATATGTATTAATAATTCCCTGTATCAGAATTGGAATTTGATATACAAAATGTTTAAAAGCTGAAACATTTAGGAAATAATGTCCAGAAAGTCAGATGATAAAACATATTTTAAGATGGGCAGTTTATTATACAGAAAACATGCAATCCAGATTCTACCACCTGTATCTATATTTTAAAAACACATATTTAAAATTAAACACTGAAATCAGTATACAAAAAAAAAAAATAAAAAGAGGAGCTGGATACATGAGTCAGTTGTTAGAAAATTTGCCTGGCATGCATAAAGCCCTGAGTTTGATCTTCAATCCAACATAATCCTTGAAGGACTTTTCACATCTGTAATCTAACACTTGGGAAACTAGGCAGGCAGAAGTTCAAGGTCACCTGCAGCTATGGAGTGAGTTTCTGAGACCCTGTAGGAAAAGGAAGTTAGTTAGTTAGTTAGTTAGTTAGTTAGTTAGTTAGTTAGTTGCATAAAACCTCAGTGCTAGATGTAGCAGGAAGAGATATTAGAATGGAAATTGAGATTAGGAATAGGATCATAGAATAATATTTAGGGTTGTGACTAAGCTGGAGAAAGTTGAAAGAGAGGACCTACACTCAGTCATATTTGCCTCCCCTAACTCTAAGCATTGTGTGGTCCTAGAAAGAATGCAGGAATCCATCAAATTTAAGACTTCAGAGTTGGGATTACATATCTTCAAAGCCGAAGAAATATAGGGTCCAAAAAGGGACAGAGTGCTGGAGGCTTTTCTGAGTGGGGTTAGCAGGGTTCCTGGCTTGCTGAGTATTCATTCCCTTTTTGGGTTATGAAGTCATTGATGCAGCAACTATAAATAGAACTCACGGCAGTGGTATTGGCTATAGTTTACAAGTCCATTCTGAGGGATCACTGCTAGTAATATCTGTAGATTTCTGTATTGTAAATCTGCCAGTGGTAGCTGGTTTCAAACCACCCAGAATATAGTTCCTGAATGCATCCTGGGAAGACATTGCCATTAGCCACTGAGTCTGTCACATTCTCTGCACGCTACACTCTGCCCTCTACATTCTGCACTCTGGGTTTTTCTTTGCCTGTTTTAGCGGTGTCAGTGACTCAGTGACTGAACCTACGTTTGCTCATGTCAGGCTAGTGTTCTACCAACTGAGCTACATTGTTGCAGGGGGCCACTTGGTCATTCTGGCTGCTTAGCCCCAAAATAATCACACAGAAACTGTATTCATTAAATCACTGCTTGGCCCATTAGCTCTAGCTTCTTATTAGCTAACTCTAACATCTTAATTTAACCCATTTCTATTAATCTGTGTATCACCACGAGGTCATGGCCTTCCATCAAAGTTTCAACATGTCTATTGCTGATGGCAGCTCCATATCGTCTCTCTGACTCTGCCTTCTTCCTCCCAGTATTCCGTCCAGTTTTCCCTGCCTACCTAAGTTCTGCCCTATGAACAGGCCAACAGGCCAAGGCAGTTTCTTTGTTCATTAATGGTAATCACAGCACACATCACCTCCCCTTTATTGTTTAAATAAAAGGAAGGCTTTAACTTTAACATAGTAAAATTACATATAACAAAACAGATATCAAACAAGAACTACAGTTACAATATTTATATCTACCTTATCTTTTATCATAACTAAAGAAAACTATAACTATAAATTCTTCAACTCCATCAAAGACTCCAGAATGATATAATATTACCTAAGTAAACAGGAAGTACATTGTAAGGAACTTCCAAAACTCTAGAATTGACAGAGACATCTCACTGCCTGGACAGTCACCCAAAGTTTTTTCATACCACTGGGGCACCCATATTCAGTCTACAGACCCATAGTATCCAGCAGACTCTCACGAAGCAGGAAGTTTCAAAGACAGTTCCACCTATACTGGCAGTTTGTCTATCACATTTTTTTGTGCCCTGCAGAATGTCTAACAGACTCTCTCATGAAGCAGGAACCCTGAAGGATCATCTCACCTTTAGGCAAGTTCAGCAGGGTCCTTCATGTCCAGTTAAGCAGTCCAGGCAAGAGCAGTTTCTTGCCCAAATGGCTAGTAAACTCCATAAGAGCCTCTTTGATGCTCATCTTCCTCTTGACGTAGACTGGTGTTGCCAGGAGCAGATGTGACTCACTGTCATAAAGGGTCCTAAAATTTTAAAACATTAAAATGCCATATTCTGAAAGTCTCTGAAAGATTTGAAGAATACCTATCTAAGTGAAATATATCTCTATACATTTAGAAAATCTAACTAACATGGCTACAAGCTTGACTATTATAGATGATTATCTATTAACCTATATTTCTTAATTATACATTACATTTTTAAATGAACTACACAATCACAACACCTTAATCAATAGCAGAAATATACATATAACAGGATTGACCTTAAATTTGTATCAATAAACTAAGATCCATACCAATGCAAACTATTTTATCTTTTTTCTTTTACAATGTTTTGTTTATTAATTTTGCATGTGACTGTCTTTATCCCCTTGTGCTTACATGAATGCCACAACACACATGTGGAGATCAGAAGACATCTTCCATGTTCTTTCCTTCTACTTTGTAGGTCCTGGGCATCAAACTTATGTTGTCAGGCTTGACAGTAAGCACTTTTACCCACGGAGCCATCTCACTGTCCTTCCACCATTTTTTTTTTTTGAGACAAGGTTTCTCACTGGAGGTCAGCATCTGGCTAGAGTGGCTGGCCAGTGAGTGCCCAGGATCTTCTTGCTTCCATCTACCTGCACTAAAATTACATCTACACATATTGCCATAGTAGCTTTTTCTCTAGGTACTGGGGAATCTCAGTTCAGGTCTTTAAGCTTGTACAGGAAGAACTTTCCCTACAGTGCCATCTCCCCAGCAGCCTAGATTGGTCTTAAACAAATGTAATCACGTTGTTCTTCTGTCTTATCTCCTGAGTAATTAGAATTACATGCTTGCAACAGGTCTGTACATGCTGGGTTTTTGAAGACAGCTAAGCTCATTAGCAAAAATACCATACCACGTCTCTAGTAGGCTCCTTATCTCCAGGAATCAATGACCAGCACTTGGAAGGCAGAGAGTTCTAGACTAGCCTGGGCAATACAGCAGTCTCAAAAAAACATTAAAAAATAATTCCAAAAATAGTAAAATGATGTAATAATTCCATTAATAAATAAGTATGTGTGTGGTGAGGGGATGTTATGAATATGGTGGCTTTTGAGACATTGTCTCTCGTATCCCAGGCTAATGTCTCTCTATACTGCTAGGGAGGACCTTGAATTCCTAATCACAATGTTGGGATTACAGGTGTACATCACTATCTTTGCTACTTTTCTCTGTTGCTGTGAGGAAACACTATGACCAAGGCAACTTATAGAAGAAAGTTTATTGGAGCTTGCAGTATCAAAGGGTGAGTTCATGACCTTCATGGCAGCAGGCAGGCAGCTATGGCCCTGGAGCAGTAACTGAGAGCTCACATTTGATCCACAGGCAGGAGGTGGAGAACTAACTGTGAATGATGGTGTAGGCTTCAAAACTCACCCTCAATGACACTTCCAACAACAGGGCTTTCCTTCACCTTCACTACAACTTTCACTCTCGTACCCTTCAGGACTCCAAAGCCATGTTTCTGATGCTTCCAAGTTCTTCACCTGCTTGGCATGGGATCTGGAACTCTCCTTAACTTACTGCATAAGCTTTACTTTATTGCTGCTCTTTACGGACAGATAATCCCTTGTTCTCTTCATTTGCAGGATTAGCTGGGTAGGGACTAGCCCCAAGGACACCAGTCCCTTAACTCTAGTTCTCTTCACCTCTTTCAGCACAAGCCTTGGCACCAAGATTAAACTTCCTGGTGCTCTTCTTTTCCTTCAGCTGTACATTTTTTAAAATATTTATTTATTTATTACGTATACAATATTCTGTCTGTGTATGCCTGAAGGCCAGAAGAGGGCACCAGACCCCATTACAGATGGTTGTGAGTCACCATGTGGTTGCCGGGAATTGAACTCAGGACCTTTGGAAGAGCAGCCAGTGCTCTTAACCTCTGAGCCCTCTCTCCAGCCCCAGCTGTACATTTTTTTCTGACCCACTTGCACTTTCTCATTGTTGACCTGCATAAGCCTGATCACCAAGTACACATGACAGAGTCAATATTAGACCATCTTCAAACCTCCACTCCCAACAAACTTTAGTTCAAAATTTAACCTCAGACAGATTTGTAGGACAAGGGTAAAAGGCAGCCACTTCTTTGCCAAATTGTTAGAAGAATGATCTCTATCACAGTTGCTAATATTGTTTCCCTCTGCA
>NW_026068145.1:1443120-1444890 GCF_014885135.2 Alexandromys fortis | reverse complement strand
GGGAATTGAACTCAGGACCTTTGGAAGAGCAGCCAGTGCTCTTAACCTCTGAGCCCTCTCTCCAGCCCCAGCTGTACATTTTTTTCTGACCCACTTGCACTTTCTCATTGTTGACCTGCATAAGCCTGATCACCAAGTACACATGACAGAGTCAATATTAGACCACCTTCAAACCTCCACTCCCAACAAACTTTAGTTCAAAATTTAACCTCAGACAGATTTGTAGGACAAGGGTAAAAGGCAGCCACTTCTTTGCCAAATTGTTAGAAGAATGATCTCTATCACAGTTGCTAATATTGTTTCCCTCTGCAACCTCTTGAGCTGGCCTCCATAGTCCACATTGCTCTCAGCACTACTGTCTTTCAAGCTCCTACTAGCATGGCTCATTAAACCTCACTTACAGCATTCAACCTTTCCTAGTCCAAGGTCCCCAAGTCTTCCACCTTCTTCCAAAAAACCTGCATGATGAGCCCTGTCATAGCAATGATGCAGTGGCTGGTGCCAACTTCTGTCTTAGTTACTTTTCTTTTGCCATGACAAAACACCATGACAAAGGCAGCTTACAGAAGAAAGTATTGGATGGAAATTTACAGTTTTAGAGGGCAAATCCATGACCATTGTGGCAGGGAACATGGCACAGGCAGGCAGATACAGTCCTTCTGAACCACAAGAATGAGACAAAAAAAGGCAGAAGAGAAACCTAACTGGGAAGGGCATGTGTCTTGGTTAGGGTTTCTATTGCTGGGAAGGGACACTACCATGACCACCACCACAAGGGAACCATTTAATTGGGGCTGACTTACAGTGTAGTCCATTATCATCATGGCAGGAATGGCAGCATGCAGGCAGACACAGTGCTGCAGAGTTAAGAGTTCTACATCTTGACCTACAGACAACAGGAGCAACTGTGTCACACTAAACATAGCTTGAGTAAAGGAGATCTCAAAGCCCACCCCCACAGTGACACAATTCCTCCAACAAGACCACACCTACTATAACAAAAAGCCACACCTCCTAAGGGTGCCACTCCCTTTTGGGGCCATTCTCTTTCAAACCACCACAGCATGTACTTTTAAAAACTCAAAGACCACCCACATGTACCTCCTCCAACAAGGCTACACATCCCAACCTATCCCAAATAGTCCCACCAAATGGGGACCAAGCTTTCAAATATATGAGCCTATGATGGCCATTCTCTTTCAAAGCACTGCAACCACCATGCTTGGTTTTGATTTCTTCTGCATTGTTGAAAATCAGACCCAGGGCCCCAAGAGGCTTGTCTCTTAGATCACTCTAGATCCTGTCAAGTTGACAAAACTAATTCACAATCCCCAACGTCATATACATAACAACAACAAATAAAACACATGAAGTTAATATTTAAGACTTGTTTTTATCGGTGTATCTGTGCCATGTGTGGGGGTACTTGTGGAGGCTAGAAGAGGGTATCAAATCTCCTTGGAGCTAGAGTAATGTACAATTGTGAGCTGTCTGACATGTGTGCTAAGAACTGAACTTGGGTCCTCTGGAAGAGTAGGACATCTACTCTTAACATCTGAGCCATCTCTCTAGCCCCAAGCACAGAAATACTTAAAAGAAGAACCATCTTGGACTTGGTCAACTTTAATCCCAACACTTGGGAAGCAGAGGCAAGAGGATCTCTGTGAGTTCAAAGCCAGCCTGGATCACATAGAGAAACTCTGTTTCAACAAAATAAAAAGGAGGCCAGGCGGTGGTGGTGCACACCTTTAATCCCAGCACTCAGGAGGC
>NW_026068145.1:1427913-1442967 GCF_014885135.2 Alexandromys fortis | reverse complement strand
AAAGAAAGAAAGAAAAGAAAAGGAAGAAAAAGGAAGCAAGCAAGCAAACAAACCCAAAGCATTGAATTCCTGCATGTATGTCTGTATGAGGGTGTCAGATCCCCTGGAACTGGAGTTATAGACAATTGTAAGCTGTGGGTAATGAAAATTGAAGCCTGGTCCCATGGAAGAGTGCTCCCAACTGCTAAGCCATCTCTCCAGTTCCACATTGACGTTTTTCTTGTTGTTGTTGAGATATCTGTATGTACTTGGTATGTTAAGTATTTTTGATTTTTGTTTTATCTTCAGCACAGTGAGTGTGCCTTAATCTACTGCTATTTCAGCCAGAATTGCGACTCCACAGTTACTGGCTTGCTTCTCTGGCAGTGGCCCAGCTACTCGGGCTACAGCCTGATGGGAATTCTGTTCCCACAGGTACCGGCTGTCACTGCCACTAAAAGTAGCTTTAACTAAATCTCTATCATTCTATTTATAAAACAGACTTGAGATTCAAAGGCTAGGTTGAAAACCTGCTAGCTCAGAGAGGCTGGGTCACAACTAGCTAACCTCTCCTTGCTTGCATCTCCCCCAAAACCCATCCTTCCACTCCGCCAAAACAAAAAAGCCGCGCTACTCAAAAATCCCTCCCTACTTCTGATGTGTCTCTCTATCTTTTTCAAACACCCTCTGATGTTCTATGTTTACTTTCTGTTAGTTGCTAACTCAGCCTCCTGACACAAGTTTAATTTTATTTAATTAACACAAATGCTTACTCAGGATTCACAATGTGATAGAATATCCCCCAAAATATGATGGTTCAAAGAATCTGCCTGTTGTACATATCAGGTCTGTGACTTCTCTCAAACATGCAGTCAGGCTTGTCTTCCATCTCTCCTTTTCTCTTTCCTTACCTGTCATCCTTAAGTTATCAGGTGCCTACTGTGGCTTGGGAGTGTCCTCCAGAGGTCCATGTGTTAAAGCCTCAGTGCTACTGAGTAGTAGTGGGCACTTTTAAAGGGGCAGGGCGCAGTGGAAAGAAGCTCTGTCACTGTTGAATGTGCCCTTAAAGGGGATACTGTGACCCTGCTTGCTCTTTGTCTCTCTGTTTCCCGGATGGCCACGCAGTGAGTTTGCCTTCTCTTTCTTGTGCTCCAGTCATGATGTGCTAGGTCACCACAGGCCCAAAACAACAGGACCAAGTGACCATAAACTGAAACCATGAGCCAGGAAAACACAGATTTCCTCTTTGTTACTTATCTCTGACACTACCAAAGAGAGAAAAATCAAAACAAAACCAAGAGTATGAGGAGAAGTAAGAGCTCCAATTTTTTTTTGTTTGTTTTTTGTTTTTTGAGACAGGGTTTCTCTGTAGCTTTGGTGCCTGTCCTGGAACTAGCTCTTGTAGACCAGGTTGGCCTCGAACTCCCAGAGATCCGCCTGCCTCTGCCTCCCTAGTGCTGGGATTAAAGGCGTGCGCCACCACCGCCCTGCCCAAACACTCTTTGTAGCCAAGGATGGCCTTGAAAAACTGACCCTCCTATTTCTGGGGTTAAGGGCATGCTAGCTACACTGCACCCAGTTCAGTTGTGCTAGGAACTGGATCCAAGGCTTCACACCTGCTAAGACAGCACTGAGCCGTGACCAGTCCATGGATTATTTCCAGTTTTTCTCTAAGTTTGTGCATCAAAAGCCAGAGTCAAGTAATTGATTTTTCAAGTGTATGATTTTTCAGTAAATATCTTTCTAAGTTTATAAACACTTGAAACATGCAAGAGAAATGAGGTTTACCATGTCTGCATGTTAATTTGTTGAGCTTACAAAAGGTGCTTAGATGCTCGAGAGACTGCCACATGAGTAGAGTAAGTTGAAAGGCAATACTGTCATAGTTAGAAATGCAGACTGACAGGTTGGAAGTGTTTAACCAACTGTATAAACGGTACCAAATTATTACTTTAAAACCTACAAGTAACTGCACAAATTATCTAGGCTTAGAAGTAGTATAGTTTTCAATTGACTTTAAAATCTACTGACTGCTAACTTTTTACTACTAAGAAAAACAGTTTTATTTTCTGTGCAACAGATTCAAAAAGTGACTAACATTGCCAGAGCATGGATTTTGAGCTTAGAGAGAACAAAAACTGAAATATAAAACACAATCTATGACTAGTTAATCAATGCCAGAACATAATGCACAGGAAACAATAACAAAACAGGACAGACACCAGCACTGAGACTGTGCAGCATGCCTTGTTTGTATGGAGGAGACCAATCCAGAGGGAATACAGGGAAAAAGTATCTGGGTTTTATGGGACAGGGTAGTCAACTACCATGCAGCTCAGTAGTAGAATGTTAACCTGGCATACATGAGGCTCAACAACATCTGTGCACAGGCCAGCAAGTTGTCTCAGCAAGTAAAGGCATTTACAGACAAGCCTGATAACCTGAGTTCAATCCTCAGGAACCAAAAGGTAGAAGCAAAGAACTGACTCCCATAAATTGTCCTCTGACCTCTCCATGCTTGCTGTGGTACACACATACACATGAGTATGCTCTCTCACACACAGACACACAGACAGGCAGGTAGACAGGCAGGCATACACACACTCAGTTTTCTATAAAATGCCTATATGCCAGGCTAGGCATAAAGACAAATGCCTTTGATCCGAGCACTCTGGAGACAGAAGCAAGCAAAGGTCTGTGAGTTTGAAGCTAGTCCAGACTACAGAGAGAGTTCTAGGCCAGCCAGGTCTATATAGTGAGTTCTAGACCATTCTGGTCTATATAGTGAGTTCTAGGCCAGCCAGGGCTACACAGTTAGACCCTGTCTCAAAGAGCATATTAAAATCTGTGTGCTTACCAACTATAATATGTGCTTTCTTGTAAAACACAAACTGATGTCATTTCTCTTTGTTTGTCTCCAACATGTAGAACAAGACCAGGGCCACCAAAGGCTATTAGAAACTCTCATGATAGTCACGAGGGGCCATGGCTCTGGAATCTTCATGGAAGGGGAAAGTGTCTTTGTCCTTTCCCATATGCAGTGGCCATTGAGCCCTGTTCTTCATCACTATGACATGTGTTCCCTTCTGGCCTCTATCGACTCATTGTGAGCCAGGCAGTGGTGTGCACGCCTTTAATCCCAGCACTCGGAGGCAGAGAGGCAGATCTCTGTGAGTTTGAGGCCAGCCTGGTCTACAAGAGCTAGTTCCAGGACAGGCATCAAAAACTACAGAGAAACCCTGTCTCGAAAATCAAAAAAACAAAAAACAAAACAACAACAAAAAAACCCCAACTCATTGTGAGCTCATTTCAGACTTTGCCAAGGCTGAAGAAGGAAAGCTGCTCTGACAGACAAGAGAGAGCCATTAGGTCAAACCGAGAAAAGCAGAAGGGTCAGGCACAGCATAGGGGATCCAGGAATGTCAGGCAGTGGTCAAAAACTCTCACACCTATGCTTGCCCCAACTACTGAGCAAATACTTTATAAATCTCTTTTGTACCAGACCCTCTTGTGATCACTTGGGAAATAAACATCTTCTAGGTTTGTCCTGTTCTTGTTCTAGTGACAAAGAGAAACAGCGAAGTATATTAAGGGCTAGTGACATGGCTCAGTTGGAAGAGTGCTTGCCTAACAAACACAAGGCTCTGGGTTAGGCCAGCAGCACTGTAGAGCTCCCCACTGCATTGTGCAGTTGGAAGTAAGGGGACCAAAGTTCAAAATCATTTTTGGTTACATCAGGAGTTTGAGGCTACCCTGGGCTATCAGAAAACCTTGTGGCAAAAAAAAAAAAAAAAAGAGTTAAAAGTGAAATCAATAAACAGTATGGCTCATTCTAAGGTCACAAGAGACAGAGAACATTCCAGAGCATGAGGGAGCTGGCTGAAGTGTTAAATCTTGGAGTAAGACCAGGCCTCATGTGGATAGAGGGAGAGACACATGGGCAAACCTTCGAGATGGGACCACTGGCACTGGAAGAGGCAGGCAATGAGCATGAGGGCTGGTCTCCCTTAGGATCTTCAAGAAACAACCTGACTATATGACTTGAAGAGAGAGGTAGGCATATGACCACTGGAGGCACTTCTCACGTGAAACTCAGGTGACAGGTTACCATAGAGATGAAAACAAACGAAAGATCAAAGGGGGTAACATCCACAAATAATCACAGAGACAAAGAGCCCAAGTGGCCACTGCATCTAAAGGCAACTGAAGCATGTCCATGTGCCAAAATAGTGTCATAGCATGAGCAGCTGGCAGGGAAAGCCACCTGCAGGAAACATGGCTCCTGAAATAAGCTTTCTGTCTCAGTAAATGTGGACCACACAGGGCAGGTCTGTTTAAAAGAGAGGGAAAGAAGAGCGCTTATTTTCCACCATCGCTGAAAGAGACTGCTTCCAGGCATGTCGTTTACAAAGTTCTGAAAACAGCTATCCAGTACAGTCTTCCCCACGGGAACCTAAAATATGAAAGCCTCTAAAGAGAGCCTCACTGCAGGAGGGGGTCAGGTAAGCCTAGGCTACAGCAGTCCAACCCCAGTGATTTCTGACATCGGGGGTTGATTTCTCACTCAGACTCTGTGTCAGAGTTGGCTGGGGCTGCTGTGACACGTCTCGTCGTTATGGGGCCCAGACTGGGGAAGCATCTGTCATCTCAAACATAGCCAGTCACCATGACAAAGAGAAGGAGACCTTGGAAGCTTCTTGCTAGCACACTGAAATGCTTCAGCACAGACATATACACTACAGTTGTCCCTAGGTGACAGTGGGGGATTGATTCTAGGACTCCCATGTATACCAAAATCCTCATATAAAATAGCCACTGCATAGAATCTGTATAGATTTAGATCATTTTTTAGAAAAATATAATTACCTTTATTATTATTATTTACTTATTTATGTGCACATATGTGTGGAGGTCAGAGGACAACTTTCAGGAGTCGGTTCTTTCCTTCTTCTGTGTGGGTCCCAGGGATCAAACTCAGGTTATCAGTTTGGAAACAAGTGCCTTGACCAGCTGAGACATCTCTCCAACCCTAGGTCATTTTTTAGATTATTTCTATGCAAATAGCTGTATTACATTGCTTAGGTAATAACAACAAATGAAATCCAAACATGGTTACTAGAGATGCAATTTTGGCTTCAAATATTTTTTTTTTCCTCTAAAGCTAGTTGAATCTGCAGGTATAGAAGGTTGTGGGTACGGAGGGCTACCTACCACTCTGAACCCATTGGCCAGCAGGAGTAACATAGCTCTGCCCACACCCAAGAGGACTAAACCAATATTTCTAATACTGACCAGGAAGGTAGAGAGCTGAAAGAATACTACAGACAACACCCGAACCCTCCAGAGCTCACTGCATGTAGACACCTGCAAGCAAATCAGCCAATCAGAGCTCAGCACACAGCATGTCCATGTCATTGTCATGCTGTCCCTGAGCAATGTACTTTCTGGTACAGTATGGTAGACACAGCTACCTATGAACAGCGGAACACAATAAAGCAGTATGGTTGAGACTATCACAAAGATGCCTCTAAGTGGGAGAGAACATGACAAGGGCAGACTATCCAGTTGTGAAAGGAGACAAAAGCATATCAACAGTCTTCTAGCTTATCCAGGAGAAAGTCCCTGGCACACAACCACGAATACCCGTGGTGTCCCCGTTGCAAGGATCAGCAGGAGGGTAGGCATCCTAAAAGATGAGAGGTAGTATCCCCAGAGAGGGCACAGGCCTGGAGAGTACCTGGGAGATTTAGTCCTCGAGCATCAGGCTGTCTGTGCAAGCAGGTGTGCCCTGCACTCGTGGGGTTCAGCTGAGATGCACCTGCCTGGAAGGCCTCCCAACTGGCAACACACCAGCAGCCCTTTGGTAGTCACCATGGACCCAGCTTACCCTATCACTTACACTATCACTGTGACATTGGCATCTGAGGCAGTCCACCTCCCTGGTGCCTGGTCCAGGACCTAAGACTTGAGAAGCATGCCATAATTGTTTGTTCAGCTATTCAAACACAGTGAGAGGGGCTAGAGATGTAGCCCCATTGGTAGTGTGTGCTTAGCATGCATGAATTCCTGGGTTCCCTACTCAATACCCTACAGCCCAGGAATGGCAGTGCAGGTTTGCAATCCCAACACTGTAGGGTATAATCAAGGGGTTCAGAAGTTCAAGGTTATCCTCATCTATATAGCAAGTTCCAGGCAAGTCTGAGAATCCCTACCCCAAACACACACACACTAAAAGAGTCAAAGCAGGAAGGAATAAGAAACCAAAGACAGCCGGTGGCGGTGACACATGCCTTTAATCCCAACACTTGGGAGGCAGAGGCAGGCAGATCTCTGTGAGTTGGAGACCAGACTGATCTACAAGAGCTAGTTCCGGGGGAGGGGGGGCTGGAGAGATGGCTCAGAGGTTAAGAGCACTGACTGCTCTTCCAGAGGTCCTGAGTTCAATTCCCAGTAACCACATGGTGGCTCATAGCCATCTATAATGAGATCTGGTGCCCTCTTCGGGCATACAAACATACATGGAAGAAATGTTGTATACATAATAAATCTTAAAAAAAAAAAAGTTAGTTCTAGGACAGGCTCCAAAGCTACAGAGAAACCCTGTCTTGAAAAATAAAACAAAACAACAACAACAAATAAAAAGAAAGAAAGAAAGAAAGAAAGAAAGGAAGGAAGGAAGGAAGGAAGGAAGGAAGGAAGGAAGAAAAGACACCTGGATGTGGTGGCACATCCACTACTAGGGAGGCAAAGACAGGAGGATTTCTGTGAGTTAGAGACCACTCTAGTCTACACAGAGAGTTCCAGACCATCTACATAGTGAAAATCTGTGAAAAAGAAAAAAGCAGATACAAGAGGAGGAAAACAGGAAGTGAAAGGAGGAAGGGAGGAAAAAGAAATCAAGCAAAGATGGATATAATTTCCCAGAAACCAAAAACATACTTAGCATTCTGGAAGGATCAAAGATGGAAGACAACATAAGTGCTTTATTCAAGGTTCCTGAAGTTTAGAAACAGATATGCCAAGCCACCGAGGCCATCCTGTCACCAAATGAGGGTTACTCTTGCAGAAAGGCACAAAACATATTTAAAGCTGCGATCAGGAAAGGAGTGACATCCCAGGTAGGTGAGCTAGAATGAGAAGAGGGTCCATCCAGCCCCCACAGGAACCTACAGGCACCTGGCACCCAGATCATGAATGTCTGGAGTGTGAGGAAAGTAGAGGTCTCCCTGGGCTGACAACAGGGTGATCCCCCCTTCTCCATCAGAATTATAACTGTGAGAACACGTGACTCAGACACAGACCCTCCACTGCCAGTCACTAGTGCAGTCATCCAGCTGCTGTCACCAAGCAACAAAAACGTTCCAAGGGACAAATATAAGCCAAAGCCACCAAGAGACTTCTTCCTTCCCTTCCCCCAACATCAGAGACCCAGAGAGACAGGACAGCTCCTAATCACTGACTGCTGCAGCCTAGAGAAAACCTGCTGAAAGAGTCTGGAAGGAGTTTTCATGTGTTAGCCTGGTGGCACACCTCTCTAATCCCAGCACCGCTGAGGCAGAGACAGGTACATCTCTGAGTTCAAGGTCAGTCTGGTTTACATAGTGAGTTCCAGAACAGCCAGAACTGCATAGTGAGACCTTGTCTCAAAACAAAACAAAGCAAAATTAGTGAGTGGTGAATCTGGAGATGTGGCTCAGAGATTAAGAGCATTTATTGTTCTTGTAGAAGACCTGAGTTTGGTTTCAAGCACCCATATCAGATGGCTCACAACCACCTGTAATTGCAATTCCAGGGTGTCCAACACTCTCTTCTGACCTCCTAGGGCAGTGCACATTTGTTGTGCATATACAGGCAAGCAGGCGCATGTATGTACACATAAAAGTACACATATACAGACAAGCAGGCACACATACATATACATAAATGAAAATTTAAAACCTGGTAGGTTTTAAAATCAAAAGACTGGTAGGCTTTTTCTTTTTAAACAGGGTCTTTTATATCCCAGACTGAGCTGGAACTCACTATGTAGCCAAGAACAACATTGAGCTTCTGGTTTTCAGGACTCTGACTTCAGAATGATGGGATTACTGATGTGCCCTGCTATGTTTGGTTGTATAGTCTTAAGGATCAAATCCAGGACATCATTCATGTTAGGCAATCATTCTACCAACTGGGTCTCATTCCCAACCTGGATTATAAACGTGTGTGTGTGTATGTGTGTGTGTGTGTGTGTGTGTGTGTGTGTGGTATTTAAATTCACACACAGGTCCTTATGACTGTGTTCTTCACAATGATTTATTTAAGTATTTATTTAATTTTATGTGTATGGGTATTGTCTGAGTTACCTTATATTCCCATGACAAGATGCCATGCATGATCAAGGCAACTTATGAAAGAAAATATTTAATTTGGGGGTTCACAGTTGCAGATAGTTAAAGTCCATGATCATCGGAGCAGGGAGTGCAGTAGCAGGTAAGCAGGCATGGTGTTGGCTCAGTGTCTAAGAACTTTACATCCTGATACCAAAGTTGGAAAAGCAGAGATAACTTCAAAGCCCACCCCAGTAACAAATATCCTCCAAAAAGTCCACACCTCCTAATCCTTACTAAACAGTTCCACCAACTGAATATCAAGCATTCAAATATATGAACCTATGGGGATTGTTCTCATTCAAACCATCACAGATGTTTCACCTGTGTGTTTGTCTACACAACAACATACATGCAGAACCCATAGAGTCCAGAAGAGGGTGCTGGGTACCTCAGAACTAAAGCTACAGATGGCTATGAGCTGCCATGTGGGTGCTGGGAACTGAACTTTGGTTCTCTAGAAGAGCAGCCTGTGCCATTACCCACTTGGCCATCTCTCATCCCCGAGACTGTTTTATTGCTCTAATCACTTCTCAGTTTGAAGGACACTAATAAGGTTACCAGCCACTCAAATTGGCCAGACAATCTGATCTTAGACAAAGGTCTCAAATATTCATCTACTCAAATCCTAAAGGATCACAAATGTGGACATCTGGATGATGTTTGGCGTGCTGGCGCTACAGCCACCTCATTTGAGAGCTGAACTACAGTGAGAAGCCAGGGAGCTAGTAGGAAATGGCACAGGCCTTGACTCCTCAGGCACGTTAACAAGAACTGCTGCTGGCCTCTGCAGCCTGACCTTTCTGGCCTCACATCCCAGAAGAGAAGTGCTTTCCAGCTTTGAAAATGCTTATCTATGGAAGTGAAGGCCTGCTTCCCAGTGTCTCCTCACAGGCCAGCTGGCTATACCTAAGGGAAGCAGCTGAACCTGAAAGTGTGCATACCTTCTCAAAAACCCAGACCCCAAATCCTTCCTCCATCTAAACAAAGAGACTTAACTAGCTTCCCTTTGCTTTACAAAGGTTTCTCATCCAACTCAGCCACTTACCTACAGAAAGGATACTCTATGACACCTAATTAGAGCTGTGAAGCTCTCCAAAAACTGGTGTATAATGGAAACCCAGCAACACCAGCAGTGATGTAATTATGAAGTAAATTATTTTATTTTATTGATATTTATTAATCTCTACATTCATTTTTCTCTGCTCCACTCCCTGCCTCTCCTCTCTCTCCTTCAACCCTCCCCCAAAGTCCCCATGCTCCCAATTTACTAAGGAGATTTCTCTATTTCCCATGTAGATTAGATCTATCTAAGTCTTTCTTACTGTCTACATTGTTGTCTAATTTCTCTGTGATTGTGGTTTGTAGGCTGGCTTTCTTTGCTTTATGTTTAAAAACCACCTATGAGTGAGTACATCTGATAATTGTCTTTCTGTGTCTGGGTTACCTCACTCAAAATAAGGTTTTCTAGCTCCATCCATTTTCCTGCAAAATTCAAGCTATTATTTTTTTTCTGCTGTGTAGTACTCCATTGTGTAAATGTACCACAGTTTTCTTATCCATTCTTTGATCGAGGGGCATTTAGGTTGTTTCAAGATTCTAGCTATGACAAACAAAGCTGCTATGAACATAGTTGAGCACATGTCCTTGTGGCATAATTGAGCATCCTTTGGATATATACCCAAAAGTGGTATTACTGGGTCTTTGAGGAGGATTGTTTCCTAATTTTCTGAGAAATCACCACGCTGATATCCAAAGGGGTTGTACCAGCTTGCATTTCCATCAGCAATGCAGAAGCATTCCCTTTTCCCTACAACCTCTCCAGCGTAAGTTGTCATCAGTGTTTCTTTATTTTGGCCATTCTTACAAGTGTAAGATAGAATCTCAGAGTGGTTTGATTTGCATTTCTCTGATGACTAAGAATGTTGAACATTTTCTTAAGTGTCTTTCATCCATTTTAAATTTCTCTGTTGAGAGTTCTCTGTTTAGAACTGTACTCCATTTTTTTTATTGGATTATGTGATCTTTTGGTGTCCAATTTCTTGAGTTCTTTGTATATTTTGGAGATCAGACCTCTGTCTCATGTGGGGTTAGTGAAGATCTTTTCCCATTCTGTAGGTTGTCATTTTGTCTTGTTGACTGTGTCCTTTGCTTTACAGAAGCTTTTCAGTTTCAGGAAGTCCCATTTATTAATTGCTTCTCTCAATGTCTGTGCTGCTGGAGTTATATTTAGGAAGTGGTCTACTGTGCCAATGCGTTCAAGTGTACTTCCCACTTTCTCTTCTATAAGGTTCAGTGTGACTGGCTTTATGTTGAGATCTTTGATCTATTTGGACTTGAGTTTTGCGCATGGTGATAGATATGGGTCTATTTTCAGTCTTCTACATGTTGATATCCAGTTATGCCAACCACTTGTTAAATATGCTTTCTTTTTTTCATTTGATTTTTTTGCTTCTTTATCAAAGATCGGGTGTTCAAAGATGTGTGGATTGATATCTGGGTCTTCTGTTGGGTTCTCCATTGGTCCTCCTGTCTGTTCTTATGCCAATACCAGGCTGTTTTCAGTACTGTAGCTCTGTAGTAGAGTTTGAAGTAAGGGATTGTGATGCTGCCAGAAGTTCTTTTATAATATAGGATTGTTTTGGCTATCCTGGGTTTTTTGGTTTTCCAAATAAAGTTGAGTACCATTCTCTCGAGGTCTTTGAAGAATTTTGCTTGGATTTTGATGGGCATTGTATTGAATCTGTAGATTGTTTTTGGTAAAATTGCCATTTTTATGATGGAGGAAGATCATTGGTTAAAAAATAAAGAAACTACTTGACCCTCATACGTTAGAACATAGGTGGGTGGAGTAAACAGAACAGAATGCTGGGAGGAAGAGAAAGTGAGGTAAGACGCCTCAGACAGATGCCATGCTCCCCTCTCCCGGGCAGACATGATGAAGCTCCGACCCAGGATGGACATAGGCTAGAATCTTCCCGGTAAGCACACCTTGGGGTGCTACACACATTATTAGAAACGGGCTAGTCCAGGTGTGAGAGTTAGCCGAGAAGAGGCTAGATATAATGGGCCAAGCAGTGTTTAAAAGAATACAATTTGTGTGTTGTTATTTCGGGTAAAGCTAGCCGGTGGCGGGAGCTGGGTAGCGGAATGTAACTCTCAGCTCCTACAACATTTTTACGTTGTTAATTCTGTCTACCCAAGAGCATGAAAGGTCTCTCCACTTTCTGGTGTCTTCTTCAATTTCTTTCTTCAAAGATTTGAAGTTCTTGTCATACAAGTCTTCCACTTGTTTGGTTAGAGTTACTCCAATATGTTTTATGCTATTTGTGGCTATTGTGAATGGTGTTGATTCTATGATTTCTTCCCCAGCCCTTTTATCATCTATGTACAGAAGGGCTACTGGTTTCTGGAGTTAATCTTGTGTCTTGCTACATTGCTGAAAGTGTTTATGAGTTGTAGAAGTTCCTTGGTAGAATTTTTGGGATCACTTATGTAAACTATCATATCATCAGCAATGATGTGAGAATGTGAATTCTTCTTTTCCAATTTGAATCACCTTAATCTCTTTTTGGTGTCTTATTGTTCTAGCCAGAACCTCAAGAGCTATATTGAATAGATATGGAAAGAGTGAACAACTTTGTCTTGTTCCTGATTTCAGTGGGATCACTGGAAGTTTCTCTCAATTTAGTTTGATGCTGGCTGTTGGCTTTGTTGTATATTGCTTTAATTATGTTTAGGTATGTTCCTGGTATCCCTGCTCTCTCCAAGATCTTTATCATAAAGGGATGTTGTATTTAGTTGAAGGATTCTTTTTGGCATCTTATGAGATGATCATGTATTTTGTAGCTTGTTTATATGGTGGATTACACTGACAGATTTTCGTATGTTGAACCATCCCTGCATTGGTGGGATGAAGCCCACTTGGTCATGGTGGATGATGGTTCTCATGTGTTCTTGTATTCGGTTGGCCAGTATTGAGTATTTTTGCATCAGTGTTCATGAGTGAGATTGGTCTGTAATTCTTTCTTAGTAATGTCTTTCTGTGGTTTGGGTATCAGGGTAATTGTAGCCTCATAAAAAGAGTTTAGCAATGTACCTTTTGTTTCTATTGTGTGGAACAATTTGAGGAGAATTGATGTTAGTACTTCTTTGAAAGTCTTGTAGAATTCTGAGCTGAAACCATATTTTCCTGGGATTTTTTTGGTTGGTAGACTTTTGATGACTGTTTCTATTTCTTCATCATTTATAGGTCTGTTTAATTTGCTTATCTGGTCTTGATTTAATTTTGGTAAGTGATATTTATCTAGAAAGTTGTCCATTTCCTTTAAGTTTTCTGATTTTGTGGAGTACAGGTTTTCAAAATATTACCTGATGATCCTCTGTATTTCTTCCGTGTCTGTTGTTATGTTCCTTTTTCATTTATGATTTTGTTAATTTGGATGTTCTCTCTCTGCCTTTTGGTTAGTTTGGATAAAGGTTTGTCTATATTGTTGATTTTCTCAAAGAACTAACTCTTTGTCTCATGGATTCTTTGTATTATTTTCTTTGTTTCTATTTTGTTGATTTCAGCTCTCAATTTGATTATTTCCTGCCGTCTAGTTCTCTTAGAAGAGTTTGCTTCTTTTTGTTCTAAAGTTTTCAAATGTTCTGTTAATTCACTAGTGTAGGATTTTTCTAGCTTCTTTATGTAGGCATTTAGTGCTATGAACTTGCCTCTTAACACTGCTTTCATTGTGCCCCATAAATTTAGGTATGTTGTGTGGTCATTTTCATTGAATTTTAGGAAGTCTTTAATTTCCCCCTTCATTTCTTCCTTGACCCATTGATGATTCAGTTGAGCATTGTTTAATTTCCAGGTATTTGTATGTTTTCTGGAATTAGTATTGCTCTTGACTTCTAGTTTTAAAACATGGTGAACTGATAAGGTACATTGGGTTATTCTTATTTTTTTGTATTTGTTGAGGTTTGTATTGTTACCGAGTATGTGGTCAATTTTTGAGAAGTTTCCATGAGGTGCTGAGAAGAAAGTATATTCTTTTCTGTTTGGATGGAATATTCTATAGATGTCTGTTAAGTCCACTTGAGTCATAACATCTGTTCGTTCTCTTATTTCTCTGTTCATTTTTTTGTCTGATTAACCTGTCCAGTGGTGAGAGGGGAGTGTTGAAGTCTCCCACTATTAGTGTTTGGGGTTTAATGTATGATTTAAGCTTTAGAAGTGTTTCTTTGACATATGAGGATGCCCTTGTATTTGAGGCATAGATGTTCAGTATTGAAATTTCCTCTTGATGGATTTTTTCTGTGAATAAAATGAAATGTCCTTCTTTGTCTATTTTGACTGATTTTAGCTTGAAGTCTATTTTGTTAGATATTAGGATAACTACATCCACTTGTTTCTTAGGTCCATTTGATTGGAAAATTTTTCCCAACCCTTTACTCTGAAATGATGTCTGTCTTTGAGTTTGAGGTGTGTTTCTTGTAAACAGCAGAATGATGGATTCTGTTTTCGTATCCAGTCTGTTAGCCTGTTACTTTTTATAGGTGAGTTGTGTCCATTTACATTAAGGGGTATTAATGGCCAGTGATTGCTATCTTCTGTTGATTTAGGTTTCATCATTGGTGATGTTAATTTGGCATTTTTTCTCTTCTTTGGGATTTGCTGTTATGAGATCACCAATTGTCTGTGTTTTTGTCGGTGTAGCCATCTTCCTTGGGTTGGAGTTTTCCTTCTAGTAGTTGATGTAGGGAGGGGCTTGTGAACTAGGTATTGGTGAAATCTAGATTTTATGGAATATCTTGTTTTGTCCTTGTATGATGATTGACAGTTTTGCTGGGCTAGCATCCATGGTTTCTTAATGTCTGCATAATACTTGACCATGACCTTCTGGCTTCATTGTCTCCAATGAGAAGTCAGGTGTATTTCTGATAATTCTACCTTTATATGTTACTTAACCTTTTTCCTTTGCAGCTCTTAATATACTTTCTTTACTCTGTATGTTTAGTGTTGATTATTATGTGGCGAGAGGACTTTTTTTTTTGGATCTAGTCTATTTGGTGTTCTGTAAGCTTCTCGTATCTTCATAGGCATATCTTTCTTTAGGTAGAGAAAGTTTTCTTCTAAGATTTTGTTAAATAAATTTTCTGTGCCTTTGAGTTGAACTTCTCCTTCTTCTATACCTATTATTCTAAGATTCGGCCTTTTTATGGTGTCCCATATTTCATGGATATTATGGGTTAAGCTTTTGTTTGTTAGATTTAATATTTTCTTTAACTGATGAGTCTATTTCCTCTATTATATCTTCAGCACTTGAGATTCTCTCTTCCATTTTTTGTATTCTGTTGTTTATGCTTGCATTTGTGGCTCCTGATCTTTTCCTGATGATTTCTGTTTCTATAATTCCTTTGGCTTGTGTTTTCTTTATTTTTTCTATCTCAGTTTTTAAGTCCTGAATAGTTTCCTTTATATGTCTGAGTTCTTTTTCTTGGTTTTCTTTAAGTGATTTGCTAATATCTTCCAATTTTTTGTTTGTTTTTTTTTTCCTACATTTCTTTAAGGGAATTTCTCATTTTATTTATAAGAATTTTAAACATTCTCTTGAGGTTATTTTTTAGATCATTTTTTCTGGTTCATCCATATTTGGTTGTTCAGGTTTTGCTTTTGTAGGGTCTTTAGGTTTTACTGGTATTGTGTTGCTCTTTGTGG
>NW_026068145.1:1420613-1423394 GCF_014885135.2 Alexandromys fortis | reverse complement strand
TTTTTTGTCTGATTAACCTGTCCAGTGGTGAGAGGGGAGTGTTGAAGTCTCCCACTATTAGTGTTTGGGGTTTAATGTATGATTTAAGCTTTAGAAGTGTTTCTTTGACATATGAGGATGCCCTTGTATTTGAGGCATAGATGTTCAGTATTGAAATTTCCTCTTGATGGATTTTTTCTGAGAATAAAATGAAATGTCCTTCTTTGTCTATTTTGACTGATTTTAGCTTGAAGTCTATTTTGTTAGATATTAGGATAACTACATCCACTTGTTTCTTAGGTCCATTTGATTGGTATATTTTTTCCAACCTTTTACTCTGAGATGATGTCTGTCTTTGAGGTTGAGATATGTTTCTTGTATGCAGAAGAAAGATGGATTCTGTTTTCGTATCCAGTCTGTTAGCCTGTTACTTTTTATAGGTGAGTTGTGTCCATTTACATTAAGGGGTATTAATGGCCAGTGATTGCTATCTTCTGTTGATTTAGGTTTCATCATTGGTGATGTTAATTTGGCATTTTTTCTCTTCTTTGGGATTTGCTGTTATGAGATCACCAATTGTCTGTGTTTTTGTCGGTGTAGCCATCTTCCTTGGGTTGGAGTTTTCCTTCTAGTAGTTGATGTAGGGAGGGGCTTGTGAACTAGGTATTGGTGAAATCTAGATTTTATGGAATATCTTGTTTTGTCCTTGTATGATGATTGACAGTTTTGCTGGGCTAGCATCCATGGTTTCTTAATGTCTGCATAATACTTGACCATGACCTTCTGGCTTCATTGTCTCCAATGAGAAGTCAGGTGTATAACCTTTATATGTTACTTAACCTTTTTCCTTTGCAGCTCTTAATATACTTTCTTTACTCTGTATGTTTAGTGTTGATTATTATGTGGCGAGAGGACTTTTTTTTTTGGATCTAGTCTATTTGGTGTTCTGTAAGCTTCTCGTATCTTCATAGGCATATCTTTCTTTAGGTAGAGAAAGTTTTCTTCTAAGATTTTGTTAAATAAATTTTCTGTGCCTTTGAGTTGAACTTCTCCTTCTTCTATACCTATTATTCTAAGATTCGGCCTTTTTATGGTGTCCCATATTTCATGGATATTATGGGTTAAGCTTTTGTTTGTTAGATTTAATATTTTCTTTAACTGATGAGTCTATTTCCTCTATTATATCTTTAGCACTTGAGATTCTCTCTTCCATTTTTTGTATTCTGTTGTTTATGCTTGCATTTGTGGCTCCTGATCTTTTCCTGATGATTTCTGTTTCTATAATTCCTTTGGCTTGTGTTTTCTTTATTTTTTCTATCTCAGTTTTTAAGTCCTGAATAGTTTCCTTTATATGTCTGAGTTCTTTTTCTTGGTTTTCTTTAAGTGATTTGCTAATATCTTCCAATTTTTTGTTTGTTTTTTTTCCTACATTTCTTTAAGGGAATTTCTCATTTTATTTATAAGAATTTTAAACATTCTCTTGAGGTTATTTTTTAGATCATTTTTTCTGGTTCATCCATATTTGGTTGTTCAGGATTTGCTTTTGTAGGGTCTTTAGGTTTTACTGGTATTGTGTTGCTCTTTGTGGTGTAGCATGTGATCTTGCCTTTTCTACTCATCTTTTCATCTAATAGGTGTGTGTTGTAAGGAGAAGTGGCAGGCTGCGTCCCGGCACCTGGCTAGCTCAACCCCCGAAATAATCACACGGAGATCTGTATTAATTAAATTGCTGCCTGGCCCATTAGCTCTAGCCTCTTATTGCCTAACTCTCACATCTGACTCAATCCATTTCTAATAATCTGTATGTGACCACGAGGCTGTAGCTTACTGGAAAAGATTCAGCATGTCTGACCTGGCAGCTTCATGGTGGGTGGCCCTCTGCCTGCCTTCTTCCTCCCAGAATTCTGTTCTGGCTACTCCACCCACCTAAGGGCTGCCCTATCAAAAGGCCAAGGCAGCTTCTTTATTCAATCAATGAAATCAACACAAATGCACAAGGACCTCCTACACCAGGTGTGGTTGGGGTTGTCTGAGATTGTTGAATAATCTTCTAGGTGCCAGTGAATCCAAATCTCAGATGGTTGTTCCTCATGGTACAGTCAGGGTCACAGTTCTAGTTACCCCGTTGGTTATTCCTGTTCCTAGAGGTAGCTCAGTGCTCCTGTGCTTTGGTCTGCTCCCTTGGAGTTTGCTGTCTCAGGGCTTCTTTGGCCCAAGCTCCTGTCTTTGATCTGTTTCTGTAAATCTTGGTCTTGATCTCCTCCTGCAGAAGTCCCTGGCTTGGAGTTGGACCTGTTGTGGTGGAGATCGCTGACTCTGAATCTGGTGGCTGACTCAGTCCGGATCTGCCCATGTCCTGGCACTGGGTTTGCTCCTGGCTTTTGCTCCTGGTGGAGCTTTGTGGCGGCTTAGATTAATGAAGACTAATTGTAATAGATATTTGCACAACTTTAATGGAAAAACCAGACTCACGAAACCAAGGGTCCCGTGGAGCGCAGTAAACATTTGCCAGAGGTGAGTCCACCCCCTTAGGGGCGGGCCTAACCCTACATCTCCCCCTTTTGTCTAAATAAGACAGAACTAAACCAACTACAACTATAAACAATAATAACAAATAATATATATAACAAACACAGTAGAGAATAAAAGTTTTGCTAAACATCCTATCTCAAGGAGTCTAAATAATGTAGAGAGTGCTACAATTATATAATCTTTAACTCCATCAAAGATCGGAGAAGGGAATAAATATTACTTAACAAATGAGAGATATCCAAAATGTGCAACAAATGACAGAGACAACTG
>NW_026068145.1:1399452-1414297 GCF_014885135.2 Alexandromys fortis | reverse complement strand
CCCAGAAGGATCCATATATGTGGGGTGCTAGACACCTCTTGTAGGATCTCCCACATGGCACACTCAAAAAGACTGTTAAAATCCTGAATAGTAATATTCTCAGACATTTTATTTAAAAAAGGAAAAAAAATTTTTTTTTACCTTCAATGACTGGTTCCTGCCAGAGGTGGCAAAAGAGTCCACTTGAGTGAAACAACTCAAAACCGAAATTTACCGTTCTGGGTTAATTGCTCCGGAGCAGGCGGGGTGGAAGGGGAACAGAGAGAAAGCCGCCAAAGTGAACAAGTCAAGGAGACGCATGGCACTGAGCCAGGTCGCGGGGACTGCAACACCTTTGTAAGTGACCCGAGCGCAGGGTGGCGGGCAGGGTGGGGCGCACAGACACAAATTCCAACCGCCGGGGCTAAGTCTCCCGTTCTGTTTGCCGGCTTTCTAGCAGGCACCAGAGATTTCCAGTGACTCAGAATCTCAGCTGCTTGTAGGTGCAGTGCTGAGAGGGCACAATCTGTGCAAAGAGAGAGAGACCTCCGGAGGGGGAGGTGCCACTGGCTCCCAGCGGTGGCCTCCCGGAGCCTCCGAATAGGGGCGGTTATCCGCAAAGCCCCACGTTGGGCGCCTTAGATTAATGTGGCGGCTTAGATTAATGAAGACGAATTGTAATAGATATTTGCACAACTTTAATGGAAAAACCAGACTCACGAAACCAAGGGTCCTGTGGGGCACAGGAAACAGATATGGAAGCACAGGCTTCTGCGTGTGCAATTTATCAGTAAACATTCGCCAGAGGTGAGTCCACCCCCTTAGGTGTGGGCCTAACCCTACAGAGCTTGTTCTCTCTATGTTCTAGGTAGCTGGTTCAGTCCCACTCTGGTTCCAGTGGAGATCACAGACTCTGAGTCTGGTCATTGGCTCAATTCTGGTCTGCCAGTGTCCCAGGACTGGGTTGACTCCCAGGGCTGTATTTGCTCCTGGCTTCTGCTCCCGGTGGAGCTTGTTTTATGAAGTAAATTTTACAGAAAATGTTTCTGCTAGCATACTTCAGGTTCCACAGAATAAACCATTAATCCTGGGCTATTTGGAAACAGTTATATGATATAGAATAATCCTATGTTTCCTATTCATCGGGCTCTTGTCGTCTTCTTTCTGGGTAATTAGATTCATAAACTATAATTTCTAATACCTTAAGTTCACAGGCAGGTGGCTTCCCTCTGGGGTGGGCACCAAGGGGATTCAATGATATAGTAGTGACTCAGGCCAGGCCCTACTTTAACACCAGAGCCTCTGACTGGGCCACCTTGAGTTGGTCCCAAAGAAAGTCACCCTAAATGAAAGCCAGGAATGTCATTTCCAAAGGTTATATAGCATTTCAGCCCTTAGGAAGAGGACATGGGAGAGCAGAGAGTCCAGGGTTCTGGACAGGAAGAATGTGGAGCAAGAAGCATCTTAGGGGAATCACCATGAAGCTGTTTTCTGTTTACATGGAATAGTGATGTCTCGATATATTGAGACAGAGTTCCACGGTGTCCCAGGCTGGCCACACACTCATGGTGATCCTCCTGCCACAATTTTTCAAGTCCGTTAACTACAGGTGTAACACAAGCATGTTACCACACCTGCTCCTATGAATAAAGGCAAGTGACAGTGGCCTTTCCTGTAAGAATCGTAACATAAAGTTTTACTTTTGATTACACTGAAGTAAAATAGCAAGTCCATCTCAGTAAACTTATTCTAGTTTTATTCATATTATCCTCTTACCTTTTCTTTTTCTTCTCTTTTTCCCCTTTCTTTTTTGGTTTTGGGTTTTTTAAATTTTTTTAAAATAAATTCCTCTTTAATTTTTACTTTATGTGTCTGGGTGTTCTGTCTGCATGCATGTCTGTGCACTACCTCTGTGTGTCATGTCTGAGGAGACCAGAAAAGTCAAGATGGCTGTCAACTGCCATGTGGAGCTGGGAACAGAACTCAGATCTTTGAAAGAGAGTGATTTAACACTGGATCCATCTCCCCAGCCTTTTTGGGTTGTATGTGAGAAATCTTTCTTTATAATTCTGGCTAACTCAGAACTCACTATGAAACCTAGGCTGACCCGGAACTCACAGAAGTCCTTCTGTCTCAGTTTTCCAAGTTCTTGAACAACAGGCATGAGCATCCATTTTTTGTTGTTTTATTTTTTGAATTTGCTCATTTTTCTTTATTTTTTTTATTCATTTATGATTTATTTTAAATGTATGAAATGTTTTGCCTGTGTGTGTTTGTGTAACACATGTGTGTCAGCAGAGATCAGAAGAGGGGGTCAGATCCCCTAGAACTCGAGTTATGCATGGTTATGAGCCACCATGTGGGTGCTGGGAACTGAAACTGAGTTCTCTGCAAGAGTTGACAGCTGAGCCATTTCTCTAGCCCTTGCCTCCACTGTCTGGTGCCAGGATTATAGGCATGAAACATCCCATCTGGTTTATGTGGTGTTTGGAGTCAATCAAACCCAGGACTTCCTGAATTCCAGGTAAACACTCCACCAACTGAGCTACATCTCCAACCTTGTTTTGTTTCGTTTGAGGCAGGTCTTATTCTATTACCCAAACTTGCCTCAAATTTGCAGTAATCCTCTTGCCTCGGTCTACTTGGTTCTGAGATTAAGTATGTAATGTCACACATGACTTAATAGTCATCTTTGAATGTGTGTCTGACAGGTGTGGTAGCACACATTTATAATCTCAGTACCTGGGAGGTGGAGGCAAAAGGATCAGAAGTCCAAGATCACTGTCGGCTACATAACAAGTCTGTGACCAGCTTAAGCTACATGAGACCCCCATTTCAAAACCAAACCAAACCAAATTTGTTTTACAGGTAAGTAAACTGCCATTTGAAATTCAAATTTAGATATTCTTGGTGCCAAAAATCTTAGCTCATGTTACTTCCCTAGAGTAGATGTAGGAAGAGGGAAGAGGAGGGGGGATGAAGAGGAGGAAAAAATAAGGGAATGGAGAAAAAGAATCAGGAAGCAGATAGCAGGACGAAGAGGCAGAAGTCCCGTGTCTCTGAGATGGGTCCCGTGGAGAGAAAGCCTGCTCTGTTTAAGTGAATATACTGTTTAACTGAATACTCAGAATATTCATGGTAGGAAAATGTAGAAGGAAAAGAACTGTGGTCTTTGGTTGCTACAGAATTTCAGTAAATAGAAAGGGACTGCCAGTTTATTGGTACAGGTTTGTTTTTCAACAATGAAGGCATTCTATAGCACATTGCTGTATGCCCATAATTCCAGAACTTGGAAAGCTGAAGCAGGAGAATCAAGAGTACAAGACCAGCATTAGGTACATAGGAAGTTCAAGGCCTGCCTGGGCAACACCAGGCCCTGTCTTACCATCCCCCAAAAACAAACACACACACACACACACACACACACACACACACACACACAGTAAGTAATTATAAGGAACTATATGACAGCTATATAAGGACCAAAGGTACAAACCAGGAGGTGGTGGTGCACACCTGTAATCCTAGGACTTGGGAGGCAGAGGCAGGTGAATCTCTGTGAGTTCAAGGCCAGCCTGGTCTACAAAGCAAGTTTTAAGACAGCAAAGCAAGTTTCAAGACAGCCAGAGCTGTGACACAGAAAAAAACCCTGTCTCAGAAAACAAAACAAAATTTAAAACCAAAAGAAAAACAAAGGCACAAATAGGCAAAAAATAAAAAGATATATCATGGGCTTGAGAAATGGGTCAGTGGTTAAAAACACTGACTGTTCTTCCAGAGGACCTGGTTCAATTCCCAGTACCCACATAGCAGCTCACAAGTATCTGTAAATCCAGTTCCAGGGATCTGACATCTTCTCACTGATGCACATAAAGTAAAGTTAAATAAATCATAAAAATTATTTTTAAAAAAGACATACCATGTAAACGGTAACCTAAAGAGCAGAAATGGCCAGCAGTAGTAGCATACCCTTTTAATCCCAGCATTCGAGAGTTAGAGGCAGGCAGATCTTTATGAGTTCAAGGTCTGCCTGATCTAAAGAATGAGTTCTAAGAAAGCCAAGGCTACACAGAGAAATGCTGTGAAGGAGGAGGAGGAGGAGGAGGAGGAGGAGGAGGAGGAGGAGGAGGAGGAGGAGGAGGAAGAAGAGGAGGAGAGAGCAGAAGAGGAAAACGAAGCACCTGACAATGTAGATTTCATATGGGAACGTGTTACTAGAAGGAATGAAGATTTTGTAACTGTAGTGTTCAGTATATCAAGAAAGCTATATCTGTAAATTCTGCATCTGTGGATTGAACCACCATGGACAAATATATGAGGGACATTACCTCTATATTGAACAACTGCAGACTTTAAAAATCATTATTTTGGGGGCATGAAGAGATTGCCCAATAGTTAAGAGCATGTGTTATCCTTTTAGAGGACCTGAATTCTGTTCCTGGCACTCAAATTAGGTGATTCACAGCTCCCAATAACTCCAGATCCAAGAGCTCCAACACCTTTCTGGACTTCACAGACACTGATACATGTGCAATTACCTAAACACAAATGTATAATTAAAAATAATTATTCTATAAGTAACACAAAACAGCTACAGTCAGCATAAAGTTTCTATTCAGCTGTGTGTTAGAAGTGATAAAGTAACTTACGGAATATAGGAGAGCCCAGGAATGGTGGCTACTGCCTTTTACCTCAGCACTAGTCTGAGGCAGGAAAATGTTCCAAGTTTAAGGCTAGCGTGGGAGAGACTGAAACCATATCTAAAAGAAACAAATACTGAAACCCCACTCTGCCTGCTGCCTTGTGCTTTACTCAACACTAATAAACAGCATGGCTTTCTTTCCCCTTCTTTCCTCAGTTCTCATCCCCAGGAAGATGCTGAGACTTACAGCATGCTTGCCCTGGTTTTGTTTTCTTTTTCTCTTAAACTAATAAAATCATCTTAGAGTTCTTTCTTTCCCTCCTCCCCTCTCCAGTTTTTTGAGAAAGGGTTTCTCTGTGTAACAGCACTGGCTGTGCTGGAACTCCCTCTATAGACCAGGCTGACCTCGAACTCACAGAGATCCACCTGCCGCTGCCTCCTGAGTGTTGAGATTAAAGGTGTGTGCCACCACCGCCTGGTTTGGAGTTTCTGAATAGATAAATAAACGAAGTGAAGAAAGGAAGAGATGAAAGCTCAGTTGGTAAGAGTGCTTTCACAGAGTGCATGAAGCTCTGGGCTCATGCCCTATCATGCCTATAATCCCAGCACTCAGAAAGTAGAGGCAGGAAGTTTTGAGGTCATCCCAGACTTTATAGTGAGTTTAAGAACAGTTGAAACTACAAGGGCTGTAATGAAGCAAGGTGAGGACAGAAGATGGCTGTGAGAGCACTCTTTAATCTTAGCACTCATGAGGCAGAGGCAAGTGGATCCCCTGAGTCTGGAGCCAACATGAGTTATGTAGTGAGACCCTATTTGGAAAAGAAAGAGAGGAAACAAAGGGAGGGAGAGAAGAATAGAGGAAAGGAATAATGCATGCAGGAGGATGTGCATGGGTTTATACATACACAATACCAATTTGAGTAAAGGACTCATGCATCTTGGGTTGAGAATGAGAAGGGTACCAGAACTAGTCTCCCATGGCATGTCCCAGGGACAACTACAGTCATATGAATACCTAAGACAAAGTGCCATAGTACATGAAGTAGAATGGAGAAGCAAAAGGAGAAATAGAGAATTCAGTACTCTAGCCAAAGAAGTTCAAGTCCTCTGCTTTTTTGGTGGTGGTGGGGTATTTGAGACAGGGTTTCTCTGTGTAGCCCTGGCTGTGCTGGAACTCATTCTGTAGATCAAGCCGGCCTTAAACTCTCAAAAGATCATCCTGCCTCTGCCTCCCAAGTTCTAGGATTAAAGGTGTATGCCACCTGCAGTGAACCGGATGGACCAGCTCAGCTATCACTCAGCGCGACAGGTGGGCCTTGGATTGGCCAACCCTATTGGGAGAGGGTCCAGTGAAGATGATATACCAGAAACCAGAGGCCTTGAACCAGACCAATGATTTGTTGCAATAAACATTTGCAAGTAAAGTTGATTGGACAAAAGGGTATATATACTATGTGACACACTGTAGCTCCCAATGCTACCAGGACATATGAAGAGTTGTTGGAGAGGCAGGAAATGTGGAGGAGTAAAGAGGGTTTTTTGTTTGTTTGCCTGTTTGGTTTTGTTTTAATTTTTTATTTCTTTTGGGGGGGGCTATGCAGGGCTGAGGGGAAGATTTGGGGGACTGAGAGGTGAGCAGAATTGGGGTGCATGATGTAAAATTCCCAAAGCATTAATAAAAAAATATGTTTTTAATGTAGGTGGGTCTTCTTTCTAGGTGTTGCTTTCATTGGTTAATTAATAAAGAAACTACTTGGCCTGATAGGTCAGAACATAGGTGGGTGGAGTAGACAGAACAGAATGCTGGGAAGAAGACAATGAGGCAGATGCCATAGCTCTCCTCTCCGAGATGGATGCAGGTTAGAATCTTCCTGGCAAGCCACCACCTTGTGGTGGTACATAGATTATTGAAAATGGGTTAATCAAGATATGAGAGTTAGCCAATAAGAGGCTGAAACTAATGGGCCAGGCAGTGTTTAAATGAATACAGTTTTCGTGTAATTATTTTTGGGTAAAGCTAGCAGTGCAGGAGCCGGGTGGCAGGAAGCGGCTCACCGCCTCATCACTACATGCTTTATAAAAAAAAAAAAAAAAAAAAAAAAAAGGTGTGTGTTACCAGCACCCAACTAGTCCTCTGCTCTTTGCTGCTGAAGAACCACAAGAGGCTAGAATTCAACAACACTGCAGACCAGCTGGGTGTGGTGAGCACCTGATACATGGGCACTCTGGACACTGAGGCAGGAAGACTGGAAATTTGAAGACACTTCGGGCTGGTGAGACCCTCTCTCTGTCTCTTTCTATCACTTACTCTAAAAAATTAATTATAAAGCAACTAATAGTTAACCACTGGATAGTCTTCCCTCTCCAGTGTATGTGGGACATTCTGCAGGATCCGTCCCACACTGAGCCATAAGAAGGCTTTCAATACATTTAAAAGGACTGAAATCACACATTCTGCCTCTGATCACAATGAAATGAATGGTGTGCTCTATAGCAGAAGGAATCAGAAACACGTGGAGATTATATAGCCAGGGGGTCAAGGATGTCACCAGGGAAATTGGAAAGCACTGTAAGATGAATAAAGTAGAAATCCAACAAGTCCAAAAGCCTGGAATGCAATAAGAGTGGTGTTTGGAGAAAAATGCATGCTGTAAGAGCCTAGATTTAAAAAAAAGATGAAAGATTTCAGATTAGTAATTCAGAAAAGGGGCTGAAGAGATAGATCGGGGGTTAAGAGCATTCGCTGCTCCTTCAGAGGACTTGAACTTGGGCTCAGGAAAGTAGAAGACTCAGTTTCAGCGTCCCGCGCCCACAGGTGGTTCACATGCTAAGTCCAGCTCCAGGGCATCTGGTACCCTGTTCTGGTCTCTGTGGGTGCCAGGCTCGCACATATAGTGCACATATATACAGACAAGCAAAACACGCAGACACATGAAAATAAATAAACAGATCTTTAGGAAAAAACTAAACCAGTAGAAGGGTGGGAAAGGCGGCTTAGTAGTTAAAAGAGCTGTTGCTCTTCTACAGAGCCCAAGATCAGTTCCAGCACCGATAGGGGCAGCTCACTACTGCCTTTAGCTATAACTTCAGGGATGCAATCCTCTCTTCTGGCCTCAGAGGGCACTGTACTCACAAGCACATGGCCACACTCAGACACACATTTGCACACCTAAATCTTAAAAAGAAAAGTAGAGCCGGGCGGTGGTGGCGCACGCCTTTAATCCCAGCACTCGGGAGGCAGACGCAGGCGGATCTCTGTGAGTTCGAGGCCAGCCTAGTCTACAAGAGCTAGTTCCAGGACAGGCTCCAAAAGCTACGGAGAAACCCTGTCTCAAAAAAACAAACAAACAAACAAACAAACAAAAAAAAACCAAAAACCAAAAAACTCGGACTGGAAGCTTCTGTCTGTAATCCCAGTACTTGGAATGTAGATGCCTAAGCATCAGAAGTTTAAGGTCAACTTCAGCTATGTAGGGAGCTTGAGGCAAGCCTGAAAGTCTCTCATAACAAAACAAAGCATAAATAGGAGAATCTGAACAAACCTATAACCAGAGAGCAACTTAGTCCTCAAGAACTGTCCAAGAGTATCTAAGAGGGATGGAGAACTTGCTGTTAGGAGAACTTGCTGCTCTTCCAAGCCTACCCCAGAATGGTAACAATTCATGGAAGATGGGAACCTGAAGCACACTATATAACCTGCAGCTCAACAGGTTGGAGAACTTCCTTTCCAGACAGCTCAGCTTGTCTGACAGTGACTCTCATTGGGCCTACCAATTATATAAAGCTTGAGGAAGAAGGGACCTAGTGATTGGTCAATTTCAGGGACTTCCTGAAGACTTAGAGTTATTCCTTCCCTGAGGATGGAATGTCTCCCCCTCTCCTTTGGTTTTTTTTTTTTTTTTTTTTTTTTTTTGGCTTTTTGAGATTAAAGTCGTGCACCCCTACTGCCTGGCTAAACAGTCAGTGTCTTAGAGAGCGTTCCTCCAAGATGAATGGTTTATCATGCAGGAACTTGCTCCAGGCTGCTCAGCCCCGAAATAATCACACAGAAACTATATTAATTAAAACACTGCTTGGCCCATTAGCTCTAACTTCTTACTGGCTAACTCTTACATCTTAATTTATCCCATTTCTATTAATCTGTTTATCACCATGTGGCAGTGGCTTACTGGCAAAGTTTTAGCATGTCTAACTCTGGTGGCGGCTCCATTGCTTCTCCCACTCTGCCTCCTGTTTTCCAGCATTCTGTTTAGCTTTCCTTGCCTACCTAAGTTCTGCCTTTCTTTATTCATTAATGGCAATCACAACACACAGAGGGGACTCCCACATCAATGGAACATAATCTGTCCTATTCAATAACAACGCAGACTCTTTTCCAGCAGTGTGGTGGTGTGAAAGAAAATGGGAGTGGCACTATTAGAAGGTGTGGCCTTGTCGGAGGAAGTGTGTCACTGGGAGCTGGCTTTGAGGTTTCACAAGTTCAATGTCTCTCCCTTCTTGCAGCCTGCTGGTTCAGATAGAGAACTCTTGGCTCCTTCTCCAGAACCATGCTTGCCTGTGTGCCACCAAGTTTCCAATGGACTAAACCCCTTAACTATAAGCCAGCCCCAAATAAATGCTTTCATGATAACTGTTGCCATGGTCATGGTGTCTCCTCGTAGTAATAGAAACTATAACTACGACAGCAGAGTATGTGTGTCGGGTTCCTGCCTCCCGCTGGCACTCAGTAGATGAGACCTCTTTCTCAGTTTAAGATTTCTATTTTAGGGGCTGGAGAGATGGCTCAAAGGTTAAGAGCACTGACTGCTCTTCCAGAGGTCCTGACTTCAATTCCCAGCAACCACATGGTGCCTCACAACCATCTATAATGAGATCTGGTGCCCTCTTCTGGCATGTGAGCATACATGGAAGGAATGTTGTATACATAATAAATAAATAAATCTTTAAAAAAAGATTTTTATTTTTGTTAATGTAGCTTCAATCAAATTAGTCAGATATTTGGTGGTAACTCATAAAGTAGAACACGAGAATTGATTCCATGCTGCCACTTCGTCTTCTGCAGTTCTTTTTGTATTTGTCTTAGTTTTTTTGTTTTTTGTTTTTGTTTTTGAGACAGGGTTTCACTCTGTAGCTCTGGCTGTTTTGGAACTCATTACATAGACTAAACTGGCTTGATCCACCTGCCTCTATCTCCTGAGTGCTGGGATTAAAGGTGTGCACTACTCCACCAGACTAACTTTTGTTGTTGAGATAGGGTCTTACTATCCCAGGCTGGCTTAGAACTTGGTAGGTAGCTGACAAATTGGACTATGGTAGTGTCTTTACTTTGGTTATACCTATCTGGGGTGAGAGACATTTGTGTAGCTGTCACACAATATTATCAGGACATCATTATTCATAACAACCCCAAAGGGAAAAGAATCCAGACTTCTACAAAGAGAAGCACAGATAGATGAATGGCAATGTAATCTTGTTGGAATATGATTCAACCATGAAAATGATCCTCAAGAGCTAAGATTACAGACTTGTGCCACCGCACCATATGGACTGAGCTACGTTCTTAGCCCAGATCAGGTTTTTAGAGACAAAGCAAGACAGTGTAATCCATCCTACCCAGCCTAGCACACAAGAGGTAGTTAATGTGTCACATTTGAAATTCAACATTCCCTTATAGTTTTGTGCTTTTACAATATATAGTGTGTGTATCTAAACAAGATACTGTTGGACCCTCGAGTCCAATCACTGAGGAGGAGGAGGAGGAGTCACCCTCCCCAGAGACCGTCTTTCACCACCACAGCTGATGTTAAAGCATGAGGATTTTATTAATTCTGTCACGACAGGGCCTTTCAGCATTCAAAAAGGCAGAAAGACCCTGAATGGCTGGTACAGGCTATTTTTAAAGGAAAAAAACACAGAAGGAAGGGGTGTCTGGAGGTTGTTCTTTAACTATTATGATTGGCTTATTCAAAAGGGCTATTACCAGTAATTGGCTGGAATGTGGTTGCAGATCAGATGAGTTAAGGGGAAACTTCCGAGGGTCACTTTGCCCCTTTCCCAGGGACTAAGTCAAAACATCAGTAACTGAGTTTTACTAAGTAACATCAGTAACCAAGGATTATCTTGCTCCTATTCAGGGAGATGGATAGCTGTTATGTCCTTGGTTCCCAGGGGAAGAGAGGAAGTACTGAGAGGGTTCAGAAATGGTTCAGAAATGGCTTCAAAGTTGTCTTAAAGTTTTACAGTACAACATTGTTTGACATCTTAAACTTCATGTAGATGCCCCATCATAAACACCCTTTGTCAGGGACTGACTTCTATAAGTATACCACTAACCAGGGTAGAGGTGTGGGGACTAGAAAGATAGTAAAGAGAATGAAGATGTGAGTGAAAATAATAAAACAGAAACAGGATAGTATGGGGAGGGAGTTCCAGTGAGTACTGAAATTAACCCGCATTTAATTTCCATTTGCTTAAAAAACCTCCAACCCCAAATGGTAGGAGTAAGATAAAAAGCTGCATTAACAGAATACAAGGAAATAAACATACCTGTTGAAGGTTGTGAGCTACATTCATAGTCATAGTTAAACATTCTGTTGCTCGAACAAGACAAGTAACCCTCACACCCTAGACCAAAATATTCTACAGGCAAACCACTCCCTGGGTGAAATCCATTATCTCCCTAAGGGAATAGGAATTTAGCTGGATCCTTTTGATTGGGGTAAAAACATATCTACTTCTCTATTCCTGAGATACAAAGTATGAATATTAGCCACACCTGTTGACAATAACCTTGAGTGAGCAGAACACTGACTTAAAATCTAGGTGGGACCTTCAGAGGTAGTAATAGACAATAACCTACCTTGAAGGAATAGCAGTAAGTTCCAACTCTCTGACCTTTGGTCAGGGTGGATTAACAACTTTGAGCAAGCTGAAACTCTCTGACCTTCAGACAAGGTGGAAATAGTCTCACAGTTTGGGCCTCCACAACCCTCTAGGACATGAAAGTTTATGCCATAACATTATGATTTTGATACTTAGCCATGTCTGGTTTTGTTGTTGTTGTTTGTTTGTTTGTTTTCTTCTCTGTATAGCCCTAGAACTTGCTCTGTCTCTGTAAAGCCCTGGGTGTCCTAGAACTTGCTCTGTAGACCAGGTTGGCCTTGAACTTGTAGAGATCCACCTGCCTCTGCCTCCTGAGTGCTGGGATTAAAAGCAAGTGCCACCACCACCACCTGCTTGTTTGTTCATTCTTTTGTGTGACTGTTCTTTTTTTAAATGTTAATTTAAATAAGTTAATAGATTCTATCCTTTGACAATTTTTTTTAACACTTATGTAATGCATTCTGGTTACTCTCTGCTTGGGACCCTCCCATATTCCTGTCACCTGTATCAAGTTCCTTCTACCAGTTCTCTTTCCCACATTTACTACTTTTGTCTTCTTGCTGAGTTTAACTAGAATTGTCTATGTGACCCTAAGTTTAGAACTTGTAATCTGCTGGCCTGGTTTGTCACCTGGGTACCCTATCCTTTAAAGAGACAAGCCCCGCCTACTCCCAACCTCCCCTTCTGCCAAGCCAAGCAGATCAAGCTCGCTCTCTCTCTCTCTCTCTCTCTCTCTCTCTCTCTCTCTCTCTCTCCTTCTGGAGAGGCAGCTTTTGCCTCTCTCTCTTCCTCCCCTACTTCTCCCCTTCTGCTCTTCCCTCCCTTCCATAATGCACTAAATAAACTCTATACCCCAGCTCTCTCTGCATGGCATATCTGTCTCTCTCCCGCTGAGGCCTCAGGTGACCCCACCCCCACCCCTAGTGGGACCAGTCTCCCACCATATCTTTATGAATGATAAAACTGGTCCTGTGAACTCGGCAGGCTATCCCTTTCAGCTGAGGACTGCTGTAATCTTCTAACTCTTCTATACAGTCGCTTTTCCAACTTAAAATTACTGGAATTCTACACTCAACATCAAACGTTAGGCTCCTTCCACACATCTGGCCACACCTCCATGAGTGTGCAATCGCTCAGCAGTGATTCCCCTGTGTAAAAATGGCGCAGTACTGATCAACTACTTGCCCATCAGGCTTAACACCCCTTGCTCGGGCCTCTGACTCAACATGACAAAGTAGGGGTTTGGTTTGTGCCCACCCGTTCTCACAGCCCCTAGACTTTGAGTGATGACCCAAAGTCAGCTTAAACCATGGTCCATGCTGAACTTTCAGGATGCTGGAATTTGGTCTCTGGATCATCTAGACTTACTTATGGAGACTGCACCAACCCCCACCCTCACCACCACAGATACCAAGCTACAGAGCTGCCTATCATCAGCTTATATTCTGCCAGTGATTGTTAGTTGGAAACACAGCCTACTTTTTCTATGTTTTTCTATCTGCTATTGGTTCCCAGTGTGTAATCACACCCATGATAAACTGTCCCACCACTGCGGGGGGGGGGGGGCATTCTGTCTTGCAGGCTCGGCTCTGGCTCCCTGCTTGGTGACTAAACAGGCACTCTGTCCCATTGGCGCCTGCCACACTGCCTCCCACTGCAGCGGGGAATCTGTCTCTCTTCCATTCATGGAACCGTTTCTGCCACTGCTGTGCTGCAGGTGAAAATCCTAAAACTGGACCTTCTACCAGCCCACTCCCCAGCTTTCCATTAGTCTGCTGGGACAGTTGGTAAGTTCACCTTTCCCATGAGCTAGGTTCTCGGCTCTGCCCTAGCACTCACTCACTGAGCCCTGCATTCATTTTTCAGGTCCACAGCCCCCTTGGATTTACGGATCCTTTTCAGGGTACTGTTCCCTTCCAGCCTAGTGCCTCTCAAGAGACAGCCCTTTTTCGACCCCCATTACCTTGTGGCCTGAGCCAGTTGTTTATTTTTCTGCCTCACCTGTGGGAAACAGGCTGACATTTCTAAATTCTACCAGCAAACAGGCAGATTAAAAAAGTTTCTATACAGCCATGTTCCACACTGCTGGTGACCCGCTGGCATCTCATGCCTGTCTGCTTTTCCTTTTCCTGGGCAGCCCCACCCCAACCCACCTGTCAATGATTTTTCTCACTCCTATTCTGTCTTTGCCACAGTAACTGGAAAAACTAGCTGGATCCGAGGCAGCTGTTCTGCTTCCAGCCATCGCTCCCCGCAGGGGCTGGCACACAGCGGCTGGTGGTAGCTGGTGGTGCTGAGTAATTTTCCTGTCTACTTCATGTATGAAAGAATGTGTGAATGGTGTGGTCACAGGGATGTAATTCTGTTTTAAATGCATGTTCTACATAACCTCTATGTGTCTCTTGTTATTTGCATCTGTTTAAAATTCCCGCAGTGGCTCTGAAAACATGGTTTCTCTGTACAACACATGACCACCACCATTTTGACTAAGGGCGGGTCAGATGACCTAACCACCACCTTGACTAAACAGGTTACTTAACCAAATGTCCATCTTTACTGAGGTATTGCTTGTCTAATCTCGCAGTTTACTTATGTTTTTAGTTTCACAGTTTACTTATATTTTTGTCTCTAAATTCCTCTTACGGTCTCTGTTACATGTGTGTTTTGCACGGTGGTATGTTTTGGATAGAGCCCACCAAAGCATCCACTTCGCCCAATTTCTGTTTTGTGTGTGTGTGTGTGTGTGTGTGTGTGTGTGTGTATGCATGCATGTAAATTATTTTATTTATTTTTTTGTGCTTTTTCAAGACGGTATTTTGAAGCCTGTCCTGGAACTAGCTTTTGTAGGCCAGACTGGCCTCAAACTCACAGAGATCTGCCTGCCACTGCCTCCCCAGTGCTGGGATTAAAGGCGTGTGCCACCACTGCCCGGCCGTGTGTAACTTTTGAGTTAACTTTACATATAAACATAAGTTAGCTTAATTCTGTGTGTATATGTGTATAAAACTTAAATTCAACTGGGTGTAAATGTACATATACTTACTGTTAAATGTTATAATTGTCTGTTCATTGTATCTCATTCCAGACTAAGTAAACAATAAGTCTCATGTTTTAAATTGGTATATACTCTTAAATCTCTTACAAAAATACTGTATAATTCAACTCTGCTCTAAAATATGTCAAACTGTTCTTCACTTTTGTCAGTTTTACCACTAAACTTCTATTGCAAACAGTTTTTCCTTCTTTGTCTTTCACAAGAATAAATCACCTGGCCGGGCGGTGGTGGCACACGCCTTTAATCCCAGCTCTCAGGAGGTAGAGGCAGGTGGATCTCTGGGAGTT
>NW_026068145.1:1348547-1398377 GCF_014885135.2 Alexandromys fortis | reverse complement strand
TAATCTGGGAGTTGTTCTTTAACTATTATGATTGGCTTATTCAAAAGGGTTATTATCGATAAGTGGTTGCCAGATCAGATGATGAGGTAAGGGGGAAACACCTGAGGGTCACTTTGCCAGGGCCTGACTGAGTAACTGAGTCAACACCTCAGGTTTAACTTGCCCCTATTCAATAACTGAGTTATACTTAGAGAACATTCACAAGGACTCAGGGAGATGATGAAATGTTCCCAACATTTCAGGATGTATGTGGGCAATTGTTAGGTCCTTGGTTCCCAGGGGAGGGGGGAAGCATTACTAATGAGAGGATTCAGAATTGTCAGAAATGGCTTCAGAGTTCTACACTGGAGCTAGCTCTTGTAGACCAGGTTGGCCTTGAACTCACAGAGATCAGCTTGCCTCTGCCTTCCAAGTGCTGGGAAGGTATGTGCCACCACTGCCAGGTTAAAAGTCTTTTCTTAACAGAGAGACTGGTTGGTTCCTAGTAGCAATATTTACTTCCTCCAAAAAGAAGACAAAAGACAGATAGGCACAGGACAACATCCATCTGCAATTCGTTTCATCATGTGAAAGTGCTAACCACTGGGGAAAACTGCCTTTCATCTAAACTGAAGATCTCTAGATGTGGACAAAGAATCAAATGGAATCAACTTGCATAGCTTCTCATGCCAGGATAGGCTTGTCTTCTTACAGATTTTCTAACCCACAGAATCTTCTGGAACCTGTGTCGCCCCCCCCCCCCAGACTGATCCTGAACTACAAGCTTTCAGCAAACCTTCAATAAACTAATTTTCTTCCCTGCAGTACAAGGTTCTCATGTTCTGTGAATGCTCCCAACAAAGTCTTGGTGGGGAACCTTTCCTCCCCTCCTCTTATGATCATTATTATTATTGGTGGCATGCAAGCCACAGTGCAATTGTAGCAGTCAAAGGACAATTTTATGGAACTGGTTCCCTCCTTCCACCTTTAAGTAAGTTCAGAGAATTGAGCTCAGGTCACTAGTCTTGTGTGGCAAGCACCTTCTCCTAATTAATTAATGTCATGGGGGCTAAAAAGACAGCTTAGTCTGTAAAGTGCTTGCTTTGCAAGCAAAAGGATCCAAGTTTGATGCCCAGAACCCAACTTGACTCGGTGGCTTAAGCTTGTAATAAGAGTACTACTGTGGAGATGATGGGTCCTAGCAGAGCCTATGGAGTGAGAACCATGCCAATGAGGAAGAACACTGGAGGTTGACCTCTAGAGTTCACAAGCTCACCCACACATATACACATGTACTAGCACATACAGAGTACCCACATAAGGACACATGTAGACACCCCCAGAAATTAACACTGTAAGGCTAGGGATGTAGCTAAATTGGTAGAATTCTTGCCCTAGCATGCAGGAAGCTATGACTTCAATCTCTAGTACCAAACAACACTGGGTAGGGTGGTAAACACTTGAGGGAAAGAAAGTTTAAGGCTATCCTCAGCTACATATCATTTGAACCCAGCCTGAGTTACGTGGGACCTTGTCTCAAAACACACACAGACAGACACACATGCACACACACACGTAGACACAGACAGACACATACACACAACATGAGGTAGATACTATTTTGTGGATGGTAAGGCTGATTTGAGGACTGGAGAGATAGTTTAGTGGTTAAGAGCATTGGCATCTTTTCCAGAGGACCTGAGTTCAATTCTCAGCCCCCACATGGTGGTTCACAGCCATCTATAATAGGAACTGGTGCTCTCTTCTGGTATGTAGATGTATATGCAGATAGAGCACAAAAAGATTTATTTTGTACACAAAATAAATCTTGAAAAAAAAAATAAAAAGACTGATTTGAGACGCCCCCCCCCCCCTCGGTCTGCTCTATTCCATGTAGTGGGACTAGTTTTTCCACAGCATCTTGTCTCTAATGCTAACACATCCCCACTTTTGAATTAGAAAATCATATCTTCTTAAGCAATATCAATTGTAAATAAAGTTATATTTAAAAACCCACCTAGTTGGGGATGGTAGCACATGCCTTTAATTCCAGTACTTGGGAGGAAGAGGCAGGAGAATCTCTGTGAGTTTAAGGCCAGCCTGGTCTACAAAGTGAGTTCCAGATAGCCAGAGCTATATAGTGAGACCCTTTCTCAAAACAAACTAAATATGAAAATGGTAAATTTTATGGAACATGTCTCTCTCTTTTTCTTTTTTCTGAGACAGGGTTTCTCTGTGTAGCCCTGACTGTCCTAGAACTGTAGACGAGGCTGGCCTCAAATTTAGAGATCTGTCTGCCTCTGCCTCCTGAGTGCTGGAATTAAAGGTGTGTACTACCACCTCCTGGCTGGAACAAGTACCTTTTCATATTTAACGACAAAAGTAACTTATTAAAAGGAGACAGACTAAAAACAAGTGCAAGCAAATAGGGAGGGAGAGAAGGTGTGAGAGTCTTGGTCTTACTTGATCCCGGGGTCACAGGAAGAAACAACAAAACCTAAATAACCTAAGGCAACACTGGGCAGTTCCAAAAAGAAGGAAATCCTGTAAATCAGGGTGTGAAGGTACAGATGTCAAAGTCCTAGGGAAGGGCTGGGAGAGAGGCCCCTGCTGAGCTAAAAGAGAGTAAGACAATCAAATGCACCTGCAGGTCTAGGGCAGCTCCTGGTCTAAGAAAGAAAAAGCTATACAAGTCTTTATTGGGGCAATTAGTGATGTTTGACTATCAATTCCAGGTTAGATGACAGCAATTTAACAGTTAAATTTTCTGAATTTGATAATTATGTGTTCATTTAAGAGGATGGCCCTGCCTGGTAGTGGTGCAAGCCTTTAATCCCAGGGTGCTGAAGCAGGCAAATCTCTGAGTTCAAGGACTGGTCAGCTGAGTTAGTTCCAGGACAGCTAGGACTGTTACACAGAGAAACCCTGTCTCAAAAAACCAAAGCCAAAAGCTTCCCTAATGTTAGTGGAAGATGGACCTATTTGGGGGTAAAGTCTTCCAGTTGCTCTCTATCAGTTTATTATGAAGATACTAGTACACGTACGGTGGGTGATAAAGGGAGGGCACAACACGGACAGTGGCAGTCTTGTTAGGGCATGTGTAGGTGTTCTCTTAAGTGCCTTTGCTATTGCCCTATGTCCTATATATCACAAGCGTTCTTCTGATAGAAAGTTGAAAAGGCCTTTTTGTTTTGTTTTGTTTTGTTTGTTTTTTGAGTTAGGGTCTCCCTGCAGCCTAAAACTCATAAAGCACCTTCCTTGACTGAGTAACAGGTTAGAGTGACCCACTCCCTCAGACTCTGGGGAGAGAGAGGGCTAGCTATTGAAGAAAAGTAGTGGTCACCGCCTGAATACAACCCTCCTCGTCCCATACCTGTGTCTCTTGCTTTTGGAAATCCTGAGTGAGACACATTGATGTTCTTAGCTTTTAGAATGTGTGTCTTAGATGATGACACCTATGGCCAAGTGCCAAAATGAAATCAGTCTGAGGTAACGAAGTTCACTTTGTACTTCTGCCCAAATTTGCCCAAGGCCAGTGAGCAAGGTAGTGCGTGCTTCAGGTAGTTTACAAGCAAGGGTTGGGCATGGGGGGATGGGAATGGGGGTAGGGAGGGACAACATAGGAGGTGGGTCAGCAGGCAGCACGGGAGGGTCAGACAGCATAGGAAGGGGGTGGCATAGGGTGGGGAGCAGCATAGGCACTCAATGGGCCTGCCCCAGTGTTCGAGCTGCTGATGACCCTGGGAGTCCTCTCCATCTTTTCTTTTCTTACTTGGTTCCTGCGGGTGTAGCTGGGGACTCCTCCAAGGGGCCCTGGATTAATCATTTGCATAATACAGTCTGGACCGCCCTGTTCTTTCCTGACAAAAAAGGACCTTCATTTTCCTCCCAAGTCCCCTGGGAAGACAAGAGGCTTTGGAGCTGCTCTGGATCAGGGGACGCTGGAACTCAGTGAGTGTGACCCTGCAGGTCTGGGGTCTGGGGCTGGGATGTGAATTTGTGGACAGAGGCTGGGACGAACCTGTCTTCATCTGTCCTTGACTGCCAAGGCTGCTGACCTGAGCTGGGGTAAGGCCTTGAAAATTCTCTTCATTTTGTCACTGTTAAACAAAGCGGGTAAAGTCCCAGCAAGTGTTCTCCTTACAATGCAGCTAGCTGAGGGGTGCAACCAGTGTCTGCCACTAAAGCAGAGAGCGGGATCGATCTCTTCACTGCCTACATAGGGTTCAGGTAGTGAACTGGGTAATCACGGCCCTGGCCTTCCGGGAGCCCAGAGCCCAGAGGAAATGGTGAATCAATGGATATCAACAGTGCAGTGTGTCATAGCAACAGAAATGGCAGTTACAGAGCACCCAGGCAGTATGTATTTTTAATTTAATATTTATTTTCTTTCTTAATTTTTTTTTGGGGGGGGACAAGGTCTTACACTGCCCAGGCTGACTTCAAACTTGTTAGTCAACCTTGACCTGATTTTGAGTTTATTTGTATCTTTGAAGTAACTATGTCTCTGTGTATATGTGGATGAGTATGTACATGTGTGTGCAGGCGCCCTAGGAGGTCAGTGATGTCAGATGGCCTGGAGCTCCAGGTGGTTTTGAGCCTTGCGGGGAGGGTTCTGGGTACCAAATTCTTGGTCTTCTGCAGGAGCAATATGGATTAACTGTGAGTCTTTTCTCCAGTCCCTGACCTTGCCCTCTTGACCTTCCTACTTTTACTTCATAAGTGCTATTATAGTCATGAGCCACCATACCTGACCTAAAATGTTCCTTGATTAAAAAAACGTAATGGCAACTGGGCAGTGGTGGCGTATGCCTTTAATCCCGGCACTCAGGAGGCAGAGACAGGCAAAATTCGAGGCCAGGCCAGCCTGGTCTACAGAGCGAGTTCCAGGACCATCAGGGCTACACAGAAAAACCCTGTCTTGAAAAAACAAAACAAAACAAAACAAAAGCCAAACAAATGAAAAATTAATGGCAAATGAAAAAGATAAAGTTAGAAGACCAATGATAAACAGAAAAAACATTTACATATTTGTCCACTAAAGGACTCAGTTATGTTAAAACAAAATTAAAACATTGGGAATAAAAGCCAAGGGTACTTAAGTACAGAGTTCAATGAAAAGGAAATAAAGATGGCTTTTAAACATATGAAAAGGAATACCTGGACTCTTAGTCAAAGAAATGCAAATTGAATTTCGATGGGACATCTCTTTCCTGGTGGCCAAGAACCAAAGGCTGATTGCACAGAGGAAGCCCTTGAAACTGGCTAGCCTCCATCTTCTGAAGGAAGTACTGGATCCACCTCCATTCAGGATGCACTGACCACAGCAGTAAAAGAGTAAAACTGTCAGTCAGGTGGGTGGTGCAGGTGTAGGTATGGCTTCAGCAGCAGCAGCAGTAGTAACAGCAGCAGTAGTAGCAGCAGCGGAGAGGTGTGGAGTTCAAGAGCAGCATAGGCTTTATAGTGGGACTCTATCAAAATACTTTTTTTAAAAAAATATTTATTTATTTATGATGTATACAATATTCTGTCTGTGTGTATGCCTGCAGGCCAGAAGAGGGCACCAGACTCCAATACAGATGGTTGTGAGCCACCATGTGGTTGCTGGGAATTGAACTCAGGACCTTTGGAAGAGCAGGCAGTGCTCTTAACCACTGAGCCATCTCTCCAGCTCCTCAAAATACTTTTTTTGTTTTGTTTTTCAAGATAGGGTTTCTCTGCAAAATACATTTTTAAACATATAATTTATTTTTGTTTTGTGTTCATTGGTGTTTTGCCTGCGAGTATGTCTGTATGTGGTGTCAGGAGCCCTGGAACAGGTGTGGGTTGCTATGTGGGTCCTGTGGAAGAGCAGCCAATGCACTCACTGAGCCATCTCTCCAGTCCCCATCAAAAGACATTTAAAAAGACATACTGGTAGAGTATTTGTAATTTAATTATACTCATTTCCGGCAATATATTTTTTAAAAGGATTGACATTATTTTATTTTATTAATCTAGAAAAGACTCCCATTTATGATTACTACATATTCAATACCTAGTGATTCCAAACACTTTGTATGTGTATTAACTATTACTACTTTTGAGAATTGTTCACGTTGTACTTTGTGCTCAACTGAATTTATTGATTTTGAGAGGGACAGGTGCTCGCTGTCGTAATTACCCAGACTGGCCTTGAACTTCTATACTCAAATCTTGTCCCAGCCTCCCAGCAGCCGAGACTACAGTTGTGCTCAACCATACCTGAGCTTTACATGAAAAATTAAAAACTGAAAAACTGCTAAAAAAAAAAATGTAACCTATGGGCTAGCCAGATGGCTCAGCAAGTAAAGATGCCTGATGATCCCAGGTGGATTCTTGGGACCCAAATGGTAGGCAAAAAAATCAAGTCCTGCATTGTTCTCTGACCCCCTACGTGCCATGGTGGCATGAATAAGTAAGTATTCTTGAGCTCTCTCTCTCTCTCTCTCTCTCTCTCTCTCTCTCTCTCTCTCTCTCTCACACACACACACACACACACACACACACACACACACACAGAGGCATATACCTGTAATCCCAGCACTTGGAAAAATGAGACAGGACAATCATGATTATCCTGATCAACATACCAAGTTCAGTGCTGTAGGGCCCATGGGTCTACCCCTGTTCCTGGGGTTCATCCTGAGGACAGTTTCTGGCCAGCCAGGTTTCCTGTTTACTCCTGTGCTGCCTCTGCCCCGCCTGGTGATTAGCTATAGGGCATTGCTTACTCCATCTTGGGCGTGGTAATTTCCCACCTGCCTGGGAGGTATTCCATTGTGCAGCAGCTAGGTATTTAAGGTTTTTCCTAAATTTGAATAAACGGCTTTCGGCTGATCTCCTTTCGAATGACCCAGGTCTCTTGGGTGTTCTTTCAATCTCCAGGCCCTTGCCTGGCGCATACGGTAAGGTGGCGTGCAAACTGTACCAAGAGTACGGCAGGCACAGGAGTTACACATGGCTTGCCTGGGCTGTATGAAACCCTGTCTCAAAAGCAAACATTTGACAGTTCTTCAGCTCATAGCTGTCTCAGAAAGACAAAGTTAGCAGTGAGAGGGCTGAAGCTCCCAGCTTTTCACCTGGCACACTGCCCTTGAGAGCCCTGGGTGTGCTGTACAAAGCATCAAGGAGGGTTGAAAGTGTTGTTTAAACTAAAGCCACACTACATCTTTGTATTCCTTCTGCAAGAGTAACAAAGGTCTAGGGTCACCATCCTTGGAGTGACCCTTCTGCTCTGAGCCAGACTGGTTGGCCTGCCAGCTAGAACCCGTGCCAGAGGCAAGCCTATCAGTTTGTAGAACCTTTGGCCTTGCTGCCTTCCCTGTTTCCTCTTGCAGGCCTTTGCTTGGTGAAGAATCCTGGGAAGGAAGGCTGATTGTTGTCTGGGAGGGTGAGCAAGAGGTTCCAGCAAAAACTGCTTTACTTGAGTTTTGTGTGCCTGACAGCTGCTCTTTAGCTAGGTGAATTCTTTCAGTAAGGGTCTCATTCACATGCTGCCAAGACATCTACCACCTATTCTTGAATTCGCACAAAAATTAAAAGAAAACAACAGTCCTGCTAGTTTAGCAACTTGGGAGATTCAGCTGGAGCTCTTTGGGCAGCAGAAAAGCTGCCTTCAGCCTTCAGGCCTCAGGGAGGTCTCCCAGGAGTTATTTTGTATCCTGCTGCTCAAGGCCTCATTGTGACAGCTGAGTGACTTAGCTGGCACTGTGGGATAGAGAACAATAAAGGCACAGAGCATGGGCTGCTTGGTGGCTGGGGATGGCAATGGATGGCAGGGGAGGGTTCATGGCAGGCAAGTTACTTACTTTGCTTATGACTTGGAGGAGCCCCTACTTCAGCAGCTGCCATTGCCCAGGGTACAGCAGTCCTGTCATTGCTCACGCCACCCTGTATGGGAAATAATTGTTATATTAATTAAGCACAAGGCTTTTGTTGGCCAAAGAAAGTAGTACAAAGATAGTGGCCAAAGAAAGTCCTTGCAATAGGTGTATGCGCATGCATTTGTGTGTCTGTCTGTCTCCAGGCCTGTCCATGGCCTGGCCTATGAGAGTTCTCTTCTTGGTCACTGCCAGTAACACCTTCTTTTTCATCCAGTGTCAGGACTCCTTCCCTTTCTCCTTAGTGTTACCTCACCGTCCCTGGCCTCTCATGTTTGTGTTTTCCTGGTGCCAGCTTCCTCTTCCACTGATGGATGGGATAGCGTGTGAGATCATATATCTGTCAATAATGCTGCTCTAGCAATGTGGGCCCGGACTCCGAAACATCTAGGGAAGGCCACCCTTATGGAGGAATGGTTTCAGGCCTGGCTGTAGTTCAGCCTCTTGGGTGGGGGTGGGGTGGGGAGCAAGCAGAAAGTTCTGATGAAGAGCCTGCCTGGAAATACTGACCTCCCACCAAGTACTCAGCACCTCAGGGTCAGAGTTTCCTTGTCTGTAAAACAGGGGCTAATAGCAGTATTTAAACTAGATTGTTGTGAGGATCAAATGAGCCAATTCAGGGAAATCACTTAGCTTTGTAAGTACTCTGTGAGTGTTAGCTATTATTAACAACATTGTTACACCAGACACTTTAAAGCCATGTTCAGCAAATGTGCTCCTGGAGTCCACTTCAGCAGCCCAAGTTCTCACACTGTTTATCCTCCGAGGTTTTGAGTGGAGCCACAGAATTGCACAACACCATGCCAACGTCATTCCCCTAACTCCTTTAATTGACAAGAATAAATTGTGCTTCTCTTAGCCATCGTGTAAATCAGTTCCTAGGTCATTAGCCATTTCTTAGAGCTCCAAGCCTAGACCGAGAAGTGCCAAAAGAGTTTTGAACAGATCAAAGCAGAATTTCTTTCCCTTTCCCTTGAGATGCAGTCCTATTCCCAAGCAACATCCACATTTCCAAAAGCTCCATTTACAATGATGAGAAAACAAATTATTTTGAAGTTAGTAAGCTAGTTTCTGTAATAGTTCATTTTGTGGTGCTATGAAAAAATGCCCAGGATTAAACTGAATGTATTGACATACCTAGAAGGCTGAGGCTGGCTTGAGACTAGCCTGGGATATGCAGCAAGAACATCTGTCAAAACAAAAATAAAATCTGGTACTATACTTTGTAAGGACCAAAAATTTAAGTCGTTTGGTTTCTAGGTGATGGAAAGTCTGAGATCAAGATGACATTGAACGCAGCTTCCTAACATGGCAGATGGCAGGAGGATAAAAAGGTATCTTTAAGAAAAGTATTTGTGGCCAGGCTGTGGTGGCACACACCTTTAATCCCAGCACTCAGAGGCAGAGGTAAATCTCTCTAATTTGGGGGGGCCAGCCTGGTCTACAGAGGGAGTTCCAGAACAGGCTCCAAAAGCTATACAAAACACCCCCCCCCCAAAAAAAAGAAAAAAAGTGAAAAAAGTATTCGTGACCTAGGAGATAGTACACACCTTTAATTCCAGCACTTGGGAAAAGGAAGGTGGATGTCTGTGAGTTTGAGGACAGTCTGGTTTACAAAGTGGGTTTCAGGATATCCAGGATTCTGCTACACAGAGAAACCCTGTCTCCAAAAAAGTGTTTGTTTTGGAAGGCCTTGCATTTAGGGGTATGTTTTAACAATACTACCTGCTCTATTAGATAAACTTCATTATCTGTTTAGTTTGATGCAGCAAAGTTTATTCCCCTCTTAGCAGGTCAGAGCTGTGGACAGAATGACCTGTATCCATTACTCAGGAGCCCAACTTGTGGCTCACCTGGTAGCGCCCATGGCTTCTGAGGTGTTACTGAAGGTAAAAAAGGTACGGAGAATGACTCTAGTTCTTTCTTTTTTTGTATGATCCTATGTGTGATATCAGTGTGGTACATACGTGTGATGTATGCAGATATGTGGTTGCAGTACCCTTATGTGTCCTCGGAGGCCAGAGGAGGATGCTGAGTGGTTTTTCTATCACTCTTACTGGACCAGGAGCTAGGCTGGTGGTCAGCAAGCCCAGGGATCCATCATCATGGGCTGGGCATGGGACAAATAAGTTCAGGGTCCTTTACCTGCTGCTTCCTCATCCAGTTCCCTCCACTTCAGGGTGCCTGTGGACAGTGGTACTTCTCTTCTAGCTGTCTGACTGGACTCAGAGCAAGTAAACAAATCCCAAAGATAAAAAAAAACCTTGTGGTTCCTTTAGGCTCCTCCCCACCTACTCTGCATTTTCTTGTTAAGGCTCAAGGACAAATGGGTCACACTGTGGGATCGTCCCAGTCCTGATTCTGGCTAAGACATTCATGGAATAACTTCTGTTGAGGGGGAAAAATTCAGCCTACGCTAGCAGTTCTCAAAGACCTGAAAATTTCAAGACAAGCCTTGAGCTAACACTGTAAATTTGGGAGCCCATTCCAGAGCTACTAAACCAGAACTTGGATTGGGCCAAGGATGCTATCTGGGAAGCAGCCCAGATCATTCTGATTCCGCTGACCTGTAGTAGACTGCACTGAATAGCACAAATAGCTGTCAATGGATCTGGCAGAGGGTAGCTGTTTTAGGCTGATGGGGGACAGGTGAGATAAGTTGCTTGGTTCATAATCTTGAAGCCCTGTGCCTTGCAGAATTTATACTACGCTTGTTTTTCAATTCTAGCTCTTCCTAGGTTAACTTCTTAATTGAGCTATTTCACTCAGCAGAAACTTGAGATACCACAGATAAGAAAGAGGTTTAAGAGTAAGCATTAAGTACCTCTGGCTGTGTCTTGTTATTCTCTCAGTCCCACTTATCTGAAGAGGCAGATTTGTCAAAGGACAAGTAACCCTCCAGGGGAGTATCAGCAAGAAAGCTGTGTTCCCTTTCCCTGCCACACCCGTTGGTGAGTTTTTTAGGAATAAAAATTAAAATATATTTGTTTTCCTGAGTTTGCTAGCTTCTGAAGCAGCACAAATCTACGCAAACATTGACCTATTTTTCACCCTGTCTCTCTTGTTCTCGGAGTGACTGAGGCTTGAATTCATCAAGCACATTCTCTATTGATGAGGCCTAGCCCATTTTCTTCTTTCTTCTTTTTTGATTTTTTTGTTTTGAGGCAGGGTTTCTTGTATAGCCTTGGCTGTCCTACGCTGTCCTGGCACTTGCAGAGATCTTCCTGCCTCTGCCTCTCCCAGCCCATTTCTTTAAAAGTCTGTTTACTGTGCTGCTCTGAAAATGCTGTGTACAGTGAGCCCAAGGCCCTGCATTCCATCCCAGCACTGTGATAGCTCTCAGCCTTAGGGCTTCTCTTTGGGTGGCAGCGGGAACTAGGCTTCTCAGATGTGAACTTTTCCTGGTTTTAGTTTCATCTTTGAACATACTTGGTTTGAGCACAGAAAGTCGGAATTTTAAACCTTGTTTTAAAGACGCGGTTTATTTTATTGCTTCAGATAAAATGCAGTCAGAGAGGATGGGTGTGGTGGTTCACTATCTGTAATTCTATCACTTGGGAGACGGGGTACAAGGACTGCTGCTGTGAGCTTGAGGCCAACTGTTCTACAGAGCAAGACCTTGTCCTGTCTCAAAAAGTAAATAAATGTCATCCCAAAGGACCAAGATATAAGTTTTTTTTATTTTTAAAGTGCATCTGGACAGACTATTAGAAAAACAACAAAGCAAAACAGAAAGACTAAAGACTCTACCAGTATCCTTAAAATTTACTTTGTAACTTCTTGGAGAATAAAATTCCCAACAGTTGTATTATTTAAAAAAAAGCACACCTGATAAATGCTTTCATTTTTAAATAATCTAAATGAACTAGACTGAATTATGAACTAATGCTTGTAAAAAAAAAAAAAACTTTCCTTGAGCAAATTATTGAAGATCCTCAATGAAAAAGACAAGGAGCAACTTAAAAAAACCCAAACAGGGGTTTGCTTTATCAGTAATGTAACTCAAAAATAGCCAAGCCAGCGGCTGAACTTACTTTGTGTTTTGTTTCCCTGGGTGCCTGAGAGCACCCAGATTTAATTTAAAGAGGTTTATGTTTTAAAAACTAACAACCAAGTAATAAAACACCTATAAAAGAAGTTTATAATGGAACTGGTGACAGTTCTGAGTGTAGTGTTACAACTCTTCTCTCCTCTCCTCCCCTTTTTTCCTTTATTCAACTCTGTGCCCTTTGTCTTGCTTTTTTCTCACCTTGCTGGTGAGAAGCACAGAAGCAGGGGAAGCTCACCCACCAGAGCAGCCTTTGTGCATTAAGACCTGCTTGTGACAGGGCTGCCTGCCACGTCTGAGATAAGAACCGAGATAAGAAGTACCTATGGAGTTAGTTCTTCAGCATTTTCCAGTTGGGAGTTGAAGGCACTGCAGCTGTAGTTGTCAGTGGCTTGAAGATGTGAGTCAGTCAGGGCAGAGAAACTGGAATTCCTACTCCTTGACATCATCACCATGGTCCCCAAGAACATACTGATTCAAGGACAGAACTTCAGGCAACAGGTGGTTTTTCCAACTAGGCCACCACGTGGGAAACTTGACTTTCTCAGGGCTATAGGTTCCAGTTTCCCCCAGTGGCCTGGGAAGGGGAACAGTGTTCAAGCTCTGTAGGAACCTTTTCTCAAGCCTACCTTTCTTATACTCTCAAGTATCCCTTGCCAGCATCCCAGCCAACTCTGGGAAGAGCCAGGGACGTTTTCTTCAGAGTTCGAGGGCACTGAAGGCATGTGGGCAGTTTTAGAGTAGTCTTGCTTGGGCGGTCAGAGGATCCCCCAGCCTCCCTCGTTTGGGCCTCAGGAACTCCGGGGGCCCAGGGGAAGCCTGGAAAACCGAACTTCACCATCAGCCTTCCTAGCAGCGCAGGGTAGAGACGGGGGAAGGCTCCCCCCTCCCAGCGATCTCCCCCCCACCCAGCCCAAACCCCTGCCCCTCTGCCATCCAGCTGCACAGTTCAGGAAGCACCCAGAACGCAGTTCCGAACTCGCCAGCCCCTCTCAGGCCGGGAGAGGGCATCCTGAGGGGCAGCTTCCCTCTCCAGCCGGAGCCTGACATCCCCACTCCCACCCGAGGATGCCTGTCCGCAGTCGCTGAATGTCACTGCTCCCTCTTCCTCCCGATCAGGGTAGACACAGCTCCTGAGGCATCCCCACCCCAAAACTGCCGCGGTCGCCCGAGGGTACGAAGCCCTGGAGAAGGACGAAGTTTGGGGCCCTCGGCGGCGGGAGGGGGGCGCGTTTGAGAAGACCGCACCTCAGTCCCAGACCTGGCGGACACACTCCCCACCCCAAAACGGCCCAGGCGTCCCCATCCTCTCGAGGACACCGGCATCCCTGCCCTCCCCCGAGGGCGGTGAGCGGAGCCCCCCGGGGCGGAGGCAGGTACCCCTGGGGCGGAGACTGGGGCGGGCGGGGTCCGGGCTGCGCCCCCGGCCGGGCCAAGCGGGCTAGCGGGCGGCGCGGGGGGAGCGGGGCTGGGCGGCGCTGCCTCGGGCTCTGTGCGCCGCAGCCCGGAGCCGAGGAGGAGGAGGCGGAGAAGGAGGCGGCGGCGGTGGGTCCCGGGCGGGGGGAGCGCGGCGCTGCGGACCCGGGCGGCTGGCAAAGGACGAGGCGGAGGCTGAGGAAGGCAGCGGGGAGACCCGGGCTGCAGCAACAAAGGGCAGCAAGCGATTGGCCGGTCTGCGGGCGAGGTTAGCAGGGGACCAGGGTGGCCAGAGGCAGCGGCGAATGGTGCACGTGCTTGCAGACACGGGCGAGTGCGGAGCCGGGGGTGCACGCCCGGCGGGTAGGGGGCTTGCACCCCTCCGCCTGGGATGGCAAGGAGGCTGCAGCGAGATCGTTCCGCCTGCACCCGGCCTGGGGCTGGCAGGGTAGGGGGTATGTGTGGGGGGTAGGATGCGAGCCAGGGGGCGGGCGAGTAGTCGCCCGGGACCGGACAGGAGAGAGGGTGGAGGAGGGGGCGGGATGTAACGCTCCGGGCGGCGCGCCCGTCCGCGCGTTCCTCCGCGGGAGCTGGCGACTGAGAACCTCGAATTTTAACTTCGCGTGCCCGCCCGCGCGCGCCCGCCTGCGCCCACCCCTAAATCCTGCGGCCGCCGCCAGCGATCAGCTCTCACACAAACTTTAGCTGCGGGCTAGGGGCTTTGGGGTTGAGTGGGGGAGGGGGGGGGGAGAGGAAAAAAAAGGCTTCTGATTGGCGTCGTCGACAGCCAATAAGGCCAAGCGCCTCTGCTGCGCCGAGATCCAATCCATTTCTAGAGGGAGAGGGGGCGGGCAGGTGGAAGTAGAGGTGGCGCGGTGTCTGCGAGCGAGAAAAAGGGCTGGACCAATAGGTGCCCGGAAGAGGCGGGCCCCGCGGTCTGTTGATTGGTACTGGCAGCTGACCCTCCCCCGGGGTGGTGCCGGAGGTGTTGGGGGGGGTGATGGGTCGAGAGGTGTGTCTATGTGGAGGCGAGATGACCGGCAGGAACTTGCCCCAATGGGGGGCAGAGTGCTTAGTGAGCGGGTGACGGACAGACCTGTAGGCCAACGGTTGGCCTTAAGTGTTCGCGGTCCCGTCCAATGGAACGGCGCCGGGGCGGGGCCGCAGCTCGGGTTTAATGAGACTCCATTGGGCTGTAATCAGTGTCATGTCGGATTCATGTCAACGACAACAACAGGGGGACACAAAATGGCGGCGGCTTAGCTCCTACCCCTGGCGGCGGCGGCAGCGGTGGCGGGGTCGACGGCACCTCCTCCAGGCGGCAGCCGCGGCTTCTTTCTCAGGCAGCGGCAGCGCCCCCGGCAGGCGCGGTGGTGGTGGCGCGCGGCCAGGTCTGTCACCCACCCCGCACGTTCCCAGGGGGGAGGAGACTGGGCGGGCGGGGGACCGACGGGAGGGGGTGCCGGGAGCCCGCGACGCCCCTCCCACAGGCCTCTGCGCGAGGGTCACCGCGGGGCCGCTTGGGGTCAGGCTGCCCCTGAGCGTGACGGTAGGGGGCGGGGGAGGGGGGGAATAGGCTCCGCCCCTGGCCGAGCCTCCGGGGCAAGGGGCGGGGCTCACTAGTGGGAGGGCGGGGCAAAGCCGAGTAGGGCGGGGCTGAGGTATGGGAAGGAGGGGGCTGGGAGGGGATTTCTGTGCGTGAGGTAACTGGTGGGCTCCGGAGAGGGGTCAGACGAGGGCCTAGGCAGGATTGGAGAATGGAAGACGGGCTGGGAAACTGGAGGTGTGGAAGCCGGCCGAGTAGGGAGGGCCGAGATTTTGGTGTGGGAAGGGGACCTAGGGTTGTGTGAAGGGCTGGTGCTGTGCTGCAGACTGGCGACTTTGCAGTTAATTGGGAACACGCTAAGGATGAGTTTGGGTGTGGTGGATGTGGAGTTGAGAGAGCATTGTTGAGTGGGTGTTGGACTGGGGGCCGGGCTTGCCTCCTGAGGCAGGTACGATTGCTGTGATCGGAAAGAAGAAGTAGGCTGAATCCTCATGTTGGGATAGGGTAGAGGTTTGCTGGCTCGTAATGAAACATGACGAAAACAGAAGGATGGGATAGTTAAGTTTGGCAGGCTTTCTAAAAGATGATGTTAAGGTAGCAGGAAAGACTAATGGGGAGGGTATGGGGGAGAGATGGCTTTTAATTTGCAAAGCTATGTTAGTAGAAGATCATATTATCGGGACAGGTAATTCAGAGGATTGGGGAAAGTCTGCGACTGTGAAGAAAGTGGGCAGGACTGGGTAAGAGGTCTGGGTGGGTGTGATTTCATGGACTGAGCCAAGGATGGTGTTGGAAACTCTCATTTGATAGGCTAGGGTTGTCTGGAGTAAACTTGAGTCAAGTCTTGAAGGTGCGGCAGGAACTGGAAAAGCACAGAGTGTCCTAGGAAGAGACCTGGAGGCTTGCTACCTTGGGCAAGGACATTTGGTAATTTTGAATTTGGTAGCACTTTGGTTTGGGCAGGGTTCAGGGAGTGATGGGAGCTGGCAGGGTAAATGCAGAAGGGCAGATTCATGACCTTCTATTCTCCATGGAGGAGTTGAATACCTGCAGTTGGGAAGAGTGTTGTCATGGGAGAGCAGTAGAGGTTATAAAGGGGCAGTGGTAAAGAATTACAGACGTGAGCCAAGCACACCGGGAATTCAAGGTAGAGAGAGTTTACATGCAGAACTGTATAGCCAAGAGGGAGACGTAGCTAATGGAACTTAGTTGTGCTGGCATAGTGTTAGCTTTTTGTATTCTAATAAAGAGTGTACACACACACATTCTGTGCATGTGGTACATACACAAGTATGCTCACGTTCAGAGGACAGGGCAGGACATAGAGTGTCTTTACTATCCCTCACTATTCCTTCCTCTAGCTCTTGTCTCGATGTAGGTTCTCTTTGAACTAAAAGCTGGCCATTTTTGCTAGGCTGGCTGATCTGCCAGTGAGCCTCTTGAGGCTGCCTGTCTCCACCCTCCATTGCTGGGATGACAGGCAATCTAAACCATGGGTTGAACTCAACAAATTGTATTTTTTGAAAGTACATCCTTCCTCTCATGCTAGTATATCCAAAACTTTCTGATGTAACTCTGAAATAAAACATTTGATTGCTTCTTATTATAAATTAATTACACATGTACCACAATGAATTTGAGTTGTTTTTAAGAAGGAATGGGTAAGGCACCTGTAACTTCTAGGCCAGCTTTGGCTTTTGAGGCAAGCCTGGGTAGGTAAGACCTTGTGTTTAAATGAGCAAATCAATAAATAAGGAAGGAAAATTTTAACTTAAAGGAGGAATTTAGGCTCCAAAACCACAGAGAAACCCTGTCTCGAAAAACCAAAAAAAAAAAAAAAAAAAAAAAAAAAAGGAGGAATTTAGATGACTTGGCCAGCTGAACTTTTGACTTTTGGCTGCATTTGGGTCTCTGGGTAGATGTTTAGTGACTATATTTTGTTTTCTGGGCTAATGGACTACTTGTGAGCACAGGTGTCCGAGGTAAGACGTGTGAATGGAAAGTACATAGGTGGGTGGAGCAAGTTTGACAAGTTGTTATTTTTTGTTTTTGTTTTTACATACTAACCCCAGTTCCCCCCCTTTTCCCCTTACCTGGGGTTTGAGACAAGGTATCTCTATGTAATAGCTCTGGTTGTCACGGAACTCGATTTGTAGACCAGGCTGGCCTCGAATTCACAGAGATCCACCTGCCTCTGCCTCCTGAGTGCTGGGATTAAAGGTGTGCACCATGCTGCCCAGTTTAGCTTTTAAAATTTTAAGGAGTCTAAATTTTGAGTAGTAAGCAGATTGAACAGCTTTTCATGTATTAGTATTTGACTTTCCCCATTTGTAAAGTTCCCACTCCATCCCCTCTTACTTTGGAACTGAGTCTTTTATTATTACTTAGAAGTTCTTTTTTTAGATGTTATTCTTTGACAATTTGTTTACATTTATTTATTTTGTTTGTGTGCATATGAGGTGTATGCATGCATGTGGGTTCATGCACCATGATTCATGTGTGTGGAGGTCAGAGAACAACTTGTGGGAGTCAGTTCTCCTTCCACAATATTAGGTCCCTGGGTGGAGCTCAAGTCAAGCTTAGGTTTCATGCAAGTACCATTATTCTTTGCCACTACATTGACCTGGAAGTTCTTTTTTTATGGTGAATACAAGTCCTTTTTCCTGTGTGTATGTCACAAATACCTTTTCAATGTGTGACTTTCCTTTTCACTCTCTTTATGATGTCTTTCAATGAACGGAAGTTCTTAATTTTAACGGAGTCAGACTTATTGGTCCTGTCTTTATGGGCAGTGCCTTTGTGTCTTATTTTAAAGAATATTTCCTACTCACCCTGAGGTCACAAGTTGTTTTTCTGTGGAGTGCTAGCTCCTGAAATCTTTACTGACTTTCTAAGATGTGTAACTGTTGAAAACACTCTTTGACCCCAGCTTGCCACTGCAAATTTATGCTTGCTTTTCTTCACGTTTTTCTGTTCCCTGTCTTGAATTTCTGCACATCTGCAGCTACAGCTAAGGGCCAGGTGCTGCCTTCTCTTAGGAAAGATGGTCATATAGACAGAAGTGCAGCCAGATTAGATTTTACAGGCCTCCAGCTGACTGTATTACCCTTTTCCCTTTTATGAGCTAGTGTTTTATTGTGCTCCTGCTATGGGTTTGCTACCAGCGTGCTTCTTTCGTATCTCTTATCTCAGTGATTCCTCTTAATAGTTCTGTAAAACAGGCTTGTATTCTCATTTTTACACGTGAGAACCTGAGACATAAATAGATTTACTAACATCCCCAATATTCCTCCAGTTTAGGTAGCTAGCAAAGTGGAAACTGGTCTGCAAACTTTCATATACTTTTTTTTTTAACTTCTTTGTTTTGTTTTTTGAGAAAGTTTCTCTGTGTAGTCCTGATTGTCCTGGAACTCACTCAGTAGATCAGGCTGACCTTGAACTCAGATCTGCCTGTCTGTGCTCTGAGTGTTGGGACTAAAGGTGTGTAACACCACGTCCCACTTCTAAAATTAAGTCACACCAACTTGTGGAGTAAGATTTCTGAAGCCTCTTTTTAAAAACTTTTTTTTTTTTGGTTTTTCGAGACAGGGTTTTGCTGTAGTTTTGGAGCCTGTCCTGGAACTAGCTCTTGTAGACCAGGCTGGCTCAAACTCACAGAGATCTGCCTGCCTCTGCCTCCCAAGTGCTGGGATTAAAGGCGTGCGCCACCACCGCTCAGCTTGAAAACTTTATAACCAAAGAGAATTTCCTCCTTTCCTTGCTATGTATTTAATTTTGGTTTGGGTGGTGGTGAGTGTCTGTCTCAGAGCCACTTCCAAGCTAGGTAAGTATTCTATCGCTGAGTTACACCCTCAGTCCCAACCAGCTTAGAGGAATGAATAGACCATCATGCCTGGCTCCCAGCTTCCACCCTCTTAGTGTACCATGTCCTAACTAAGGCACATATTATGAACGTGAAGTGCAACTTTGAGTTAAGAGACTGTTTCCAGCTTCAGAACCTGAGGCAGGAGGATCCGAGTATGTTTCCTGTGGTTATATACCACCACTTTCAAAAGTTGATTTATAGTTCTCTTGACATTTGTTTTCTGTTTTATTTATTTAATTTTTTTCCATGAATTTGCGTGTCATCCTTGTGCAGGGGCCATGATAATCTTCTCTGTATCGTTCCAATTTTAGTATATGTGCTGCCGAAGCAAGCACTATTTAATTTTTTGAGACATGGTCTCACCGTGTACCCTTCACTGGCCTGTAATTCACAGAGATCTACCTGCCTCTGCTGTCAGAAGGTATATCTGTGTTACTGTGGCCAGGTATTTATTTTATTTCTAAAAATTTTATTTTTATAAATTTTTATTTTTTTCTGCAATACACGCTTTTAATTCTAGCACTTGGGAGGCAGAGGTAGAAGGATCTCAGTGAGTTCTAGGCCAGCTTGGTCTACAGATTGAGTTTCAGGACAGCCAGGACTGTTATGCAGAGAAACCCTGTCTTTAAAACCAGAGAGAGAGAGAGAGAGAGAGAGAGAGAGAGAGAGAGAGAGAGNAGAGAGAGAGAGAGAGAGAGAGAGAGAGAGAGAGAGAGAGAAATATCTGTGCTGGACATGCTTGTGGGAATCTATTATCTCCTTCCATCATGTGGGTTCTGGGGATCAAATTGAGGTGACAAGCTTCCTGAGCTGTTTTACAGGCCCAAATTTTTGTGTTTTAAAGGGACTCTCATTTGTTATCTAGGTATATGGGGTGTCTGTCCTAAAGGACTAGTCCAGGGTCCTGGAGTGACTTGTCTCTCCATGTGTGTTTGCGTATGTGTGGGTGCACAAGTGTTTTCAGAAGGCCTGGAGTTGACAGAGGGTATGGTTATCTATATCACCCTCTACCTTGTCTATACTGAGACTTGGTTTCTTGATTGAATGCAGAGAGCTCACTGATAATGGCTAGTCTGGCCAGCTGGACCACTGCTCCCATCTGTCTTTTATGTGGATTCTGGGGCTTGGGACAAGTGCTAGACCTGTTCTCCTCAGCCTTAAGAATCATCTTTAAAATTCAGATTACTTCTTTTTTTTAGAGAGAGGACTCATGTATTTCAGGCTGGTCTTGAACTGATTCTCCTGGGATTTACAGTCTTGCATAACACCCAACAAATTGTTTCTTAATACATTGTTCTTTGTCATTAAAAACTGAATAAAGCTGACTTGCAATTAGAGAGAAACTTAGGATTGAGTAGAAAAATGTAAATGTTAGAAAGAGTCGAAATGTAGTTGATTATTTTTTAAGTGGAATGCTTAGTTATCATAAATAGTAATCAGTGCTGGCTTCAAAGGCCTGCCCACTTGTGATAACTTTTCATCTTGCTTCAAATCCCCCCTTTTACAAGGGATCAGATTTCCTGTGGTGTTCCTAACAGTGTGATTAAATTTTCGAGACTGGAACTGTTGAGCACTTAAATGCAAGAATGACTGTGCAGACCTAATTCATGGCTTCAACCAGGAGATTTGGGACCTGTCCCTACTAATTTATGATGATGATGTTGAAACCGATCTTTGCGAGGGATTATGGAAGCCATAATAGTTTATTGATGGTTCAGTTATTGTTTGTTGAAGCAGATTTACACAATTATAGTTTAATGACATAACAAGGGTATTGTCAACCAGGAGAGCATGACATGAAAACTTAAACTTAACAATTCATATGATATGTATTAGTTGAAATGATAATTTTCATGGTGATTTAGCCTCTTAGAAATCCTTGGAAACATTATTAGCTTATGAAATTATGAATTATGAATTTGAATTATGAAATTGAAAACTATGTTAATGAGTTGTAGGAAAGAACTTAGTATTCCTTTAAAAAGATTGGGGATTAGAAATCCAGTCAGTAGCATGAATCAAGTGCCTGCTTTTGGACTTGCTGTTGCCTGAGACTCAAGTTGAAACTAGACCCATGTTTGAAAGGATGAAACAGTGTGTTTTGGTTTCTTCGTCATGCCCTCATTGTAGTGGCCGATGTTACCAGAATGATTCAGACATTTAACGTGTGTGTGTGTGTGTGTGTGTGTGTGTGTGTGTGTGTGTGTTGTCCCTGCATAGTGCACTTTGCTTTTGGTGTCATGTGTCTCTACTGAAAAGATTTTGCAGCCTAATAAACCTCTCGGCCGATACAATAGTCCAAATCAGACCAAATCAAACCGAATTAGAAAAAGCCCAAGTTTAATGGATTAGCGCTCCCTGGTGACCTTCCAGTACCCCAGGGATGGAGACGGGGAAGGAAGACTGGAAAACCATGTGTTCGGTGTTGGGGGGGGCAGTTTAAATACCCTGTAGAAATGGTCTTGAGCATCTCTGAGGAGGGGCCACCGTTTGACAGGCTTTCTTGGAAGTGGAGTCTGGACTGAGGCATCTCCCAGGGGAGGGGGCTTGGAATGGAACTTTCCACCCGAACATTCCAGACTCCTTGGATAAAGCGATGACCCCAACCCAAACACCTACCTTACCTATTTGATAGGTCACATTCAGATGCCAGTGCCACATTTAGTCACAGCTAACTTTTTCCTCTTGTTCTCTCTCCCTCCCTCTCGGCCTCTTCCTCCCTCTCTGTCTCTCTCTCTGTCTCTCTGTGTCTCTCTCTCTTTGTCTCTCTCTCTCTCTCATTCATGCCCCCACCCTCTCACTCAGTTTGTTTTGTTTTTGCTGTATAGCTCAACTGGGCTCAACTTGAGACCTTGACTACCTACATAAGGTTCCCAGTTCCTTATATAGTCCACGCTGGTCTTGAACTTGAGATGCTCCTCTTGTCTCAGCCTCCCAGTTGCTGGGGTCATAGGCATTAGCCACCACACTGTGAATTCACGGCCAGCCTGTGCTTTATAATGAGTTAGTTCCTCGACAGTCGAGAATATAGTGTCAGGCCATGTCTCAAAAAACCAAATCAACCAAACAAATCTCAAACAGGCATTGGTCCTGTTTTGATTAGTTATAGCCCAGAAAGCAGAGCATGTGGAGATGAATCAAGCATGAGTCTTGGTCCTGTGGTAGTTTGAGAATGGATTCCATAGGCTCATAGGTTTGAATATATGATTCCCAGTTGGTGGAACTGTTTGGGAAAGATTAGGAGGTGTGGCCTTATTGGATGCAGTGTGTCACTGGGGGGGGGCAGGCTTAAGGTTCAGAAGCTCACCTATTGTTAGCTCTCTTTGCCCGCTGTTTGATGATAAGGATGTAAGCTTTTGGCTACTGCTCCAATGCTCTCCACCATGATGGTCATGGAGTCTAACCCTCTAGAATCATGTGTCGCAAATCAAATGTCCTCCCTCCCTCCCTCCCTCCCTCCCTCCCTCCCTCCCTCCCTCCCTCCCTGTCTTTCTTCTCTTTCTTTCCTTTTTTGGAATAGATTTCACTCTGTTGCTCTGACTGTCCTGGAACCCATGTAGACCAGGCTCCTCTCAAACTTACAGAGATCTGTCTGCCTCTGCCTCCCATGTGCTCGGATTATGTACCACTATGGCTGGCTTAAATGCTGTCTTACATAAATTGCCTAGGCCATGGTGTTTTCATCATAGCAATTAAAAAGTAGCTAAGACAGCTCCCAATAATTGTATAATTGGTCAGTGCCAAATGAGCATAATACAAAATGGTCATGAATTTCAAAATGGGTAGAAAGCTGAAAGTGTCCAGCCACATATGTGTGGGATTTGTTGGGGTGTTGATGGAATTGAGTTGGCAGGTATCTTAAGTTCTGTATTGTTTATTTTATACTTATTTTCCTTTTGAGAAAAGTTCTTGCTGTGTAGTCCATGCTAGCTCCCTGGACTCTCAGATTGTGAGTACAGGCATGTGGTACTGTATCAGGCTCTCAGCATTATCTTTCCAGGTTCAACTGAAACACCTTGAATGGGAATTGAACCCAGGGTTTTGTTCATGCTAGGCAAGCAACTCTACCAATGGAGCTACATTCTCCAGTCCCTAGTTCTTTTTATTTTATTTTATTTCTTTTAATTTTTATTTATTTATTTCCCCTTTTGAGACAGGATCTCACATAGCTCAGACTGTTCTGGAACTCACTATGTAAACCAGGCTGGCCTTGAACTCACAGAGATCCCCTTGTCTCTGCCTCCCAAGTGCTGGAATTAACAGCGTGCATCACTATGCCTGGTTTCATTTTAGTTTTAAAAACATTCTTTAATAATTTATGAAGTTAAAATCCATATAATTCATTTTATTGTCATTTTTGTGGGAAAGTCTCAGTCTGTATCTCAGGCTAGCTTGAAACTCATCTCTACCCCAGGCTGACCTTGAACTCTTGGCAAGTGTTATAGATGCGAGCTATTATTGTGGTAATAAATATTTTATTTTTATTTTTTATTTTACTTTGGTCTTTTGAGGCAGAATTTCTCTATATGTAGCCTTGGCTATCTGGAACTCCTCGCTGTGGCCTCAGACACACAGATATCTGCCTGCCTGCCTCTGCCTCCCAAGTGCTGGAATTAAAGGTGTGCTCCACTACCACCTAACTAATATGAATGTGATATCTGACCCTTTATGTCTATTTTTTTTACAGTATAGTATGTTTCATTGTTCATCCATATTGTAGTAGTATATATCAATCTATAATTTTTCTTTTTTGTAGTTGAATAATCATGGAATTATTTTACCATATTTTATCTGTTTTGCTATAAGTGGATGTTTGGCCTTTTTGTTACCTTTGGGTATTGTGAACAATGCTGTTAAGAACCTGTTTTTGTTTGTATTTGTTAGAGAAGCTGTTCTCGGTTTTTTCAGGGATCTAGCATGAAGAGTTCTGTGGGATCATGGTAATCCTATCTTTAGCTTTTTGAGGCCTTCCCAAGCTGTACTTTGTTACGTCGTAGTTGATTCTGGCATGTTCTGTTCTGACTCTCCTTTGCCTTTCCCGTGGCACCTGCCAGGAGACTGGGTGAGGGCAGGACGTTGTGTCACTAAGTATTCATCGACAGTTTCATGGCCTCATCTCCCAGTTAGTTTTTCAGGGAAATAGATGTATTCAGGCCTTGGCAGTACCAGGCATCTCCGTGGATGGTTGTAAACCAGGGCTACCGTTTTAAGCCATTGCGCTACTTGGGTTGTGGTGGTAATGGAGGAAAGCAGCCAAGGGCTTCTCCATCAGCAGCTTGTGCTGTGCTGTGGAAAGATAGTGCTAGCATTTGATGATGCTCACTCAGTTCATACAACAACAACAACAAATCCTGGATTTATAAAAGAGAACTAAAAATACCACGTCAGACCAGGATGATAAAAGAATAAACTGTTACTAATCTTTTGTGTTTCCACCACTGTTTTTGGCACATCTGTGATCTCATGACTTGAATATTGTGACACTAATTTTAAAACAACCCAGGCTTTCCTGCTGGCTTAGAGGAGGTCACTCGTGATACTTCTGATAGGGATATTTGGACTTAGCTTATACTGCTTCTAATATTTCTGAATAGTGTTGATCTTTATGTAATGCCAGTGAGACTTAAAGCTCAGTGTTGGACCAAGCGTTTCCTTAGATCTGTGCAGAAGAGTTTGTAGTGAACGCTGTAAATAGGGTTCTAAGGCTGCAAAATGCAACCATATCATTTGCTGATAGTTTTTAAACTAAAGATAAAATGTTTCACAACCACAGAAAATAGAAGAATTTACTTTAATGTGGCACGAATCTTCTGAATTAATTTGGGATTACTTATTACCTTTTGGCAGCCTTTTACTTTAACTTTTAAGATTTTAATAGAATAAAAAAGGAAAGAGAATAATGATTTTAGGGTTTTAGTTGTGACCGAATGTCCTATCCACATCCAACAAATCCTAGGAATCTGCAAAAGAGAAGTGGTGTGGGTAAATAAGTTTTATGTGGCTTTTTAATAAATTATGTGTTTTTTCCTATAGCTTTGTCTATCAAGTTAGTTACTGCTTAGATGAATATGAAATGGTTTTCAGTGTATTCTCTTTGGTGTTAGTGGGGTGTCAGAGACTAATCAGCCCTAGATTAAAACCTTTGCAGTGGATAGTGTACACAGTAGATAATTTAACTGAGAATTGGTGACAGGTAAGAAATTTCTGATTTCTTTCCTTTTTCTAGCTGTATATATGTTTTTTAAACACCTGATTGAGCTTGTAGCAGAGAGCCGCCTAATTAACTCTGGTTGATATCAGATGGGAGCTGATTTTTGAGATTAAATTGAGGAGATGGATTCTCTGGGGCAGGAGAGGAGGCTCTGAAATCATCTGGTCGTTTGTGTAAGACTAGGATACAGGTATTTGTGATTTCTTTTTTCTCTTGGTCTTTGAAGTGAAAATGGTCTCTGCTCCCTCAGCTGAGACTTTGTGGAACTGCTGTGTCTTCTCTTAGGTAAAGCTGTCAGTCATGGCTGTGGGCCATCACCACAAATACTTACAAGTATGTAGGTGCTCGTTGGCCTCTGGGACGAACGGTGATGCTGCAGGAAAAGCCAGTGCTGACATGCAGGGGAGCAGTCAGCTGTGTGCCCTAGTGTTCACACCTAGAATGTTAGCTTTGCGGCCCTGCGTATTCTCTTCAGGATAGTCTGTCTTTCTTTTTCTTGGCTGTTTGAGACAGGGTTTCTCTGTGTAGCCTTGGCTGTCTTGGAACTCACTCTGTAGACCAGGCTGGCTTCGAACGTACAGAGATCCTCCTGCCTCTGCCTCCTAAGTGCTGTTAGGACTTTTTTTTTAAGGGCTGTCTTGAAGCTAGTTTTAGATTTGAGACTGGGCTCACATCTACTAGAATAAGAGTGACTTGGAGATTAGCAGGACCTCTGGAATTTAGGTTTCTGTACTTAACACTTGTGTTCCTTATTCTTGCTCTGTGGGTGTGCCACAGAGCACATCCTGGGGTCAGAGGGAAACTTTCAAGGGCCAGTTAGTTCTCCTTCCACTTCTGTGTGGCCTTCCAGGATGGACTCAGGTTGCTAGGCTTGGTGGCAAGTGCCTGCTACCTGCCGAGCCCTCTCATCAGCCCACAATGTAATCATATGGTTAATGCAGATAATTTGTGAAAAAGAACATTGGAGAAGAGTCAGTTTTTTTCTTTTCTTTCTCCTCCTTCTTTTTTAAGTGATGTGTACTTCTTTAAGCACTTTCCCAGGGCTTTTATTTCCTACCTCGGATTGCATATTTGTAAGTATCCTTCAGTGGTTGAAGCCCGGTGACTGGATCACCAAATGCTCACTGGTAGCTCGCTGCAGTTGTTGTTGATGGGTTTTATGTGAGCGCTGAGAGCTGTGAGATGGTTGTTGACTTAAGGGGTGTCCTTATGCCCAAATAAATATTTACTTTCTTTCTTCCTTTTCCTTTTTCTTTTTTTTGGGGGGGGGGCGGCGGGGACGTGCAGATTTGCCTGAAGACCCGGACAATGTTCTTTTTTTTTCTTTCCCCTGTCATGGACTGTTAAAACATCTAGAGTTCCAATTCTGGTATTTTTTTCCCTATTTTATTACATTTTTAATATATAAAATGTCAGTCTTGCTGACATGTGTTGGTAATGTATATGGGTGATTATTTTGGTTGTGGCTACTGGTTGTGGTAAAAACTTGTCAGTAATGTATATTTTGGGTGTATATTACTTGAGAAAAATGTTTTGCTTTATTGAATGCTCTTTTGCTTATATATCTATTATGCCTAAAAGCAACTTTGTGTTGCTGAACAGTTTCTGTGACTGTGACATCTCATCTCAGGTGTGTTTGCAGGGTCAAATCAAATTAATTGTGATTCTTCCCGAATAAATGATGAAAGATGGAATGATTATTTGGATACCGTGAAATGTCTTCTGATACAGTTCTTCTCCAAGCACTTTCACTTTGGAGAGTTGTATTTCCTGCTGTACACATTCTGACAAGAGATGCTTCTTGCTTTCTATGTGGCTAAAAAAAAAATAAGCAGTTTTGTCCCTAAGCACAGTGCTTCTTCAGGGCTGATGGCTGTCAGTGATTTATGGAATGGCACAAGATGGAGTACTTATTAGATTTGCAGATGACAGAGTCAAGATTCAGGCAGTCTTGAGCAGGTTGGAAGACAGTTCAGATCAACTTTGAGTTCCAGTATTTAAAAAGTCAGTGGTGGCTGGATGGTGGTGGCACATGCTTTTAATTCCAGCACTCTTGAGGCAGAGGCAGGCAGATCTCTGTGAGTTCGAGGCTAGCCTGGTCTACAGAATGAATTCCACGACAGCCAAGACTATACAAAGAAACCCTGTACTGAAAAATAAAAACAAACAAACAAACAAAAAAGCAGCCAGGGGTGGTGGTGCATGCCTGTAAATTCAGCATTTGGGGAGCTGAGGCAGTAAGTTTGCAGTGAGTTCAAGGTTAACTTGGAGTACATAGGGAGTATCTACCTAGTCAGGGCTAGCAAGAGCTTGTGTTAAAAAAAAAAAACAAGCCAAGAAGAAGAAATAAACAACAAGAATAACAACAAAATTCCAGAATTTCAATATTTTCTATGTGGAAGGCTGGAAAGGTTTGGTTTGACAGCATCTTTGAAAAGAGATGTGGGTATTTGGTTGGGCTGTGTGCTCAGCACAGCCAGCATGACAGGCCTGGTTAGGGAGGAGTTCATGTAGTATTGGGGTGCACTTTAACTGAAAAACCCCTAGACTGTGTGCTTTTAAGGTGGATGTTAGTCAAGTAGTGAGCAGCCCCCAGGCGCTGTGCTCAGATAGATCCAGGATATGTAAAGGTGAAGGATGTAGGATGCCGGGTTGAAGGGAGGGCTTTCAAAGGTAGAAGACGGTTGGGTTAGTAGTGGTTTTTTATTTTTTAATTTTAAATTAACTCTTTTCAATTTTATTTCTTATGTGCATTGGTGTTTTTTCCTGCTTGTCTCTGTGAGGATATAGGATTCCCTGGAACTGGAGTTAACAGACAGTTGTGAACTGCCGTGTGGGTGCTGGGAATTGAACCTCAGTCCTTTAGGAGAGCAGACAGTGCTCTTAACTGCTGAGCCATCTCTCCAGCCTCATGTTGGTAGTGGTTTTTTGTTTTTGTTTTTTGTTTTTTAAAGATACTTCTTTTCAAAGATTTGAAGTCCTGTTATATTGAAGAGATAGTAAAATGTCTTGGGATTGTTCCTGGGGAACTTGGACTAGTGTGTCAAAAGCCCAGGGAGGTAGAGGCTTGCTCTCTTGTGACTGTGGTAACCTCCAAAGGTGATGGGCTTTCAATCATGACGAGTAATCTAAGTGGTGATTTGGTGGCCTATTTGGGATATGGAATAAAGACCTTTTCCTGGGCGTCTGAAAGTTGGTCTGGATGACCTCTAGGGTGCCATCAGTCCACATTTCTAAATCCCAGAAGGGAAACGCAGGGATCTGGTTCTACTTGTCTGCAGAGAAAGCCCTTTTCAGGCCATGGGGTCAGGAGTTGAGCGGGATGAGTTTTGAGTAATGCCAGGGTCTTTGAGTACAAATGTTACATTCTTCAGTATCTATCTAAAGAATTTGAAATTTCTCTTGTTAGGTATATACATCTAAATCAACAACAATAAAACTTTAATTAATTTTATGTTTCATGAGACCCTGTTCGAAGTCTGTAGACATTGAGTTTAGTAAATATCTATTATAATAGGTAATTCTCTGTCCAAAATGTTAAGTGTCGTATGCAGTGGATCCTGAACAGTCCTGGAGGCTGTGTCTAACTGTCCCCTGTGGTTTCTGTTATCAGCAGTTAAAAATGTTGTATGGAAAACTGGAGAAATGACCAATTTTCTTTGGAAATTTAAAATAACCTTTATTATTGCATATTAGGCTTTTCTTTTTTATTTAATTATTGTTAATGTGTATTGTTCCTGATTTATAAATTAAGGTTTATTGTTGGTATGTGGGTGCAGGAGTAGCAAACCTGAACAATAGCAGTATATATCAGGTACAATATCTCTGTTCCAGACTTCCACTGGGGGACTTGAAACTTAGCCCAGGGTCAGTGGAATGCTGTATGTGCACTGCCTGTAGGGAAAGTGATCCAGGGCTTAGGTCACTTCCCTCTGTACTAATGGAGCTGCCGTGCAGAACCCTATCAGTGTCTCTGCACAGGCAGAAGTAGCTGAAGCAGCTGGCTGAAGCACCCGCTCTCATCTGTATGCTCACGGGGTTGGGCTGGGATTCTAAAATAATGGCCCTTGAGCTGAAGTGTGCTATTGGTTTTTATACCTTTGAGCCTTTGACATTTAGAATTGTGCTGACAATCACATGACTTGTTTTTTGGTTGTTACTTGTTTGGACAAGAAGATAGTTTTATGTAGCTGAGACTGGCCTCAAATTCAGCCTTCCTGCCACCTCTTCTCAAATGCTAGGATTCCAGATTTGTGCCATCACACCACACCTAGCAAAATGATGTTTCGTATGGACATGCTGTCACTTGGATAGAGTGGGAGAAGATGGGGATGTTACTGGAGAACAGTAGGTTACCCAGTCCCAAGGCCAGGCTTATACTCACTACCAGATTGGAGAGCACTGCTGCCCTGGCCAGATGGAGTCAGATTTGTCGGGATTTTCTTTCTATTGAGGCGTGGAATGAGCTGGAACAGGTGTTAAGATAACTAGAACACTGCATTATTTAAAGGTGAAGGGTTATGTTACTGTATTAGTTTCAGTTTGTCAGCCTGTGCCCTAGAAGGTCTCAGCCACAGATGCTGTGCAGATCAGATCACCAGAGTGTCTTGATTCCATACAAATGGCTTAGGCTGGGAATTTTCTTATGTGAGAAAGTGGGGAAATCCTTTACCTAGCTCAATTCAAGGTTACTGTACTTTTTTTTTTTAAGTTTTTTAATCTTTTAAATTTATTTATTTATTTATTTTTTCAAGACAGGGTTTCTATGTAGCTTTTTTGGTGCCTGTCCTGGAACTAGCTCTTGTAGACCAGGCTGGTCTTGAACTCACAGAGATCCGCCTGCCTCTGCCTCCGAGTGCTGGGATTAAAGGTGTGTGCCTCCACTTCCCTGTCAAGGTTTTTTTTTTTTTTTTTTTTTTTTTTTTTTTTTTTTTTAAACAGTTTCACTATGTAGCTCTTGGCTGGCTTGGAACTGTCTTGTGTAGACCAGGCTGTCTTCAAACTCTGCAATCTGCCTGCCTCTGCCTTCTGGGTGCTGGAATCAAAGCCATACACTATGATTCCTGGCTTATATCCAACTTTTTTGATACTTATGTCTATCTGTGATACACTTTAGACTGCTTTCACATGGTTATTTTGATAACAGGAATACATTTTTCCGCATTTTAATTTATTTTGTGCTTTGAGGGGCAACACATCGCACAGCATGTGCACAGAGGTCAGAGGACAGCTTTGGAAAGTGAGGTCTTTCCTCTCACCTTGTGGGTCCCAGGGATTTAACTTAGGTCATCAGTTCTGCAGCAGAAGCCTTTACCTGGCCGAGCTTTCTCCTGGGTAAATGAAATTCATTATTCATATAACTTAGGTGCAGTTTCTGAAATGCTTCTAAATTACTGCAGGTAAACAAAGAAAATCCTTTAAAAAAATCCTTTGTAGATTGTGACTGGTGTCTAGTTGGATGGTGTCATCACTATGGCTGTATCTGCCTGCCAGTGTGTTCATTTTGCATCTGAAAAAATTAACACTGAAGAATCTTATGTTTAGAAGTTCCATTATTAAGAGCCCATTCTCTCCTTTTTTATCCTTTAGGTCTTGATTTCCTAAAGATGTCTTTCACTTGAAGAGTACAGTCCTTTCCATTGTCCACGTCGCCTGGCTGTCCTCTTCATCTCTTAAGGATGCTTGTCCCTAAGATGTTGCTTGACATGGGCTGGGATCCTTTGCCTCTTTGTTGAATTGTGACTTTCAAATGTGCAGGTTGTGTTAAGTACAAGGAGAACCTCTATGGGTCACGTCTCTGTTGGAAAAGTCATTTGTCAACCATGGTAAAACTTGCAAACCCACTTTACACAGAGTGGATCCTTGAAGCAGTGCAGAAAATCAAAAAGCAAAAGCAACGGCCCTCTGAAGAGAGAATCTGCCATGCGGTCAGCACGTCCCATGGGTTGGATAAGAAGACAGTCTCTGAACAGCTGGAGCTCAGTGTTCAGGATGGCTCTGTTCTCAAAGTCACCAACAAAGGCCTTGCTTCCTATAAGGACCCAGACAATCCTGGGCGTTTTTCAGCAGTTAAACCAGGCACCTTCCCCAAGTCAACCAAGGGGTCTAAAGGACCATGTAATGATCTGCGCAATGTGGATTGGAACAGACTTTTAAAGAGAGCAATCGAAGGCCTTGAGGAGTCAAATGGCTCCTCCTTGAAGAACATCGAGAAGTATCTCAGAAGTCAGAGTGATCTCACAGGCACCACCAACCACCCAGCCTTTCAGCAGAGGCTCCGACTAGGGGCCAAGCGCGCTGTCAACAATGGGAGGTTACTGAAGGAAGGACCGCAGTACAGGGTCAACTATGGGAACTCCGATGGCAAAGGAGTGCTCCAGTATCCCAGTGCTTTTCCATCCTCACTCCCGCCTGTCAGCCTTCTGCCCCATGAGAAAGACCAGGTGAGTGAAACTAGAGTCTTTACCCATTGGAAACACTACTGTTGTAACTTTGCTTCTGTTTAGGTTGTTCCATGTACACACATGTGGACAAGTGGTTCTCAATCTGTGGGCTGCTACCCCTTTGACGACCCTCCTATCTCCAAAAAGATTTATTTATATTACAGTTCATAATAGTAACACAATTACAGTTCTGAAGTAGCGGCGACAATAATTGTATGGTTGGGGTCACTACAACATGAGGACCTGTGTTAAAGGGCTGCAGCGTTAGGAAGGCTGAGAACCACTGCTGTGGATGAAAGTTATGAATGGATTTGGAGGAGATTAGTTGTTTTTGCCTTGAAGCTAGCTCTTTATTTTATATTAGCACAATTCACAGCATGAGTTTTTAAAGTCATTTTATGATGTATTGAGGGCTTTCTCAGTAATTAAGAGTTAACATAATACTCACATGACTTGTTTTATGCTGTAATTGCTAGATAAACCTTAGTCTACCTTTCTCAAGCCTAAGAGAAGATAAAAACCTTCATTCTTACTTTAATATCGATCATCTTTGCATTTTGGGAGTTGTTTTATTATGTGACCTAAATCCCTACTGTTTTAATTTAAAGTCAAGTGGTCAGTGGGTGTCGGTGAATGTTATTTTGAAAAAAAAAAAAAAAGCTTTTTAATTGCATTTATTTGTTTGTTTGCTTGTTTACTTTTGTGTATGTGTGCATTCATGCCTGCAAGCCTCAGTGCACAGGAGGAGGTCTGGGGACTGCAGGAGCCAGTTTTCTCCTCCCACTATGTAGGTCCTGGAGATCAAAGGCAGGTTGGTAGGGGTGGTAGCAGGCACCTTTACTTACTGAGCCATCTTGCTGGCCCAAGGCTTTGTGTTGCTGTTAATCTCACTGTAAGTACACAGTGAGTTCTGTTACTACTGCGATTTTAAGCCTTCAGTTGATGTGGTTTTCTTGGTTTTATTTCAGATGTACTGAATTAATCTCCAAAAGTCAAACTGAAGTAAAATGAGAGACTGTAAAATCAAGCCCTGCAGTTTTTGCATTCCTTTTTTTAAGTACAGTCATTGATAACAGTTAATTTTACGTTTTAAAAACAACATTAACCATTGTTAGTAGGAAGCAGTGGTGCCTGTACACTGCATATCGAGAGGATTGAAAGCCATGTTTGGGCTCTGTGGGACGGTGCCTGCCTGCCTGCCTGCCCTGACATGGGCCCTGGTCCCCTTTCTGCTTAGCTGGTAAGGGCCCTAGCCCTGGAAGCTGAATAAGACCAGGTCTTTGCACAGGTGTCTGGAGTCTAGAATGGATTCTGTTTGCTTTTCTATGAGACAGGGTTTCTCTGTGTACCTCTGATTGTCCTGGACCTCACTCTGTAGACCGAGCTGACCTAGAACTCACAGAGATCCGCCTGTTTCTGTCTCTCTGAGTGCTGGGATTAAAGGTGTGTGTTTCTTAACTGTATTTGTACCTTCTTGGTCTTCTACAACATTTATTTATCCATTGATGGTGGTTGCACTAGATCAAAAAATGAAGTAAACTATGAAATTTTCTTCCTTATAACTTTATTTTAAAAATGACAGTAAAACAACTAATTTAAATTCCTGAACACAGCCATTTAGGCACCTCTGGTTTCTCTTTAAAACATTTAAAATTTTTTCGCTTACTGTTACTTATTTATTTAGAGACAATACTTCACTATGTAGCTCTGGCTGTTCTGGAACTGTGTGTGTAAACCAGACTGGCCTCAAACAGAGACCTGCCTGTTTTTGCTTCTGAGTGCTGGGGTTAAAGATATGAGTTACAATGCCCATCTCCTTAAATATTTTAAATACATACACATACATGCTTATAAAGCATATACATACACATACACACATATGTATATAAAGCATATATACATATGTGTGCATGTATATATATGAACATATATTTTATAAAGTTTCCTAGAGCCATTTCTTCCTAACTTTGCTTTTTTTTTTTTTATCCTCAGCCATGGCAAAGTTTTATAATTATCAAGCATACGGGTCTAAGTTCAGGTACTTGGCCAGTGTAGTGCTTTGTAAATAAGTGTCCTCTGGAGGCATTTTTCCTTGTCCTGGAGGAGTCAGCATAGATTCTCCATAGTGCCTCTCCTTTTCTGCCCACCATTTCTTGCTAACCTTTTCATTTTTCTTCAGGCATCATCTGTACAGAACTATTTTTAGTCTAAAGAAAAATTCATGTTTGAAAGTGTCTAGTATTGAGAACAGAGTAGTTTATTGCTTAGTGTGCAGTTGCAGCTGCTCTTTCTGTGATGTAGATCTTTAAATTGTCAAGTTAGCATCATTTAAGAAGGAAAGCTGAGAAAATGTGCTCCAGATATTTAATTGATGAAATATGGGAATTAATTGTGTCAAGTAATCATTAAATTTTTGGTGGGATTTTTATCACTGAGCTATCTATCTAGCCTCAACCAGTTATAGGTATTTTCTTTCTTTTTTAGGTAGGCCCTCATTATGAGTCTAATTCAAACTGTCTTGGAACTCACTAGCTAGCACAGAGAGGCCTCAACACCTTTTTATTTTTTATTTATTTATTTTTTTTTTGTGAGACAGGGTTTCACTACACAGAACACTATATAAACCAGGTTGGCCTTGAATTTGCAGAGGTCTGCCAGCTTCTGCCTCAGTGCTGGGATTAAAGGTGTGTTTCTTTTTTTAATATTGGATCTTCCTCTCTTGCTCTCCATTGTGATTTTTGGGACAGGATCTCTCACTGATTCGGCTGTATGGGCTGGCTAGAGAGCTCCAGGGACCCTCTTTCTCCACATCTCAAAGCTAGGATTACAGATGTTCATCCCCTGTTCCCAGACTTCTACACAAGTGCAGGGGATCCGAACTCAGATCCTTGTGTTTGTGTGGTGTGAGTACTTGACCCACGAAACCACCTTCCCTTCTTTCCCCAATTTGGAAAACTATTGAAACCGCTTGTCCTTGCTGACTTTGAATTTTTGATCCTGCTGTCTTAGCCTCCCTAGTAACTGGAATTTCAGGTATGCCACCATGTGTGGCAGAATTTAGGACATGAATGGAGACTGTTCCCAGATGTACAATCTTAACTATAGTTTGGTGAAATAATGTCTTTCAAAGAAACTTATCGTGATTGCTTTTGAGTAGCTGAATGTCATTGTAAAAGAGAAAATTAAAACAATAGCTATTGTTTTGTAAGTGCGAATGCTGGCCTCTTCCAAGTAGTTCACCCTTACCTTTTGGCTCATAGTTACTGGGAGGGAGGGAGATTATTGTCCTGCTTTTTGCAGATGAAAAACTGAGATGCAAAGCTTAAGCAATCTGTTGAAGGTCAGTAGAGCAGGTGAGCAGATAGTCTGGGCAGTGTGTCCTAATCAGCATGGGAAGTCTCTCTTACTGTTCTTCAGTCGGTCAGAAGTACTTACTCCCCCCCCCCACACACACACAAGTAGATGAAATTTGGTAGTTGTCTGATGAGTTTATTACATTTTTTCCAAGTAGGTACAATTTATAATATTAGCAGACTTGAAATGCGGTGGGGAAGTGGTAAATTGTGCCTCATTAGATCTAACGTCATCATCACTCCTCTGCAGGACTGCTGGGAGGAGCACAATAGAAGCTGGAATAGACGGCTCCTCCCTGGAATGCCATTGCAGGACTCGTGATAGTCTACAAGTCCAGCTGGGTATTACCATTCGCACTTAACACGAAATACTTTGTATTTATTTAAGAAGCTTCCTCTGGTGAGGTGATATGGAAATGAATTAAACCACTGAAGATAAAACTTTATCTTTCACTCAACTAGGGAACTCCTAAAGGATAGTATTAATGTTTCTCATTAAAAGTGGTAAAGCTCAATTAGGTCAGATTATGAGGACTTTAGAAAGTCAAATATTCTAAGAGACTTCAGTTATCACACTTTGTAGCAGTAAGATTCCATTTGCATATATGGGCTTTAGCATTTTTATGAAATCAGTTTAGTCCAGTTTTAAGCAGATTCCTTAGTATTTCACTTTATTGAGACTGCCATTCTAAAATTTATTAAATGTTAAATCTTGGTATGTTTCTAGTGCACTGTAAAGTAGGGGCGCTCCCAATAATGCTTTTGAATTTTTTCTTTAGGAGAAATGAAAGAAATGTTAGGAGTTTTAGGAAAACCAAAAGTAGTTACGTAGTTACATGCACACTGAGATTGTTAATAGGAAAAGTTTTTATAAAGGAGCACAGGTTCTTAGTGACAAACACTTGTGATGGTCTTGGCAGTTTATCTGTTCCCTCCTTCTCTATTTATTTTCAGTGTTTTTAAGATGCAGTCTCCCTCAAACATTATGTAGCCCAAGCTGGCTGAATTCTGCCTTAGCCTCCCAAGTGTCCCCACCCCCATGAATTTTGGGAGTTCTGGGCAGGGTAGTGTTTATCAGAGTGAAGGATGCGCAGACACATTGCTGTCAGATTCTTTTATCAGACTATAAATGAGAGAATTTTAGTTTTTCTTCACTGTTTTCTCTGGTCTGCTTACCCTTGTCCTCCAGTAGACCCTCCTCATCTGTCTCTGGGACTTTTCCTGTTGTGAACACTTTCCTTTGTGAAGGAAGGGTCTTTCACTAGTCCAGGTTGGTCCCTGATGTAGCAGAAGCCCTGGGGGAACTGTTCATAGTCTAAAGCAACTCTATTTTTTTTTAAACTTGCCTTATTTTAGAGCCCCAGTGTTCTTCTGTTGACTTTAGTGAGAGTTGATGTCCTTTGTACGGATGATTTCTTGTTCTCAAAGAGTATTAGCTATACATATTCAACTGAATGTTGGATAAAGCCTTAAATGTTATAAATATGGTCTTCAGAATCCTCGAATTTGCTATTGGCATGGATAAGAGTCAGTTTTAGAATAACAAAACATGAAAGATCAGGTGGATCAGATGCTGAGTTCGAAGGTCAGGGAAGGAAGCTTGTGGTTCTTGTTGTTCCCGTGTAATTCAGCTTCAGCTGCTCTTCAGAAGAGCTGTGGGGCTGCCTTTGCGAGCAGGTAGTACAAGTCCCTGCTCTGTGGAGAGAGCTGTGGGCCTGTCTCCAACTAGTCAGTCAGGTCAAGTGGAAGATGAAATGAGTGACTGGCTCTTCCTGTTGCACTTGAAGCATGACAGAGTGTTCTACTTTTGTACTGTTAGCAAGAGAGAACTTGTCTAGACTTCTCCTGAAGTAGACTTCAGGTAGAGGAGCAGCACCATGGCAGATTTGATTGTTAGGGTGTGGTAAACATTCTTTGTGACTCCTTAGATCTTAGGTGTATTTGATGCTTTTGATACCTTTCCCACAACATTAATCCCGTCCTGAATGAGCACCACCAGCCTTGGGGAATTTATGCGTGTATTCCCTGTACCTACATGACTTAGAACAGCTGGGGTACATGTGTGTGCATACGCGCGCATTTGCACGACTGCTGGGAATGGAATGCAAGACCTTATTCTCATCAGGCGAATACTCCCACTACTGAGCCATAGTCCTACTCTGGGATACTTTTAGTACCAAGGAAGTCAGAATTTTTAGCTTTGGTGTTATTTAACAGTTATGTGTTGTTTGCTGGTTTATTCTTATTTTATCTTGAATGGCAAAGATTTTATTTTTGTTTTCTCTTCAGACTTTAACAGATGATATACTTTAAGTGTTTTCAAAATGGAAGCCTGTGTTTTTTTTCCCCTTGTGTGTCATCCCCAACACATAGGAGATGTGTTCTGTCACTGAAGTGACGGTTTTGATTGGAACATTCAGGATTTTGTTGTGTTTTTATACTTCATTTTCTTGGACTTGAACGTTAAACTACGTAGATTTGGTCAAATTGTTTTTTCAGTCACACCAAGATTTACAATCTGAATCTGAATCTTCTCAGTACTTTCATCTCTCCCATCTATTAATGTTTACCAAATTAAACATAAACAGCAATTAGCTTACCAAATTAGAGTTAGCAAATGAGTCAGCCATGTTATTTGATAGATGACACTTTGTTAGCAGGGCCATGAGGAAAGTGTGTTTTGTTTGCATGCGGGTGCTCTTGCTGCTTTCAGGTGGTGACTGGAAGTTAGAGGAAGAGGGATGCTTCTGCTCTGCTTTGGATCACTTTGCTGAGAAGTTGCCAGAGGTGGAAAACTGCGTATTATCGTTTTTGTTTTTTATAAAAGTAAACATTATAATCAGTAGACTATAATGTGTGCAGTGTGCATTTTAATTTTATGAAATGAAAGGTTATGTTTTAAAAAATCTGCAGAACAAGGCAGACGGAAGTACTAGATAAACGATGCTAGGTTAAACTGAGACTGACCTCCAAAGAGGTGCAGAGGAAACCCTAATCAGTGCTCAGAGGGAATCCAGGAAGGATTTGTGTTAATTTGACAAGTGGATTTAAAATTCTTCAGTTACTATTTTTCAGAAACCAGCTTTGTTCGTACATCCTTTTTCTAATTTGCTCCACTTTTGATCTTTGATAAACCAACTGCAATATTGTTTCATTAACAAACTTGACTGGCTAACAGATGTTTCTTTTGGCTTGATTGTGTCCTCACTATTAAAAACAGCATAGGCACTCAGAGAAACCATGCTGGGCTTTTTCCTGTCTAGCTAGACCGGCAGTTCAAAAGAGCAACCTAATTTCATTTACAAGTTCAGGTTTTTTTTTTTTTTTTTTTTTTTAATTCCTTGGTGTTATTCTGGTAAGCATGCAACATCGTAGCTCATCAGGGAGCATTGTAGACCCCATCAGGGAGGTCCTCCTTGCTTCCCTTCTTTTTAGCCCCCCACTCGTGTTGTTGTTAATGTTGTTAAGCATTGTTCAGGTTTAGTGTGCAGGAAGAAAGGGATTGCAGAAGAGGTGATTGAGACATCATAGACTCTTCCACATTTTAGGGGAACAAGTGGGTTCAGTCTGAGTGATGGAGATCATTTCTTCCTGTCCTTTGATGTCAGAAAGCTGCCATATGGAGTGCAGTGAGGCCTGTGAGAAGGAGGTGAGCCCGACTGGGCTGCCTGTGATGTTCTCAGTGATGCTGGCTTGGAGCCAGAGGCAGTATGGTTTCTGTGGTAGTTTCTGATGTGATCAGTCCTGCTTTTGGTCCAGTTTCCTGCCATGCTTGTGACCCTCTCCAGCCATAAATAGGAAGGACGAAGTTTAAAACAAGAGCGCAGATATTTTATGGAACAGAAGCAGCAGCAGAGGAGAAGAATGTACAAACTAAACCCAGGAACAGAGTCATCAATGAGGATTCCTTCTTGATGTCTGACCTGCTCCTGTGGTATTTTAATGTTACACGTTTCTCTCTCATAACGAAGCCCAGATTGTAGCTGTTGAATTTGAAGTGTGAGTATAACCGCAGCGACTAATATGTGCCCGTGAAAGTGTGGGGGCTTCTGCAGAGCACTAGTTACTCACTGCATCCTGGGCAGGATGTGAGCATCTGGAAAGGAGGACAGTGGAGGGAGCCAGTGCACACTTTCCTCCTTACCTTTGTAATTTAAAAAATTGTGCTAGCTGATTAAAATGCCACATTTTTTTCACGTGGGTTCATCAACTGTTAATATTATACCCTATTTATTTTTTTCCTTTTCTCTTCTAGAGAGAGAGAGAGAATAAATAAATGAATGTATGTATGTATAATTTTTGAGCCCAGATTAGCGGCTCAAGCCTTTAATCCCAGCACTTGGGAGGCAGAGGCCAGCTTGGTCTATATGCAGATTTCAGGTTTGCCAGAGCTGCATAGAGACAGACCCTGCTTCAAAACAAAACAACAACAACAAACCAAACAGAAATTAAGTTTGGATGAACTAATGGAAAGTAAGTGGCAGACCTTAAACATTTTGTTAGGATCCCATCATCCTGTGTAGTGCAGTGCTGCCACTCAGGTAAAACCTTCAACAGTGCAGTCAGAGCGTTCACCCAATAGTCCTTACTTTCTCCAGGGAACCTTAACGAACCTGATTTAGGACCCAGGAGTCAGCCAAGTTCACAGTTGCTTTTGGTCATTGTGACTCTGAGTGGAGAACAGCTTTCCCACTGTTTGAGCAGACATTGCCAGTTTTGAAGAGTTGTCGTAGGATATCTTGAGTTGATAATTTTACTGGGGATTTGAACCCAGGGCCTCCTGAATGCTATGTAAACACTGTACTACAGAGGTACATTTTGAGCATCTAGATCTTCCTTTGTAGGAGCACTCTTCCTTTTGTGATTAGTGAGTACTCAGTGCAGTCTTGAGACCATGTGAGTAAGCGTTCACTCAGTGTGTATTACCTTTCCATCACTGCTTTGCTCACATAAACTCAGCATTTGAAGCACTGCAGCCTGTCATCTGTTAGAGGACCACAGCCACAGAGTCTTGTTTCCTTGCTTCTGTTCCCAGCTTCTAGACTTGGTTGGAATCATGATTCCCTTCTCTGTCATCAAGTGCTTGGCTTTAAAGGATGCATGGCATTAGAGTGGGTTCATTTGGCTAATACTGGTTAGCCTTTTCCCATCAGAGTCCTGAACTGGGAGTGGTGGGGCATGACTGTGATCCCGGCAGTCAGGAGGCCAAGGCAAGAGGATTCAGATTGAGGGCCAGTTTGGACTCTGTAGTGAGACCCTGTCTCAGCAAAACAATAAACAAACAAGCAAATAAAGATCACCCCCTTTAGAGTTAAAAGCCCACGTAAAGTATTAAGACCGTATTCCTATCTGCAAGGTTACCGTGTTGACAAAGACAACATAAGTTCAGGGCATTAGGAAGTCTGGATGTTGTGGGGTGGTCATCGTGTTGCTGGCTTGCTGCACAGTGGGTTACCTGACTCAGATCGAATAGTACAGTAGAATCTGCTTAGAGAAGAACGGGTCATTTTGCAGGAGTTAGAGTTGGCTGGCCTTGAGTTCTGTGTTCCTGGATGATTTTTAAAGGTGTGAGCAGGGCTGGCTTCTGCCCCTGGTTGGTCTCTTTACTAACAAGAAATGGATTTACCAGTGAAGTTTAGAAAATTTGGGAGCTGGAGTAGGATTTGAGACTGTCTGACTCTGCAGCTTCGGGTATTCAGGAATCTGAAGTGTAGCCCAGGCTGGCCTTGACCTCATACTCCTCCTGTCTTAGCTTTAGTGCTCTGAGGAAACAATTCAGCTCTCAGATCCTCTGCTTGCTGGGTCAGCACACACCTTACTGAGCTACTCCCCACCCCAGCGCAGAGTATTAAAGAGTAGGACTTTGGGTACTTTAAAGTTTTTGTTTTTGGAGATAGGTTTTCTAGCCCAGGCTAGCCGTGAACTTGTCGTCTTCTCGCTTTCGTGTCCCGAGCGCTCATGTTAAAGGCATGTGATGTAAAATCTGATTTAAATGTTTTTTGAGAAATATATTTAAAGTTGAAGAGGATCTTTCAGCTGAATACACACAGAACACACTAAAATCAAACAGATAAGAGTCTAGTGACGGTGTCAGCAGGTAAAGGCACTTGCCGCCAAGCCTTAGGGCTGGAGTTGAGGCCTGAGAGCTCACGTGGTAGGAAGGACAACTCCAGCAGGTTGTCCTCTCGCCTCACACGCAGGCCTATATGCCTCACTAAATAAATATATGTAAAAACTATTTTTAGAAATGAAAAGCTTTTATTATTGTGCATGTGTGTGGGTGTGGCTTGCACAGAAATCTGCATGGTGGAACCCAGGGATCAAACTCAGGTTTTCACATACCCATTTCACCACCTGAGCTACCTCAGCAGGTAAACAATTTAATAAGACTGGCTTTTCAGAATCCCCCCCGCCTCCCCCAACAGGGTTTCTCTGTAGTTTTGGAGCCTGTTCTGGAACTCACTTTGTAGACCAGGCTGGTTTCGAACTAACAGAAATCCACCTGCCTCTGCCTCCTGAGTGCTGGGGTTAAAGGTGTGCACTGTCATCGCCAGGCTCAGAAACTTCATTTTTGAGACAGTGTCTCACTGTTGGCTCTGACTGGCCTGAAACTCCTTGTGTAAACCAGGTATGTAGATCTGGCTGGCCCTGAACTTGCAGAGCTCTACTTGCCTCTGCCTCCAGAGAGCTGGTATCAATGGTGCGTGCTACCGTGCCCAGTTTTTAGTGACATTTTGGAGACTAAGCAATTTCTGAAGCATTTTATGTCTGTTATTTCAACCTTAAGCCCTTAGTCAAGGACTCTGAACAGTTGGAAAAGAAACCACACAGGTGTCTGTGTTTTTGTTCTTTGGAAAATTTTGGAGAAGTAAACAGCAAATAAAGTGGGGTGGCGGCAGGGGCTAGAGTCCCCCTTTCTTTCACAGTGCAGCTGCATCTTTCCCAGTTGTTGCCCTTAGCAGAAATGCTTTGGAAATCCCAAATGCTGCCAGTTGAAGACTAACAGCTGTTTAGTACCAGCCTATCAACTGCTTTCCAGAACTGATAAAAGCTATGATCTTCCCATCTGATGAGCTCTGACCTCCTGAAGCCTTCCAGCTTATCTCAGTTTCCACTGAAATACAACACGATACTAATAATTACATCCCCCCGAAGCGTTTATGCCAGCTTATAAAATCACCGCCGTATTGGAAAATTGTGTAGTATCTTGATTTCAATTTAGCATGGTGTGTTGGTTAGCAATAAATCTTCCTAATGTATGAACACAAGCCTGCAGGCAGCTTGGAGAACACTGATCAGGTGCAAATTGGATGTATTTTGTAAGCATTTCAAAAATTCAGAGCAAAACGAAATAAATAGTTATGACTGAATGCAATACTTTTTAGTTTTTTCTTTTAATACTCATGTATATCCTGTGAAAAAAATTCCCAGTCCTCCTGAAGTCCATTATCTTTGTGGGTGACCATTTTTATTTTTATTTATTTAATTTTATTTTTTTAGCAGAGGTGACTGAGTGGCTATGAAGAATTTATCAAATTATTGAAAATGCTGACATTTAAACTATTTATGTGCATACATAGAAGTTACATGGAACCTTCAGGTCACTGGAGCACAAACATGGCTTACACAATGAGTCCAACAGAAGCAAATGAAACCAGACTTGGAAAAAAAATGGTTGTCCTGGCCAGGCATGACAGGCCTACAATTCCTGCATGCGGGAGGTTGAGGCAAGAGGATCAGGAGTTCAAGGCCAGTTTCAGCTACCTTGCAAGCCCAAGGCCAGCCTGATCTACCTGAAACTGAAACATTGTCATACACATCCTTTTTTTGGGGGGGCGGCTGTTCTTTTTGTTTGTTTAGAGACAGGGCTTCCCTGTGTAACAACACTCCTGGCTGTCCTGGAACTCGCTCTGTAGACCACACTGGGCTTGAACTCACAGGCCTGCCTGCCTCTGCCTCCCAAGTGCTGGGATGAAAGGCATGGCTTGTGGATGCTCTTTCGTCACTGACGGTGGCTTTATTCCACCTCTCAGATCCCCTTCCCCACCTTTAGGGAAAGGGTCTATCTTCAGACAGATCCCCACTATATGTTAGCTCACAAAATCTTGATGTGTGAAACACACCCAAGAACCTATTGGAGTATGTCCTTATAAATATATTTATATCAGAGAAAACAAGGCACTTTGGGAGCATGACATCTTTCTCTCCTATGTGTACATTGTTCTAGGCAGAAAGTAAAATTGGTTAGTTTCTCAAGTGAATTAACTGAGCAAAGTTCAGTAACAAAGCTGTTCCTGGCCTTTGCTGAGGCCCTATTAAAGTGGACATGGCGGGAAGCACAGAAGGCATTTCCTGTGCGACACCTGGTCCCAGGCTCGAAGCTTGCTGCCCAAAGAGGGCTGACATGTCTCCTGAATTGGAGCGCCTGGCCCTGGCACACTGCCTCCCTCCCCAGGCCCTGGGGTCAAGTAAGGGGCTGCAGCAGGAGGTAGTCCTAGCGCAGAGCAGGGACACAGTGGGAATGCTTAAGCAGGGTAGGTGACCATTTTTAAATTAACTACCTAGTCTATGACATTGAATGAAAGCAAACAGGCGTGGTTGAAACACTGTATTTGTGCTTATCAAGTGTGTGTGCTTAGTAGTTCACATTGTATTTGGCGATCTTAGAAACCATTCAAGGAGATACTCATTTAGACACACTGTAATATTTTTAGGATTGCAGATAAAGCCAGGTGTGGTGACATGTGCCTTTAACCCCAGCACTGGGGAGGCAGAGGCAGAGGCAGGCAGATTTCTAAGTTCCAGGCAAGCCTAATCTACTGAGGGAGTTCCAGGACAGTCAGGGCTACTCAGAGAGACCCTGTCTCAAAAATCAAAAAAACAAGGAAATTTACAAAATAATATTACATGACCCCTGAGTGGCCATGAGATTTGTTATAGGTAAATCTTAGAGAGAAACAAGCAGACCACAGGAAGGGGTGACCTCTACATGGGCAGTGCCGGAGCTGGCACGTGACTCTCGGTGCTCAGGCTGCCAGTAGTTCATCTGCTCACCGCATCTGTCCACATCGTGTGCAAAGCACTGTGCTGGGCCCTGTGGGAGTTACAGAAAGAAACCATGTTTAAATGGTTTAAAAAAAAAAAAGCCAGTTGAAACATGTCAAGATGCCCAGCTATGAATCCTTCTTAAGTGACTAATATGGTGATCTTCATCCTCAGAGTGGTTGGAAGTTTTATAGTTTATTAGTATAGTGTATGTGGATGATGTATGTGTGTGAGTGTAGGTACATTGCATGCTACAACACATACATGTGTAGAGGTCAGAGTACAACTTTGAGGCGTCAGTCCTCTCCATTGCAGGTGCTGGAGGTCAAGGCAGGCACTTTTTATCTTCTGAGGCATCTTTTTAATTTGTTTTATTTTATGAATATGAATATTTAGTTTGCATATGTAAGTGTACAATGTGCATACCTATATAAACCAAAAGAGAGTATCAGACCAATGGAACTGGAATTACAGATATTTGTGATCTGCTTTGGGGATGCTAGGAACTGAGCCCAGGACTTCTGCAAGAGCAGCATGTGTTTTTAACTTTTGAACCATCTCCTTATCAGATCCCTTGAGCTAGAGTTAGAAGCAGTTTTGAGCCTCCTGATACGGTTGCTGGGATCCATATCCAGTGCTAAGTGCCCTTAGTGCTGAGTCAGCTCTGCTGTCTGTGTTTAGAATTTTATGTAGCAATTCGTTAAAACCAACATAGACTTCACACATCAGGACTTCTGTGCATTGGTGGGCACGCTAAATGGAAGTGTGGAGAGCTGAGGCCCAGGCAGATGGAGGCTGAGTGTTACTTACTTTTTTTTTTTTTTTCCCCCCTGTTTTTTCGAGACAGGGTTTCTCTGTAGCTTTGGATCCTGTCCTGGAACTAGCTCTGTAGACCAGGCTGACCTCAAACTCACAGAGATCCACCTGCCTCTGCCTCCTGAGTGCTGGGACTGAATGTTACTTTCATTGTCTGTTAGGAGGTGATAGATAAGACTTTGGGTCTCTAGCTCCTGGCTCCAAATTTCTGTGGCTATAATACTGTGTAGAGGAGGTGGAATCAGGAGATCAGGAGTTTAAGGTTAGTATCTGCTATAAGGTGGGTTTAAGGCTAGCCTAGGCTAAATAAAACCTTGTTAAAATAAAAGGCCCAATAAGCTGGACCTTATTGGCTTCAAAATCCTCTTTTAAAAATCTGAGTTCTGGGGCTGGAGAGATGGCTCAGAGGTTAAGAGCATTGCCTGCTATTCCAAAGGTCCTGAGTTCAATTCCCAGCAACCACATGGTGGCTCACAACCATCTGTAATGAGGTCTGGTGCCTCTTCTGGCCTGAAGGCATATATTGTATACTAAATAAATAAATATTAAAAAAAAAGAAAGTTTAAGAAAAATAAATAAAAATCTGAGTTCTAGTTGGGTGGAGAAATGGCTCAGAGGTTAAGAATACTTGTTGCTTTTGTGGAGGACTGGGATTTGGTTTCTAATACCTACTTGGTGGCTGATAGTCATCTGTAACTCCAGTTCCAGGGGATCTGGCACACTCTTCTGACCTCCGCAGGTACCAGGCATGCACATGGTACACATACACACTTGTGTGCAAAAAAAACTCATAAATCTTTAAAAAAAAAATCAGAGTTTTAGTTTTAGTAAACAGATGCTCGATTGTTTCCTAGCCACCCAGATCCAAATAATAACACAGAAACTTTATTAATCACAGCACTGTTTGGCCAAGAGCTTAGGCGTATTCCTAGTTAGCTTTTACATAATCCATTTCTATTAATCTATGTATCTCCATGAGACTGTGGCCTATTGGTAAGGTTCCAGCGTCTTGGCAGCTATATGATGTCTCCTTGACTCCCCCTACTTTCTATATCTCTGTTTGGATTTCCTGCCTAGCTTTACTCTCTAAGCCATTGGCCAAAACATCTTAATTTATCAACCAGTAAAAGCAGCACATACAGAAGGACATCCTACATCAGCCATGTGGTATAGGCCTATAGTCTCAGCTTCTTAGGGAGCTGAGGTAGGGGATGTCAAGTTCAAGGCCATCCTGGGAAACTTATGAGACCCCTTTCCCCCAAAAAGATGAATTTTAGTTGTGTGCATGTGTATGTGAGCACGTGTGCATGTATGCATAGGAACCAGAGGTGTTGGAGTCCTGTGGAGGTATATAGTTAGAGGTGATCTGAGCCACGCATCGTGAATGCTGGGAATTGGGCTCTGGAAGAGTGCTCTTAAACAGTAAACCATTTCTCTAGCCTTAAACTCTGTCTTAAAATAAAGATTGTCGACTGAGGTTTCTGTCCCACCCGGTCCTGCTACTGTTCAGTCCCAAAGAAACACATAGAGGTCTTCATTAATTATTAACTAGTTGGCCTAGTAGCTCAGGCTTTCTTATTACCTAATTCTTACGTCTTAACCCATAATTCTTCTTGTCTGTGTTAGCCACATGGCTTGATACCTTTTATCAGCGAGGGATTCTCATCTTGAATTCTCTGTGTCTGAGTGACGACTGCAGACTGAGCCTTTCCTCTTGCCAGAATTCTCCTGTTCTGGTCAACCCGCCTATACATCCTGGCCAATTAGCATTTTATGAAACCAATACAACTGACAAATCTTTACAGGGTACAAGACCATTATCTCACAACAAAAGATCTGAGGATATAACTCAGTGATTGAGTACTTGCTAAACATGATCAGATCCCTGGGTCCATTCCCCAGTATCATGCTCCACCCCCCCCCACACACACAGAGGAAAGACTCAAAACAATTTGTTGTTACAATTGGTATGTTTAACAAAGTACAACACTTTTATGATTTTATTATTATTTTAGTTATTTTGAGACAGGATCTAATATTGCCCATGCTGATTCATATAGCTGAGACTGACCTTGAATTCCCTGTCCTTCTGTACCTCCTAAGTGTTGAGATCACAGGTGTACAACACTATACCCAGCTTTCCCCCATCCCCAGACAGGGTTTCTCTGTGTTGCTTTGGAACCTGTCTTGGAACTACTGGCTCTTGTAGACCAGGCTGTCCTTGAACTCACAGAGATCCATCTGCCTCTGTTTTCTGAGTGCTGGAATTAAAGGTGTATGCCATCACTGCCTGGTTTACCCAGCTCATTTTAATTTTTTTTTTTTTTTTAAAGAAATTGGTGCTTCAAATTTTATTTTGAGGGGCTGAGTATAAATAGCTTAGAGGTAGTACTTCCTTACTTTGAAACCTTGGTTTTGTTCCTTCCCTCTACGACACACACCTGCTCATCTAATGATGCATTTTCAGAACCATTAATGGAAGCCTCATGGTGGTGATGGCACACACCTTTAATCTCAGCACCTGGGAGGCAGAGACAGGGGTAGCCTGGTCTACAGAGAGAGTTTCAGGACAGCCGAGGCTATACAGAGAAACCCTATCTCAGAAAAATCTAAACCAAAAACCCCACTAACTATTAGCAACTAATAGATAGGTAGATGCTAGGAAGTAAGCCTCTTTGTCTTGTGGACAGCCAGTCATTCTCCCCAGAAGTAAGCAATATTAACAATCTATTTTCTGATTTCTCAAATACTCTGTACAGAAGACAGCTTTTCATGTTTGTTTAATGGAGCATGTGATATTAGAGGTCGGAAAAATCATATAGGCAATGTATATTCTTTTTAATCAAGAATATACTCCAGTGGGTTGATGCCTTTTTCTATTCATCGTGTGTATATATTAATGAATGCTTCACACATCTGTAGAGTGCACCTCTGAGTTCACTGGTCAGGTTAGAAGGCATATACGCTTTAAACTTAATTTTATTTCTCTGCTGAAAAAACAATCCCATCTCTTTTATGGCTTCTAAGCTTCATTTTGTGCACTGGCCTCTTCTGCAAGATAACAAGAAAAAGAGATTCCACTTATTTTCTTCCAATGTTTTTCTGTTTTCACTTTTTATTATTGAGCTTTTGATCCATCTGTAGTTTATTTTACTCTAAGGAATGAGGTAGGAATCCAATTTTACTTTATTATCTTTTCAGATGGCAGCCCAGCTGTCCCATTACCATTCATTGAATAATCTCCTTATTCTTCTGTATATGAAATTCCATCTTTATCATAAACTAAACATGTATGTTTGAGTTTATTTTTATACTTTCTTTTTTGTGCACCTGTGCCACAGGATTTTAGCATCTGTAGCTTCAGAGTATGTTTTATTACCTGGTAAACCATGCTCCTTTATTGCTGTTTTCGTGGATAACTGTGCTTGTTTATTTTCCCCCAGTGCTTGAATGACCTCTTTTGTAGGAACGAGTCTAATGTTGAATAAAGGGTATAACTTTCCATTTTATGTTTCCAATTGGAATGTCTCCCTGTAAGGATTTTTATTTTGAGTAGGCATCAAGAGCAGTGTTGCTCACTGTCAAGGATGAAAACCGGCTCCTAAGCCCCATGGCTTCCCTTTCTGCTTTTACTGCATTATTTTGCAGCAAACCCCACACGTGGTGCCATCTTGCCCATATATTCTAGACAGATAACCATCGCCGTTATCCTTCTGGTCCGAGTCTGAGAATATAGCTGTGTGGGTCGTGTGTACTGACATGCTTTAACAAGTGCTACTAAACTAATTCCTAGGTTTTTTTTTCTTATTATAATCCAAGCCTTCCATTTTGTGACTCTCCCCCCTCCCCTGCCCCATTTTTTCTAATGGCTTTAAATTTTTAAATTTTAATTATTTAAGTTTTAGGGTCTTACTATGTATCCTGGATGACCTGAACTCTATGTAGACCAGAATCTACATCTCCTGGCCTTGCTGGGATTAAAGGCATGTATCAGCATGCAGAGCTAAGTTTATTTGATTTTAATTGTATATGTATGTGGGGTTATGCATATTTGAGGAAAGGGCCTACAAAGACCAAAGGCATAGGATCCCGTAGAGCCAGAGTTAGAGGCATTTGTAAGCTACTCCACATTTGCACTGGTGACTGAACTAGGGTAGCTTACAAATGCATCCTTAACCTCTGAGCCATGCATATAAAAAAGCATGAACAACGATTGGGTGATAATTGTGTCCCTGTGAACTTGGACCAGATCACTATGGAAAGTTAATGGCATTAGTGGGCATGCTCTTCAGTGTGGTGATGACATTTTAGGAGATGCCCCCTAAAGTGCTTCATGCTGATTGGCATGTCTGGAGTGTATTGTCAGGTGGTTCAGCAAAGATTACAGTGTGAATAAATAATGGGTGTGCATATAAGAAGTAAAGGTTTAATAATGGTAAGAGGTAGAAATGTGACTAACTGGAGAGCCTAGGGAAAGGTCTAGGAGAGTTTGCTATATTACAAGTGTTCTGTAGGGTCGATGGGTTTTCTACACATTGGGAAGTAGATATAACTAGAATATGCATTTAAAAAATGAAATTGGGGCTGGTGGTACTGCTCAGCAGGTAAAAAGGCACTTGCTACTAAGCTTGAGCAAGAATTTGATATCTGGAATCCATATGATATGAGAAGGGCAGAGCTGACACCTGCAAGTTATCTTCCAGCCTCCACACACACAGAGAGTGCTTGTGCACATATACAAGTTATCTTCCAGCCTCCACACACACGGAGAGTGCTTGTGCACATATACAAGTTATCTTCCAGCCTCCACACACACGGAGAGTGCTTGCACACATATACAAGTTATCTTCCAGCCTCCACACACACAGAGAGTGCTTGCACACATATACAAGTTATCTTCCAGCCTCCACACACACGGAGAGTGCTTGCACACATATACACATAACGTTAATAAAAATATTAAATTGCCTCGCTGTCTTTACCTACAGAAAAATGAGTCTGTAATGTTTTCGTAAGCATTCTTTGCCATAAATAGAAGGTAATTGTAAATGTTATTATTTAAAATAGTTTATTGAATTATAATTGAGTATTGTCTGCCAAGGCTCTGAACCTAAGGCCTACTCTCAAAGATTAACAAGAAGTAAAGAGGTGTTCAGGATATACTACTACTATACTGAGACTTTTTTTTTTTTTTTTTTTTTTTTTCT